>NC_089255.1:21868870-22174466 GCF_963930625.1 Muntiacus reevesi | reverse complement strand
AACAGACTCATGGATGAAGAGAACAAACAGGCATTGCCAAAGTGAAACAAGGCGCGAGGAGGAGGAAAGAAAGTGGTGAGACAGATTAAGAGGCACAAACTTACAGCAGCAAAATAACTGAGGCACAGATGTGAGCTGAACAGTGGAGGAAACACAGTCAAAGGTTATCTGACATCTTAGTCTGGTGAAAGACGGTGACTAGACTTTTTGTGGTGAATATCTTGAAATTCTGAATCACTATGTTGTTTAAAGGAACTAACATAGTATTGCAGGTCAATTATACTCACAAATAAGCAATCAAACTCAGAAAAAAAGATCAGATTTGTGGTTACCAGGGCCAGGAGGCAGGGGGAGACGGAATTGGATGAAGGCAGTCAAAAGGCACAAAGTGTCAGTTATAAGATAGCTGACTAAGTACAATGAACGTAATGCACAACAGAATAAATATACTTAACACTGCTGCATTTATACATAAAACTTGAGAGTAAATCCCAAGAGTTCTCACCACAAGGAAAAACATTGTTTTCTATTTATTTACTTTTGTATCTATATGAGATGATGGATGTTCACTAAACCTTTTGTGGTAATCATTTCCTGATGAATATGTCATTATACTGTACATCATAAACTTACACAGATCTGTATGTCAATTTTATCTCAATAAAACTGGAAGAAAAAAACGAGAGGAAATATGTTTTAAAAAAGGGGGGGGGCTATCTTAAGAGAACAAAAGAATGTCTGGCTATTCCAGTAAAGCTGATATGGAATTATCTTCTAACTGTAAACCACTCCAATACTGGGAAAACATATGAAGCAACTGTTTCCAAGGAGTGCAGACAGTGAAAGTTTGCCATCTGTGGGAGAAATAAAGCCTGCAGAACGAACCCCACAGTCACTAGGCATCTCCCAGGGGATTTTCTAACCTTCAGCACAAGGACCTGGAGCCCCGCAGAGTGGCAGCTTGCTGTATGCAAGAAACAGAGATCAGAATTAGGGCTGGTGATATCACTGGAATTTGAGGGGAAAGGTGTTGGAGAGAAGTGAACTTCATAAAAAGGACCTTAAAATCTGCCGAGGGAGTTTTTTGAACCTACACAAGCGCTACACATGCACACAGAGAGACAGGGAAAGCTAGCACAAAACAGCTTTTGAGGTCTAAAAACTCCAAGGAGATTTCAGAGACTTTGCTGTGTTGGGAAGACATCGGAGCTCTGGTTTTTCTAGAGCGAAGAATTTTGGTAAAAATGCCTTGCTCAATTGAGTCACCAGAATAAAAATCTCAGGCCAAAAGTAAAGGCTAAGTCCTGGTACAAAAATAAATAAATAAGGAATTAAAAACTTGCCCTAACAGATATTAAAGTAAACCTCAACAGACTTTAAGTGATAATTTAACAAAGTTAACATATTTTTGACAAAGACAAAATAATCGAGCTCTGCTTCTTGCTTCATCAACTTTTTGTTTTGTATTTTAGTTGATTAACCATGTTGTGATAGTTTCAGTTGTGCTGCAAAGTGACTCAGTTATATATACACCTGTATCTGTTCTTCCCTGGTGACTCAGATGGTAAAGAATCCACCAGCAATGCAGAAGACCTGGGTCCTATCCCTGGGTTGAGAAGATCCCCTAGAGGAGGGCATGGCAACCCACTTCAGTATTCTGGCCTGGAGAATCCCCATGTAGAGAGGAGCCTGGCAGGCTACAGTCCGTGGGGTCGCAAAGTGTTGGACACAACTGAGTGACTAAGAACAGCACAGCACATTCTATTTCAAAATCTTTTCCCATTTAGGTTGTTACAGTACATGATATCGAGCAGAGTTCTCTGTGCTATACAGTAGGTCCTTGCTGATTATCCATTTTAAATAAAGCAGTGTGTATATTCAGTCCCTATCCTTTCCCCTCACCCTTTCCCTTGGTAACAAAGAGATACCATACTGACTGAAGTTAAGTCAGACCGCAAAAGAGAAATATTCTATGATATGGCTTATTTGTGGAATCTAAAAAGAAATGATACAAATGAACTTACTTATGAAACAGAAACGGACTCACAGACTTAGAGAAGGAACTTCTGTTTACCAGAGTTCTACTTCCATCTTAGAGCACACAATAAAAGAAATATTTCAGCATTTATTCTTATCTACAATCATTAATTGCCCAACTGATTTAGTATTGAAACCACAATAGATTCTTCTTGCCTCTTATTGGATTAAGCTATGGAGGCATATTAGATGTGAATCAAGAGTGAAAACAAAAAAGCATGCTGCCTTTTTGGCATCTTCTAGTACCTTTCAATGTTATAGACTCATTCTGTCTGTAGACTTTACAGGATGATGTAATTTTTTCTCATTTGAGAATATGGAACAGTTAAATGATCCCATCTAAACTCTAAGAGAGGTAATTCAGTTCAGAGGTTGGTTTAATACAGAGGATAAACTTTAGTGCTCTCATTTGAGTTTTTAAGAGAAGTGTCTAGAATTTACATCAGATTGAATTACCTTATGGCATTTATTTAACCAGAACAAATACTGCACCACTGAAGACCAGGTAGAATGCAACTACATTGATTCCAAACTCCACATGTTCTAAGTTTGAAATTGTTATGTTAAGTGGAACATAATACCCTTATGTGTTGCCCATGACACCAGTTCTTCTTAGTACATTTAAATAAAGTGTTTGTCTAAACATACCAGCTGACAAAGTGCCTCTCATTTGATCTTACATAACTCTGTATATTCTTGGTTATCAGTTATCATTTTTACTTACTTCCTCTCTAGATATATATGCATGCAATAGATATATGACCAAAAAGTTTGTAAGATTTTACAGAAAAACTTGAAAGAAATTTTTGGCCCACCCAATAAAATTACATGATCTCTGAAAAAATTTTTCTTCTCTTAAAACCTCTGATTTTAACACTTTTAATGAGTAAAGGATTGCAAACTGGTCTTTAGGAAATATAGAAATGCATTTTCAGAAATTTTCTACATGTGAACTAAAGGGGGCAATGCTTCCCTTCATAAACATGAGTAACTGGTTAAAAAGAGGGCTGTTTACATGTGAAACAGAAGTCACTGTGGAAGGAAATGAATAAAGTGGAGGAAGTGGCAGTCAGATGTATGTTTGCTTGGGCAGGAGAGAGGACAACCTGAGTCTTTGCAGGAGAAATGAGCAAGCTCTTGGGAGCATCACTGTTGATTCTGTGGCTCCAGTCTGACTGTGAGTTGTGGGAGGGAGGTTTAAATACAGTAGAAAAATGCCAAGAGCAATGCAAGTCTGGGAGCTGAGACAACTGGGGACTTTTATTTCAGTAGGTTTTCTGGATCATAATGATTTTCTGTGGAAATTTTAAGAATAAAATTTGAAATCTGTTACTCTATTTTCAAACAGGGGTGAAGAGTCAACAGAAGAACAGTGCTCAGCAGCAGGTTAAACAAAGTCCTCCGTCCCTGAGCATGACAGAAGGAGGGATTTCTATTCTGAACTGTGACTATGATAATACTATGTTTGATTATTTCCAATGGTACAGAAAATACCCAGCAAAAAGTCCCACATTCTTGATATCAATAAGTTCCGTTTTGGAGAAAAATGAGGATGGAAGGTTCACAGTCTTCCACAACAGAAGTGCCAAACACCTCTCTCTGCACATCTCGGCCTCCCAGCCTGGAGACTCAGCCTTGTACCTCTGCGCAGCCGGCACACGGTGCTCCCCAGGCACCTGCAGTCTGCACTCAAACGTGCTCTGGGGACTCAGACTCAGAGGCACACACACTTGTTCCCGTTATAGATGGCAGCGTGAGAAGCTGTGCCTTAAAGTGAGTGAGGCAACTGACCTTTCCCTTCTCCAGGGGATCTTCCCAACCCAGGAATCAAACCAGGGTCTCCTGCATTGCAGGCAGATTCTTTACCAACTGAGCTAACAGGGAAGCCCAGCTGAATTTCAAAGAAGATCAATAGGTGGCAAGTCCTACATTCCCTGGGCTCCAGGGTTTCCAAGAATTGAGCCTTTTTACTTTCAGAGAGAGGCTGCTGGGTCAGCTAAGCTCCAATCACTGATGATGCTTTGTTGCCACTTGCTCCTGGAATGAGGTAGCCTTTTTTCCCCTGTATTCCAAAGAAAAGAGGTGTTCAGGATGGGGAATAAGATCTCACTGCAAGTTTTACAGTGAACGCTGGTGCGCTTTTGAATATCACAGCCATGTGCTTCAGTTTTATATAAAATGGGTAATATAATACATTATTTTTTCTGCCTAAATGTGCCTTTCCATTTAATGCATTTGAGGTTGTGTATGCTGTAAATCACATTCATTTACATGTTTCTTAATTTATAAGTACTTCTAGGTAATGCTTTAGCAAATCGTTTACTGTGTATTCTTTTCCAGGATGGCATTCAATTATTTGACACATTGTCATCAGTAAAAGACACGGTCTTATTTTTGTTCAGTCACTCAGTTGTGTCTGGTTCTTTGAGACCCCATGGACTGCAGCACACCAGGTTTCCCTGTGTTTCAGTATCTCCAAGAGTTTGCTCAAACTTGTGTCCATCAAGTCAGTAATGCCATCTAATCATCTCTTCCTCTGTTGCCTCCTTCTCCTGCTCTCAATCTTTCCTGGCATCTTTTCCAATGAGTCAACTCTTCACATCAGGTGGCCAAAGTATTGGAGCCTTAGCTTCAGCATCAGTCCTTCCAATGAATATGCAGGACTGATTTCCTTTAGGATGGACTGGTTGGATCTCCTTGCAGTCCAAGGGACACTCAAGAGTCCTCCAACACCACAGTTCAAAAGCATCAGTTCTTTGGCACTCAGTTTTCTTTATAGTCCAACTCTCACATCCATACGTGACTACTGGAAAAACCATAGCTTTAACCATTCAGACTCTTGTTGGCAAAGTGATGTCTCTGTTTTTTATTATGCTGTCTATGTTCATCATAGCTTTCCTTCCAAGGAGCAAGAGTCTTTTAATTTTAAGGTTGTAGTCACTGTCTGCAGTGGTTTTGGAGCCCAAGGAAATAAACTCTGTCACTGCTTCCACTTTTCCCCTTCTATTTGCAATGAAGTGATGGACCAGATGCCATAATCTTAGTTTTTTGGATGTTGAGTTTTAAATCAGCTTTTTCACTCTTCTTTTTCACCCTAATCAAGAGGCTCTTTTGTTTCTGTTCACTTTCTGCTATTAGAATGGTATCATCATTAAGCTTTAGTGGGAGTTAATCAGGTTGAAAGACAGCCCAGGTAGGAAAAGTGACCTTACAAGTAGGAATAGCACACACAGGGCAATAGAGATTATAGTGAATTTCAGGACTTTGTAAGTCAAGGTTATGTTACGAATAAAATCACACAAATACAAAATTTTTAAACCAACACTGCAAAGTAGCTATAATTTCAATTTTACAAATGAGCAAACATAGTCTTCATGAAGTTACCAAAAGTATTCTCTGTTTACTTGGTATTCTTCTAATAATTCATTCATTTGGCATGTGATGTGTCCTAGATCCAAATACATATTGTGTCTGCACTCAGGAAGCATGTAATATTGGAAAGTCCATTACAAAACAGTGCAATCAAAGCTACCAAAAGGGAAAAGTAAAATATGGTCACTAACAGAGGCATCCAAATTGGAAAAAGAGTATAAGGGAATACTACCTAAGATAAGTGGTGTCTATGTCCAGACTTTTAAAAGAATTCATCAAAGATGGAGTCAGGTAAAGAGTATTACAGAAAAAGACAAATAGAATGTGCAAAGGTAAAGTCAAGATGTTGTTTAGGAGGATGACATTAACTCAGAATGGCTGGAGCACACAACTCCAAACAGGCAACAACAAATATAAAACTAAAACAATAAGCAGAAGCCACCTTGTGAAAATAATTATGAGCCATTATGAGATGCTGTATATCATCTGGAAGGCATTGAGAAGCACTGTAAGGGATCTGCACAGCAAATGTTACACTGAAATGTTAGTATCCGAAATATGATTTTGGTATATGCATATGTACTTATATATATGTAACTGTATATATGTGTATATATACACTAATATTTACCTTGATTTTTCTTTTTCTGTTAATCTTGGAGCAATTCTCTCTCTAACACTGGTATTGATAGACCTAACCTTGTAGAAGAAAAAAATAAAAGTCACATGTTGGTTGTAAACTTATTCAAGAAGTCAAAATTCACCTTTCAATGAGCATTTCTCAGTCTTACCACAGGGAGCACTGTTTTCAAGGACTCTAGACAGGCACAGATCCCTGTGAACTGTGAAAGTGACTGGTTATCCCCAACTAAAAGTCAACTTCCTAGCACCACCATACCATATTGATCACCTCCTACAGTTTTATTTGGAGAATCTAGGGTCACTTGAAATGACCACTTTTGCTTAATAATAAAAATATTACCTACACTTCACTGAACACTTAGCATGTTCTAGGAACTTCCTGCAGGAAATCTTACTTAATCCTTGCCTGGTGGGAAGGGTGAAACTCTTGAGAGGTTATTCTTCCCCACTCCCATCCTTTCTCTTATACAGAAGGGAGAATGAGGCTAAGATACTCGTCCAAAGTCAGAGCTAGTAAATGGAGGATATGGGATTTAATTTAAGGGGTTATATTTAATCACAATCATCTAGTACCTCTGAGAGTAGATGCACAGTGATACCCAGGCCTCCACAGTCTGTGCCTGACCCTGAACCTGGACCACAGATGCTCTCCAGACAGGACTTCTGTGAGGCACTGACCAGAAGGGTCATTCAGGAAGAGAGAGAGACCCAAGGGAAACTCAGCTGCTTCAATATGAAATGCAAAAGGGGGTTTTGCTCTTAAGATCATATCTAGTTTAACATTATTTTCTTGGTCATTATATAATTTCTGGTTAGATAATTATGTAACTGCATGGTAGGTATTGTATATTAAATAGAGAACCACACAAATTTCAGTTTAAAAAAACCAAAGTGAATCACCATATTACTGAACTACACATGTGAACTACATTGTTGTCTGTAAATGAAATGGAATATCTCTTTCTTCTGCTAGATATTCACAGCTTCTTATTATTAAAAAAAAAAAAAACCAAACAACTAAGCAATAGTGTATAGAGGTTCAGGATTTTTACTTTTATGGGGCAGCATGACAGGCTGAAGGTAAGTAAAGATAAAAAATAATTTCTCCTCATCTCACAGATGTCTAGCAACCTGGAATCATAGGAAATAATCTATCATCATAGAAGTGATCTTCTATTATAACTGAGCCCAAGACAAATAACATTGAATAGAACAGAGATTTTCCTTTGTCCTAGTGAAATAGCTACCTAGATCACCATCAGAAGTCTAAGATAATCCAAAAAGGGAGCAGACTTTAAAGGGAAGTGTTTGAAAACATGATTTGAGAAAGAAAAGGGTGGCAGGGAAGAATACCTGGGTTGTGAAATTTCTACTTTGAAATTTTATGTGTAATAATATATAACTATCCCTTACAAGGACACAAAACCATATCTGCAGTTTATTTTAAAATATTCTTTCTTCACTTGAGAAGGAAAACACATTGTATTTTTAAATGTCAATCTAAATTTAAGGATATATTCACATGGCCCCCAAATTTCTGGAGAATATATGAACAACTTTTTCAGGAGGAAAGAGGCTAGTTTAAATGCATTTGGTGGCTCAACTTATTCTATGCAAGGATGCACAGGATATGATCTGACAGGTCATCCTACCAACCAAACCAATGTCTGCTCTGAGAGAGCTGTACCGCTCATGGCCAACAATTCTAGGGGTAGCTTTACACAAAGCCAAATAAGACTGAGCAGGCTCAGAGCAGATGACTTCTTAAAACACAGGTGCCAACATGACTCTTGTCAGCATATTATGGGCATGATGGCCTCTGACTTCATTGGTAGGAGGAGTTGCTAATAGGAAGGCTGAGGACAGTGTTGGATTGTGGGGAGACAGTGGGAAGGAGCAGAGAGGGTGAACAATGGCCAAACGTAACAAATACTCAGGAAATTAAGAAGGAAGGAGAAAGGAATCCATAACTGACTCCCTTAGTCTTAACTGAAGATTTAACTCTTGCCCTTGAAGTTTTTGGCCAGTTCCTTCCTTATTTGTCAGCACCAAGGATCAAGCTTTTTATTTCTTCTGTTTACAGGATCCAGATTGTCCCAGGTCATTCAGTTCTAACCAACAACAGTTAGTCAGGAGAGCAAAATTGAGGAACTGGACTGTTCCTATGAAATCAGACTTGTATGTTTTGTACTGTATTGTACAAAAGTCCTCCCAGTGAGGAGATGACTTCCCCCAAACTCAGCACAGTGCAGAAGCCGATGCAACAGAGGGTCAAAATTTTGTGAAATTCCAGAAAGCTACAAAAATGATCAGGCTCATCATATTATCATCACAACTAGAAGATTCTGCAATATACTTTTGCTGTCTCAGAGAAATGACTACCAAAAAAAAATACACATGAAAAAAGAACTTTACAAAAACCTCATAACTCAGCTGGAGCAATTGCCTGTTCCCATATTCGCAGAGAAAACATACAAATCTTACCCAGACTTTTTTTTAGAAGCTGATGGGTAAAGGGAGTAAGATAAGATTTATAAAGGAAGTCATTGAATTCATTCTAGGAAGAACTCCCTCACAGCTGGCTCAGAGACCATACTGCATGCCATACAGAAGCAACATATGAAGGACAGTGTTTAGAAATTATACATGATTCTTGCAGTTTTTACACCTGATCAACTCAAACTTTTCAAGGAAAATAGTCTTTTCAGGGGTCCTGGACCCAATTTCCACATGTACATGGGTGGGGAGTTTACCACACAACACCAAGCACTTCTCTGGACACCAGCTGCATCCCTCTATTCAACTCAACTCTGCCATCCTCTACCTGTAAATAACATAATTTCCCAAAGGTTAGGGCTCAGTACTACCAGACAGCCTCCTCTATCCCATCCCTCACTGAAACTGGAGTTTCAAATAATTTATTCCAGGGCTTCCCGGGTAGTGCTAGTAGTAAAGAATGTGCCTGCCAATGAAGGAGACACAAGAGATGCCAGTTCAATCCCTAGTTTGGAAGATCCCCTGGAGTAGCAAATAACAACCCACTCCAGTACTCTTGCCTGGAAAATCCCATGGATAGAGAAGCTTGGCAGGCTACAGTCCATTGAGCTGCAAAGAGTCAGACATGACTGAGCAACTGAATACAATAACTTATTCCATCTCAGAGTGCCAAACACAAGCCTAGGTTATTATCTATACTTCTACATGACTACCTATAGACCAGACGTTCCTGTGACCCCATTCTCAGTTTCAATGAATTTGGTAGAGCAGCTCACAGAACTCAGAGAAACATTTTACTCACTAGTGTGCTGTGCATGCTAACTCAATTCAGTAATATTCAACTCTTTGTGACCTTATGGACTGTAGCCCGCCAGGCTCCTCTGACCATGGGATTCTTCCAGGCAAGCATACTGGAGTGGGTTGCCATGCCCTCCTCCAGGGGATCTTCCCAACCGAGGGATTGAACCTGCATCTCTTATGTCTACTGCATTGGCAGGTGAGTTATTTACCACTAGCACCACTTGGGAAGCCCTTTACTCACTACATCACTGGTTTATTATAAAAGGATATAATTCAGGAACAGCCAGATGGAGAGATGCACAGGACGAGGTATGTAGAACCTCCAAGCCCTCTTCGGGTGAACTCTCCCAGCACCTCCATGAGTTCACCAACCCAGAACCTCTCAAACCGTGTTGTGAGTTTTAGGGAGTCTTCTTTAGATCACCATGACTGATTTACATCACCATGACTGATTTACATAATTAGCCATTGTGGATCAATTCAACCTCCAGCCCTTCCCCTCTCCCCTGTGTGGTCAGGAGGAGAAGGTTTCAACCATCCAATCAGTTAGTTGATAGTGAATAGCTTTTAACACAAATTATTATTTGGTTTTTGAATAGATAATAAATACATGTAGTATAAGACTTAAAAAGTATTCAAAGGATATATGTAGTGCATGTAGTGTATATAAGAAAGTAACACTATCTCTCACCCGCATCCCCACTGTCCTCAGTATCCTAGTAAAAATACTATTAAAATTAAAATTTTCCTTGAGTTATTTGTATTTTAGTTGCTGAGTTGTAACTGTTCTTTGTGTATTCTGAATACTCAGTCCTTAACAAATGCGATTTGTAAATAGTTACTCCCATTCCATGGGTTGCCTTTTTCACCTTCCTGATAGCATCTTTTGAAACAAAAGCTATTTAATTGTGATGAAGACTGATTTATCTATTTTTCTTTACTTACTTGTGCTTTGATTGCATACCTTAAGAACCATTGCCTAATCAAAAGTCACAAAGATTTACATCAATGATTTCTTCTAAGAGTTTCATAGTTTGAATTTTTACATTGAGGTCATTGATCCATTTCAGACTAATTCTTCAATCTGGTGGAAGGTAGAGAGAAATAACTTCTTTCCTTTGCGTATGGCTAATGAGACATTTGGAGTCCCTGACCAAAAGAAAACTGAGTAGATATAGCAAATAAAGTGGACATTAAAATGAAAATTGTTGCTAGGAATACAGAGCAGCTCTTCAGAATGATTAAGTGCACAATTGACCAGGAATATAGAATAATCCTATTTTATATGCACTAATAATATACCTTCAAAATATATTCAACATAAATCAGTATAGTTAATCAGCAGAATTAAATTAGTAGAATTTGTTGAGTTAAAAATAGTCACTAAGCAAATATACAACTCTGCTGCCAGACGTTAACATCTATCTCTCAGTAGAAACACAGAGAAAATATTCTCTACTTATACAATTACTAAATTGTATTCTTTACCTAATTTACATATATAGAACACTGTACCCCAAAACAACAGAATACAGATTATTTTCAAATGCACTTGTAATATTTATCAAACTTGTTCATACTCTGGATTGTAAAGCAAGGCTTAATCAATTTCAGAGGATTTAAATCATTCAGAACATAGTCTCTGATCATCATGATATTAAATAAGAATTCAATAACAAAAAGATAATTAAACTTTATTCCTGTACTTGCTAGATAAAATAGCCATTTTTCAAAGGCTGATGTTTTAGAGAAACATCAAGGCAAAACAGTGGTTGGGGTGGGGTAGATGTTTCAGTCCCTGAATGGTATGGTCTCCTTATGAACATTACTTCCTGTTTGGGACAGAAACATCTAAAACCCATGAGAACTCTGCACTCAGCTACTCAGAGAAGGGCTGATCTCTGCTACAATAAGAACAAGAGAAATTTAGAGAAGAATGTCTGTCAAGCTCTGCCCTGGTCTGCTGTGGGTGTTCGTGGCCACCTTTGGCTTCTGTACATGAGGCCCTAAATACGGCGCCTCAGTTTCCTCTTAGAGATCAATGGTAGCACCACGCAAGCTGTGACTTAGAGGATTAGAGGGAAGAGAGATGGAGAAATGAACAACTAAGCAACCCTTTTCTTGGTCCTCATGTCATAACCTCGTCTAGCCCTCATGACTCCTGAGACATTTCAGAGAACCAACGCAGTCTTCTCTTTTTCCCATGGGATCCAGCATGGCTGACCAAGTCACCCAAGCTCAGAACACAGTAGCAGCACAGGAAGAAGACCATGGGCTACATGTATGAAACCACTTTGGGGAGGTATATTATGTACTGGTACAGAGAGCTTCCAGGTGGAGGGATGGAGTTCCTTATTTATCATGATGATAATTCCACTCTGTGGAATTTCATCAGGAAAAAAATTCATGAGCCTCACCATCTCTTCCTTGCAACTAGCTGACTCAGCAAGGTATTTCTGTGTTCTCTTGGAACACCAGAGTGATAGAAATGACAGTAGAGATAATCAAAAACCTTAGAGCTGTATAAAGGCAGTCACCTGCTTAGAGTCTTAGGAAAATCCCATGAACCACAGTCAGGAAGAAGGCAGACACTGTGGTAGCAATTTAGACATTCTAGTGTAAACTTTTCTTGTATAAAACATGTCCCTTTTTTATTTCAGTGTATGAAACAGCATTGTTCCCTGAGATTCCCAGCTATTATGTTTGTATCTTGGATTAATATAAATCCCAAAGTGATTTTCAAATTGCTCCTAAATAGCTACATTGAAGAACCCACTTATTTCAGGAAAATTAGAAGCAATTCAATTCTTGAATTGCTGGATTTTCAGACCTGAAATTGTAAGAAAAACCATTCATTTTCTCTTCCATTATCATGCTGATTTTAGTAATTTTTACCATTAAATAATGCATTTTATTACTTTGTATATTTTATAAAAACAAATTTTATAGATATACATTAACATGATTCAAATAAATAAGAACTAGTTTTTGGAAAAATTTGAATAATTAAAAACAGCTTTAACTAAAACAAACTATAATCATTAGAGATTCAAAATACAGTTGAACTTTGAGCAAACCTCATGGGTTTGAATGTGAGGGTCCATTCAAACACAGACTATTTTAAAAACTAAAAACACTACTACATGATTCTCAGTTGGCTGAATTGCAGGTGCAAAACCTCAGATAGGGAGGAATTGCAAATAAGGAGAACCAAGTATAAGTTCTATGCAGATCTTCAACTGTTGGCCCCCCAAACTCCTGCACTGTTGGAGAGCCAACTGTACTTCAACTCTTAACAAACCCAGGCAGACAAAATATTTTTTCTTTTTGTTCTTTTATTTTCTTTTAAAGTCCTCTATTACTCCTCTATCACTCCTTAATTTTCATTTTCATTTCACTATAACCTTGCAAAAAAAAAAGACCTTATTTTTAAAGTGAACTTCATATATATTTCTTAAATTTTTTGTGTTTTTGTTTTTAATATTGTATTTTTAAGAGTCTAACCCTTACTCTAGATTTTTAAATTATTTTTCAGTAATTGATGTCAATTTTGGACATTTAAGAATCCAATATTCAATACCCATTTTTATTCAGGAGTGTGATGATTACTCTCTCCCCCTTTTGACTCTCCTTTTTCTCCCCCAGGTCACCTCTATTTCCTCCCTCCCCTTCTCTTCTCAGTCCAATTCTGTGAATCTCTGTGGGTGTTCTGGGCTACAGAGAACACTTAGGGAACAGAGTACTGCATAGATCTGTCTCTCTTCTCTTGAGTCCCCCTTTTTCTCCTCCTGCTCATCTCTATCTCCCTCCTCCCTCTCCTCTTCTTCATGTAACTTTGGGAACCTCTCTGGGTGTCCCTCACTGTGGAGAATCTTTTCACCATTAACCTAGAAGTTTTATTATCAGTGCTGTATAGTTGGAGAAGTCTTGAGGCTACTGGAAAAATAAGACTGAAATCCAGAGGCAGGAGACTTAAGCCCAAAACCTGAGAACACCAGAAAACTCCTGACTACAGGGAACATTAAATAATAAGAGATTATCCAAAAGCCTCCATACCTACACTGAAACCAACCACCACCCAAGAGCCAATAAGTTCCAGAGAAAGACATACCACACAAATTCTTCAGCATGCAGGAACATAGCCCTGAGACTCAATATACAGGCTGCCCAAAGTCACATCAAACACATCGACCCGCCGCAAAACTAACTACTGGACACTCCATTGCACTCCAGAGAGAAATCCAGTTCCATGCACCAGAACACTGACGCAAGCTTCCCTAACCCAGAAACCTTGACAAGCCAATTGACCAACCCCACCCACTGGGAGAAACCTCCACAATAAAAAGGAACCACAGACCACCAGAATACAGAGAGACCACTCCAGACACAGCAATCTAAACAAGATGAAAAGGCAGAGAAATAGCCAGCAGGTAAAGGAACATGAAAAATGGCCACCAAGCCAAACAAAAGAGGAGGAGATAGGGAATCTACCTGAAAAAGAATTTAGATAATTACAATAAAAATGATCCAAAATCTTGAAAACAAAATGGAGTTACAGATAAATAGCCTGGAGACAAGGATTGAGAAGATGCAAGAAATGTTTAACAAAGACCTAGAAGAAATAAAAAAGAGTCAATGAATAATGCAATAAATGAGATCAAAAACACTCTGGAGGGAACCAACAGTAGAATAACGGAGGCAGAAGATCGGATAAGTGAGGTAGAAGATAAAATGGTGGAAATAGATGAAGTAGAGAGGAAAAAAGAAAAAAGAATCAAAAGAAATGAGGACAACCTCAGGGACCTCTGGGACAATGTGAAATGCCCCAACATTCGAATCATAGGAGTCCCAGAAGAAGAAGACAAAAAGAAAGGCCATGAGAAAATACTCAAGGAGATAATAGCTGAAAACTTCCCTAAAATGGGGAAGGAAAAAGTTACACAGGTCCAAGAAACCCAGAGAGTCCCAAACAGGATAAAGCCAAGGCAAAACACCCCAAGACACATATTAATCAAATTAACAAAGATCAAACACAAGGAACAAATATTAAAAACAGCAAGGGAGAAACAACAAATAACACACAAAGGGATTCCCATAGGATAACAGCTGATCTATCAATAGAAACTCTTCAGGCCAGAAGGGAATGGCAGGGCATACTATAAGTAATGAAAGAGAATAACCTACAACTCAGATTACTGTACCCAGCAAGGATCTCATTCAGATATGAAGGAGAATTCAAAAGCTTTACAGACAAGCAAAAGCTGAGAGAATTCGGCACCACCAAACCAGCTCTTCAACAAATGCTAAAGGATCTTCTCTAGACAGGAAGCACAGAAAGGTTGTATGAACGTGAACACAAAACAACAAAGTAAATGGCAATGGGACCATACCTATCAATAATTACCTTAAATGTAAATGGGTTGAATGCCCCAACCAAAAGACAAAGACTGACTGAACGGATACAAAAACAAGACCCCTATATATCTTGTCTACAAGAGACCCACCTCAACACAAGGGACATAAACAGACTGAAAGTGAAGGGCTGAAAAAACAAACAGAGACCAAAAGAAAGCAGGAGTTGCAATACCCATATCAGATAAAATAAACTTTCAAATAAAGGCTGTGAAAAGAGACAAAGAAGGACACTACATAATGATCAAAGAATCAATCCAAGAAGAAGATATAACAATTATAAATATATATGCACCCAACATAGGAGCATCACAATATGTAAGGCAAAAGCAAATGAGTATGAAAGGGGAAATCAACAATAACACAATAATAGTGGGAGACTTTTAATACCCCACTCACATCTATGAATAGATCAACTAAACAGAAAATTAACAAGGAAACACAAACTTTAAATGACACAATGGTCCAGCAAGACCTCATTGATCTCTATAGGGCATTTCACCCCAAAACAATCAATTTCACCTTTTTCTCAAGTGCACATGGAACCTTCTCCAGAATAGATCACACCCTGGGCCATAAAACTAGCCGTGGTAAATTCAAAAAAATTGAAATCATTCCAGTCATCTTTCTGACCACAATGCAGTAAGATTAGATCTCAATTACAGGGAAAGAAAACTATTAAAAATTCCACCATATGGAGGCTAAATAACACGCTTCTGAATAACCAAGAAATCATAGAAGAAATCAAAAAAGAAATCAAAATATGCGTAGAAATGAATGAAAATGAAAATACAACAATCCAAAATCTATGGGACACTGTAAAAGCAGTGTTAAGGGGAAGGTTCATAGCATTACAGGCTTACCTCAAGAAACAAGAAAAAAGTCAAATAAATAACCTAACTCTACACCTAAAGCAACTAGAGAAGGAAGAAATGAAGAACCCCAGGGTTAGTATAAGGAAAGAAATCTTAAAAATTAGGGCAGAAGTAAATGCAAAAGAAACAAAAGAGACCATAGCAAAAATCAACAAAGGTAAAAGCTGGTTTTCTGAAAGGATACACAAAATTGTCAAATCGTTAGCAAGACTCATTAAGAAACAAAGGGAGAAGAACCAAATCAACAAAATTAGAAATGAACATAGAGAGGTCACAACAGACAACACTGAAATACAAAGGATCATAAGAGACTACTACCAGCAGCTCTATGCCAATAAAATGAACAACCTGGAAGAAATGGACAAATTCTTAGAAAAGTATAACTTTCCAAAACTGAACCAGGAAGAAACAGAAGATCTTAATAGACCCATCACAAGCACGGAAATCGAAACTGTAATCAGAAATCTTCCAGCAAACAAAAGCCCAAGACCAGATGGCTTCACAGCTGAATTCTACCAAAAGTTTAGAGAAGAGATAACACCTATCCTACTCAAACTCTTCCAGAAAATTGCAGAAAAAGGTAAACTTCCAAACTCATTCTATGAGGCCACCATCACCTTAATACCAAAACCAGACAAGGATGCCACAAAAAAAGAAAACTACAGGCCAATATCACTGATAAACATAGATGCAAAAATTCTTAAAACAAAATTGTAGCAAACAGAATCCAACAACATATTAAAAAGATCATATATCATGACCAAGTGGGCTTTAACCCAGGAATGCAAGGATTCTTTAATATCCACAAATCAATCAATGTAATACATCACATTAACAAATTGAAAGATAAAAACCATATGATTATCTCAATAGATGCAGAAAAAGCCTTTGACAAAATTCAACATCCATTTATGATAAAAAACTCTCCAGAAAGCAGGCATAGAAGGAACATATCTCAACATAATAAAAGCTATATATGACAAACCCACAGCAAACATTATCCTCAATGGTGAAAAATTGAAAGCATTTCCCCTAAAGTCAGGAACAAGACAAGCGTGCCCACTTTCACCACTACTATTCAACATAGTTTTGGAAGTTTGGGCCACAGCAATCAGAGCAGAAAAAGAAATAAGAGGAATTCAGATAGGAAAAGAAGAAGTGAAACTCTCACTGTTTGCAAATGACATGATCCTCTACATAGAAAACCTTTTAAGACTCTACCAGAAAATTGCTAGAGCTAATCAATGAATATAGCAAAGTTGCAGGATATAAAATTAACACACAGAAATCCCTTGCATTCTTATACACTAACAATGAGAAAACAGAAAGAGAAATTAAGGAAACAATACCATTCACCACTGCAATGAAAAGAATAAAATACTTAGGCATATATCTACCTAAAGAAACAAAAGACCTATGCATTGAAAACTATAAAACACTGATGAAAGAAATCACAGAGGACACAAATAGATGGAGAAATATACCGTGTTCATGGATTGGAGGAATCAATATTGTGAAAATGAGTACTACCCAAAGCAATCTATACATTCAATGCAATCCCTATCAAGCTACCAACGAACGGTATACTTCACAACTAGAACAAATAATTTCACAATTTGTATGGAAATACAAAAAACCTCGAATAGCCAAAGCAATCTTGAGAAAGAAGAGTGAAACTGGAGGAATCAACCTGCCTGACTTCAGGCTCTACTACAAAGCCACAGTCATCAAGACAGTATGGTACTGGCACAAAGACAGAAATATAGATTAATGGCACAAAATAGAAAGCCCAGAGATAAATCCATGAACCTATGGACACCTTATCTTCGACAAAGGAGACAAGAATATACAATGGAAAAAGACAATCTCTTTAACAAGTGGCACTGGGAAAGCTGGTCAGCCTTTTGTAAAAGAATGAAATTAGAACACTTTCTAACACCATACACAAAAATAAACTCAAAATGGATTAAAAATCTAAATGTAAGACGAGAAACTATAAAACTCCTAGAGGATAACATAGGCAAAACACTCTCTGACATAAATCACAGCTATGACCCACCTCCCAGAATATTGGAAATGAAAGCAAAAATAAACAAATGGGTCCTAATGAAACTTAAAAGCTTTTGCACAACAAAGGAAACTATAAGCAAGGTGAAAAGACAGCCTTCAGAATGGGAGAAAATAATAGCAAATGGAGCAACAGACAAAGGATTAATCTCAAAAATATACAAGCAACTCCTGCAGCTCAATTCCAGAAAAAATTAAAACCCCAATCAAAAAGCGGCTAACAAACACATGAAAAGATGTTCAACATCACTCACTATCAGAGAAATACAAATCAAAACCACAATGAGGTACCATTTCTCGCCAGTCAGAATGGCTGCTATTCAAAAGTCTACAAGCAATGAATGCTGGAGAGGGTGTGGAGAAAAGGGAACCCTCTTACACTGTTGGTGGGAATGCAAGCTAGTACAGTTGCTATGGAGAACAGTGTGGAGATTCCTTAAAAAACTGGAAATAGAACTGCCATATGACCCAGCAATCCCACTTCTGGGCATACACACGAGGAAACAAGAACTGAAAGAGATACATGTACCACAATGTTCATCGCAGCACTGTTTATAATAGCCAGGACATGGGAGCAACCTAGATACCCATCAGCGGACGAATAGATAAGAAAGCTGTGGTACATATACACAATGGAATATTACTCAGCCATTAAAAAGAAAACATTTGAATCAGTTCTAATGAGATGGATAAAACTGGAGCCCATTATACAGAGTGAAGTAAGTCAGAAAGATAAACACCAATACAGTATACTAACGCATATATATGGAATTTAGAAAGATGGTAATGATAACCCTATATGCAAGACAGAAAAAGAGACACAGATATATAGAACAAACTTTTGGAGTGTATGGGAGAAGGCGAGGGTGGGATGATCTAAGAGAACAGCATTGAAATATGTATATTATCAAGTGTGAAACAGATCGCCAGTCCAGGTTGGATGCATAAGACAAGTGCTCGGGGCTGGTGCACTGGGATGACCCAGAGGGATGGGATGGGGAGGGAGGTGGGAGGGGGGTTCAGGATGGGGAACACATGTAAATCTATGGCTGATTCATGTCAATGTATGGCAAAAATCACTACAATATTGTAAAGTAATTAGCCTCCAACTAATAAAAATAATTGGGGAAAAAAAATAAAGCTATCACAGTAATAATCCCCATTAATAAAAATATCATCCCAACAGTTACACAAAAATGTAATCAACAGTCACTCAAAGTAAAGAAATTAATTCCCAACAAATTAGGATTGAAAGAAAAGCTTCTTCATTCTGGTAAAGTGTATATGCTACAAGCACAAAGCAAATACTAAACTTAATGGTGAAGTGTTAAGTGTTTTCTTTCATTGAAGCCAAATAGTACTATCTCTATTACAGTGTGTACTGGGCCCTTGCCAGTTGTAGAAAGGAAAGAAAAATAAAGTTTTAATAACTAGAAATCAAGGACTATATGATAGTCACACATATGATTGTGAGATAAACAATCCAAAATAATCTACAAATATATTACAATACTAATGCAGTTGAGCAATATAAAATATAAAATATATTTTATATGCAAGTAACTAGAAATGAGATGAAATTTTTTAAAAAAATTCTTAAAATAGAATAAGAATCAAAATCCTTAGGAATAAAATTTTTAAATATATTTATAAGACCACAGCACAGAAAATTACAAAACACAAAGAAATTAATTTCAGTTGTAAATAAATGGGAGGATATACTATGTTCATGAATTAAAAAATTCATGAAACAAAAAATGTCAAAGTCTTTCACATTTCTTAAATAGATTCAACTCTTTGTATGTATGTAAAGGTGAAAATCAACTCTAAAATTTGTATATTTTAAAAGGCCAAGAATCTTTAAAACATACTGAAATTTAAAAAGCAAGTATGAGGACTTCCTCTACCTTAAATATTAAGCCCATGAAGTTAAAACTGTGGAATAAGTGAAAGAATAGACAACTAGATATAGACCATCAGCTCAAAGTATTTCATTTGCCTTTCACATATCTATCTTTCCTCTTCTTACTGTCTGCATCAGGAGGCCGATCTGAGTGGACCGCATAAATATGGCTCCTTTGAAATGAGTGCTTTTATAAAAGAGGCTCCAAAGAGAGCCTTTGCCCCTTCTACCACATGAGGGGACAGCAAGAAGGCATCACCTGTGAGCCAGGAAGCGTACCCTCACTAGACACCCAATCTGCCAGTGCCTTGCTCTTGTACCTCCAGCATGCAGAATTGTACGGGAAAAAAATTTCTCTTGTTTTGAAGCTACTCAATCCTCATCTGTTAAGGAAGTCCAAATGGATTAGGGCAGAAACAGAGTAGGCGAGTGGTTGCCCAGATGGAGTTTCATGGGGAGAAATGGTGGGTGACTGCAAATGGGTATAGGTTCCGTTTAGAGATCACAAAATGTTCTAAAATTGAGTGTGGTGACAGTTGCACAACTCTATGAATATACTAAAAACATTGAACTATACAATATAAATGGGTGAATTATATGACATATAAGTTGTATCTCAAAGAAGTTGTTATATAAAAACAAATAAACAAAAATAAAAAGTACCACAATACTTATAGTTCTTTGTGCTTGATCTGGATTGTCCATATCACCTGACCTCTGCAGTAATAAACACCAAATAAAAAGCTGTACCTGAGCATGATTTTGTGTTATATAACTAGATGATATAATGACTCTTATCTTTCATATTTCCTTCAGCAATCCCAATATTTCTCTCATTTATATATTGACATCAACCTTAAAACACTATTGCTAGTTTATAACCTGGTGCATAGTAGGTGCACATGTAGATTAAATTAACAGTGACTATATGACCACCATGCCATGGACTACCACATTCTCAAAACCAAGCTTCCCCTTTCCTAAATTTTTGAATTCTCCCATTTTTGGAGGATGGGGAGTAAGAACTGGTGTGCTGTCTATCTGAATTTTGCATTTATCTTCACTGCTGGATGAATAAAGTGTTAGTTGCTCAGTTGAGTCTGATTCTTTGCCACCCCATGAATTGTAGCCCACCAGGCTCCTTTGTCCATGGAATTCTCCAGGCAAGAGTATGGGAGCGGGTAGCCATTCCCTCTTCCAGGTGATCGTCCCAACCCAGGATTGAACACAGGTCTCCTACACTGCAGACAGATTCTTTACCACCTGAGCCACCAGGGAAGCTGTATACTTTTGTTCAGTTTATTTTCCAGAAAATCAGAATCTTTGGTTTGGAATAATTTTGAGAGTCACTCCATATAATTCTATATAACTTCTCCTAGTCTATATTAATTAATACATTCACTCAACAAATTAGTATTAAATGTAAGCAAAACCTGTGCCAAATCCCATGCTAAACAATGAATAAACTGGCCTTTGGAAACTGCCCTCCAACATGGGAAGTTCAAGATAATAAGGGAAGTAAAAGGCATTTAATTAAGAGATATTTAAAACTATTTCTGTGAGAAATATCTCACAGAAAAATAAAATTTCTAAAATTGTATGTGTCCTAAAATTCCCAAGTGACTGAAAATGATTCCGTCTTCAGAGTACCATGTTAGGAAACCTTGCCACTAGAGGGCCAGAGGGAGCACCTGTGAGACAGCTGTTCACAGAGTTGAAATACAAAGTTTGAAAGGCTGCTGATTCCAGGTTCTGAGGAAAGGAGTTCATATATGCAGTCACAAGAGGGGGCTGTTACTTCTGCAAACCAAAGCTCCATCCAGGGTGACAGAGAAGTTATCATTGAGTTGTACAAAGAATTGACTCTTATCCCCTTTATCACCTGTACTTCAGAATTTCACATTGAGTGTATGCGCAGTTTTAAGGACACGAGAAAGCCATTTTCCAAATGCAGAGCAAAGAGCTGACCCTCCACAGGAAAAAAAGGGAGAAGTGATTAATAGTTTAATTTTAAATGGCCCAATATTTGTTGCTAGAGTGGAGTAATAAGCTTAGATATTGTAACAGAGAAGGATGAGTAATCTTAAATTTTATTCTATCCCCTTTCTTTAATAATAACATTTTGGGGGATAACAGAAATAGCTTTATGGTTATTTTTGTCTCTCTTATAAGATGGCTTCATTTCGTTTCCCTTTCCAAATTTTATTTTCCCCTCTTTTCCTCTCTTCTTTTCTCCTACTATCCTCAATTCATTTCACCCCAAGTCATGAGCAATGAGACTAGTAACTATGCATTATAAAGGACCCAAGTGAAATAGGAATAAGTATCATATAAGTCATTGGTTCCTGGGACAAGACCAGAGGATTTCAACAATATTCATCTGAAATATGTCACACAGACATAGACTATTTATGTTTGAACTTTGAAAATAAACTTAATGCAAACTTTCTGCATTATGGCTTAACATTGGGAAAATATTATTAGTCTCTTTTGAGATTTGTGTTTAGTCCTGGGCATGGGAGTAGACCCAACCAAGAGACAGCTGACGCCTGGCTGGGGAGCACCCCAGTGAGCTGCCTGGTGTGGGCTGTGCATGTGGCTGCTGGTTTGGCACTTGGGACCTCCCCCAACTTAGGCTCAGTCAAAGATCCTGAGCTCTGAGGCCTGGGACTTCAAGTATGAGACTGGTGACAGGAATAACTCTTCTCCTAGCTTTGGGTAAGTGACCTGGGCCTAAGAAAGAATGACTTTCATAGCTAAAGACAAAGACAGGTGTCTGCTGCTTTCACTTCTCCCACTGTGCTTCACCAGACTACAGGGAAGAATGTGCATCTCTGTGTTTCTATGTGTCTGTGTGTTTGTCTAGAGACCCTGATCATCACTGTGAGAGGCTATCACATCCTCTACTCACAGAAGATCTCCTGAGTCTCAGTTTTCAGACTGTAAGGAGTCTGGGGCTTCACTGAATCCAAGGGTCATGGAAAACAACAATTTATCTTTGGCTTTGTGGCTCTAAGTAGCTCAGTAATAAATACTAGTAATACTTATCTTGTCCTGTGCAACAAATTTGAAAATCCTCATGGACAGGGCAAAGCCAGAGCGGGGAATTCTGGCAGTGTTTATGAATCTGCGCTTTAGGCGCACCCTGATTTGACAATCCAGAGCTAATCAATTGTTTCTCAATACCTCAGGTATATTGGGAGATTCTAAGACCACACAGCCAAGCTCAGCAGAGGTCACTGAAGAAGAACCTGTGCATTTGCCCTGTAATCACTCCACAATCAGTGGAAGTGAGTATGTATACTGGTATCGACAGATTCCCCACCAGGGTCCAGAGTACTTGATTCATGGTCTGAACAACAATGTGACAAATAGGATGGCCTCTCTGAGCATCGCCAAAGACAGAAAGTCCAGCATCTTGGTTCTGCCCCAGGTCACCATGAGAGACACCGCTGTGTACTACTGCGTCCTGAGAGACACACAATGGGACAGGCGGGGCTGCACCTGTGCAGTATGTCCTTGCTGGGGAAGGAAGGCAGCAGTGTGCCTTGTTAGAGCCGGTTTGGAAGGCAACCTTACTATACCCGTGAAAACATGTAATAGTCATACCCTTAGTTAACAATATTGCACTGAACACTTTAAAAATTACTAAGAGAATATATTTAAAGTATTCCTTTCACAAAAAAACAAATAAATAAAATTTTAAAAATAAGAAGAGCAAGAGAAAACTTTTGGACATAACCAGTATGTTTATGACATGGATTATGGTGATGGTTTCAAGACTATATTTTTCCCCAAAACTTATCAAGCTTTATACGTTAAATGCATACTGGTTTTTGTACATCACTCATATGTCAAAGAAGTTATTTTTGAAAAATTTCAACACACTGACCTTCATAATATTAAAATTGTTTGCTTCTTAAAAGACACTGTTAGAAAAATACAAGCAAAAGCCACAGACTAGCAGAAAGTCTTTGCAAAATATTTAACAAAAGATCCATATCTAGAATATATATATTATATATAATGTGTATACTATACATATAAACTCTTACAATTTAATAAAACAAAAATTTATTGTTTTTACATGGGCCAAAAATTTGAACACTTTACCAAAGTATGCCTATGTATGGTAAATAAGTACGTGAAAAAATGTTCAGAATCATTATAGTATGGGAGATGCAAGTTAAAGGAATAAGATACCACAACATACCTAATAGAACGGCTAAAATAAACATGACTGGCAATTCCAAGTATTAATGAGGTTTTGGAGCAATTGGAGTTCTCATACAGTGCTGCTAAGAATGTAGATGGTCCAACTGCCCAAAACACAGTTTCACTATTTCTTCCAAAGTTAAGCATACACATATCACATAACCTAGCATCTCCTTGCCTACTTAAAATCCAAAAGAAATAAAACCTATGTCCATACAAAAAACACTTAGACATGAATGTTCATAATAGCTTATAAAAGAGTAATTGGAAATAACCTTAAAGTCCATCAACTGGTGAATAAATAAATAAATTGATATACAGCTGCACAGCGGAACACTACTTAGCAATTCGAAGGATGAACTACTACTAAATATAACAACATAGATGAATCCCAAAATAAATATGCCCAAAGAAACCAAGAGAAATTATATACTCTATGATACTATTTACATAATATTAGAGAAAATGCACACCAGTGTATAGTAAGAAAAAGCAGAGTAGTGACTGCTTAGGGATGAATAGGGGTTGGAGGGACATAGTAGGAAGATATATAGGAGGGATTAAAAATGAGCAGAGAATAGGGCCACTAAGGAACTTTAGCAGATCGTACATCTGCTCTTTACCTTCACTGTCATAATTTCATCTTTGTATGCCCATGTAAAAAATGATCTAATTGTACATTTTAAGTATATGCAGTTATTCAGTGGTCAAGTATGCCTCAATAAAGCATTTTTTTTAAGAATAAAACCAAAAGCAGATAGAATCTAATGATGAAAAACAAGCTACAAATAACAGAATTTTTCACTTTCTCATAATTACAAAGGGGGAACTGTTTCAAACATGTGCATATCACAGGATACTTTATGTATCTCATAATAAATAGCATACTCTGTTGTAAAAAGGGATGTAATCCATATATAAATTAATTCCCAAAAGTCATGAATTATTCAACATTTCTCAGTCTAGCCAAGGGACGGCAGTGTCTAAAAAATATTTGAGTTAAGTTTGTGCAGTGCTGGACAAAGAAGAAACCAGAAACCTGGTTTCTGATTGGTGCAGTTTCCTGCACCAATGGGAGACCACTGAGCTAAAGTGACCTCTGCTGGGGAAGCGCATTCAAGAAAACCTGATTGGGCTCTGTTTCCTAAGGAATCATGGATGAAGACTCTTCTGCAAGTACTGGAAGGGACATTGGAGTTGCAGACAGCCTGTGAGGATGTAGTTAAATGTAGGGGAGTCAGGAGATAATGCCAACTCCCTGAGGGCAGGAACTGAGTCACCTTTAATCCTGGGAAAGCCCTTTTGAAACCCAGATACAGAAGTAAAAGTAGACAGTCTTCTGTGTTGATGTAATAACCTTGTTGCCTGGGGGAGTGAGGCAGGGAAAGAAAAAACCATCTCTAGTATGAACGGAAGATCTTATGTGGGTCTCCTGTATTCTCTTGACTTTTGAACAGGTCTCATAGCCAAAAACTGGACCACTGATCACAGTCCCTCATCGTCCAAGAGAGAGAAGATTTCACCATAAACTCTAATTCATCAGAGAACTCACATGCCTTATACTGATGCAGGCAAAAGCATAGTGAAGGTCTGATCTTCTGGATGGTGTTGTGGAAAATTAAAGAAGGAAAAAGTCAATGAAAAATAAGTGCCAAGTTGAATGAGAAAAAGCAGAAAAGTTCCCTGAATATTACAACCTCACAGCCCAGCCACTTAGGCATCAACTCTATAGGGAAGACACATATCGATCTCCAGACCTCTCCAGGCTGTCCAGAAATATACAGCTGGACCACAGATGCTCCCTGACACAGGACTCCTGAGGGGTGGCTGAGACATTTGCTGAGATGAGGAGCCTAAGAAAGATGCTATTGTCCCGTTGCCAAAGAAAGGGAAAGGAGTCAGAGCAGAAGAAGCTATGCCTTCATTCCAAAATTTAATTTGGCTTTTTGTCCTGGTAACTTACTTTTTAGTAGATAAAACCTGAAACAGGGGTGAGAATAGCATGAATGTCAGTGATTGCTGCAATAACTGTGCACAAATCTTGTGCCTTAATTGTCCCTGGGAAACTTTTTCCCATCTGTTATTCACATACCTTGTTAATAGAAAGAAATTCTGAGTCATTTATCTGGTTCCTTGTGGCATATTAAGACTGCACCATGAGTACTGGTACAACAATATTGACATACTGGGAAGACTCATGGGGAGTAATTTTTTCTAAGTGTACGTTAGACCCATAGATATATGTGAGAGTGGGTGGGGTAGAGGCAGAGAGAAAGAGAAGAGACCCACTACAATATTGTTAAGTAATCAGCCTCCAGCTAATAAAAATAAATGGAAAAAAAAAAGAAAGAGAGGAGACCTAGATCAGCATCTAATCTGGTCTCCTACTGGCCTTCGCTACTCTGATCTCTGTTCTCACTGCCCATGGGCTGCAGTCACACCCAGTTAGCCTCTCACCTTTGATATAGCTTCACAAAGAAACAAGTCATACTCAGTCCTGCACAGAGCTCAATTTGTAGACTTTTTTCACTTGTCTTACTGTTGTTAATAAAAAGATCAGAACTTAGGACCAGAACTGGGACATGTATATCTTTTGTCTTCAGTCCTTCACAATCACTGTTACTTTATCTGCCTCCCTCCCATCTCTGTTCCTGCTTCATGTCCAGCCCCTCATGTACCCTGTGACCATTTACTACCCCTTTTGCAGACCCAAAGTCTAATGTTTCTAGTCACTGAACTACTTTTCAAAATCTTCTCTCACTTTATGGTTTCCATAACCATTTCCCAAATCAGTCTTTAAAATGGAATGATTTATACCCTAAATTACATTCAGTTCAACATGCTGGATTAACCATCCTCAGATTGTATTTACAAAGGGAGTGATTCAGGAGATTGAAAATAAGTCACCTCAAATGTGCATTTTCAGTTGTTATAACAGTTGGATAGGAAGAATGTTTCATGGTAAAACAGTTTCCCACATTTCCAAATCATAGTGTAGGTCATGTGCCTGTGTGTAGGGCAGATTCCCTGAGCAAGGGTGAGAGCACCAGTGTTGGTATTTTTTAGAAATACAATTTTATTCAAATCTGTTCAGAAGGAAAATATACTACAAGAAGGAAAAAGGATAAAGATTCTTTTGCTTGACACTACACACAATAATTGGCAGCATCTGTTATGTAAGATGGATTTCATTTTTATAACAATCATGGAAATAACGGTGTAAAATACACATTTAAAGAACCATATTCATTTAGATTTAATATAGCAGAAGGCATCAAATGGAGATATCATTATCTTCATTTTGCTGATAAGAAAACTGAGAGGCAGAAAAATTCCCATCAAGTAATGCTTCTGAGAACATGAATTCTGCGGAAGCAGAGGAGATCCACAGCCACTCCAGAGACACTGAAGCCGCTCGCCCATTATGTAGTCAGTCCTAGCCTCCACCCTCTTCTTTTCATTAAGTACCACTGACCAAATTTTCTCATGGTCATCACTCACTGACCTGGGGCCTGGAGGTAGGTCACACTTTGTACCCACATCCCCAAACTGCATATCAGAAAATGGTGAAATCTGGGTTATTTTACTCCTGATCCTATCAGGTAAATGAGCTACATCTTCTTTGATTCCAAAAATCTCTCCCCAGGGACAATGTATGCAGTCCTGGAACTGTCAGTTTCCTGCAATTGAAAGCAGGGCTCTATAGTTACTTCTGAATACACTCAGAAAATTAAGATCATGGCATCTGGTCCATCACTTCATGGGAAATAGATGGGGAAACAGTAGAAACAGTGTCAGACTTTTTTCGGGGGGCACTCCAAAATCACTGCAGATGGTGATTGCAGCCATGAAATTAAAAGACGCTTGCTCCTTGGAAGGAAAGTTATGACCAACCTAGATAGCATATTAAAAAGCAGAGACATTACTTTGCCAGCAAAGGCCCATCTAGTCAAGGCTATTGCTTTCCCAATGGTCATGTATGGATGTGAGAGGTGGACTGTGAAGAAAGCTGAGCATCGAAGAACTGATGCTTTTGAACTGTGTTGTTGAGGACTCTTGAGAGTCACTTGGACTGCAAGGAGATCCAACCAGTACATCCTAAAGGAGATCAGTCCTGGGTATTCATTGGAAAGACTAATGTTGAAGCTGAAACTCCAATACTTTGGCCACCTGATACGAAGAGCTGACTCATTGGAAAAGACCCTGATGCTGGGAGGGATTGGGGACAGGAGGAGAAGGGGATGTCAGAGGATGAGATGGCTGGATGGCATCATCAACTCAATGGACATGAATTTGAGTAAACTCCGGGAGTTGGGGATGGACAGGGAGGCCTGGCGTGCTGCGATTCATGGGGTCACAAAGAGTCAGACATGACTGAGTGACTGAACTGAACTGATAGTTACTTCATTTTATTTTACTGGGATTTTTGTTTGATATGATTCCTCCTTTATAACTTAAAATAAAAATAATCCACCTTTATGGCACAATTGTCTTCCTAAAAATCTCACTACATGCATTTGCTACTCCTGATTTTCTGGCTTAGCAATGCCAATTAGAACATCATTTGAACAAATAAATTAGAACACACAGAAGTGGTATTACTTAGGTTGTTCCAGTTAGCACACTTTCGACATATATGACATGTATCTTAGTAACCTGAGTGTGTTTTAAAATTTCCCTACAAATTGCCATTAACAATCTGAGAGAGTAAGGATGTATTCTTAGAGGCCTGAGAGATATGGTCCTCCATATGTATAAAATTTCTTTGAAATCTCATGTTAATGAAACTCATGTGTTATACTCTATTCTGTACTATAACCTTATTTATTTCAATATACCAACACAATGTCAAATTGGTGATCCAGAATTGCACACCATGTTTATCCCAGTGGTTAGTATCACCCTCATACACTGTTTGCTGACCTATTCTCCCTTAGGGGATACAACTATATTGAAGGAATTCTCAAGGAAATGAAAATACAATTAAGGCTGAGACTGCAGATCTCATGAAGAACTGACACAAGAGCTTCTCATTGCTGTTACAACAACAATCATCGTGATCACAATGGGGGGTAATAGACCTGGTGATAAACCTCTCATCTTTGAACCTCCCACATTCCATTAAGATAGTATAAGATTAATGCAAATTTGTTTTTATCTAAATGAAGATGTTTCTGTTTTTATTTACGTTTATCTTTTCTTTATTAATAGTGCACAATTACTATTATTTACTTAAGTATATATTAATAAAATGCTTTAGCCCCAAAAAACAGAATATAGATTATATTCACACCCACACATAATATTTATAAAAGTTGACTCTGGCTCTTAAAAAAAGGCTTAATCAATTTCAAAGAATTTTCAGTCGTTCAGAATATAGTCTCTGATCACGATGGCAATAAACAAGAATTCAATAACAAAAAGATAATGAAACTTCATTCCTGTACCTTGCTAGATACAATAGCCATTTTTCAAAGGTATTCCTCCAGAAAAACATCAATGCAAAACAGTGGTTTGAGGTGGTTCATTCTGAATAGACTGAATGGAACATCTTCCTTATGAACAGTACTTCCTGTTTGGGGCAGAAATGTCTAAAAGCTGGAGGAACTCTGCACTCAGCTACTCAGGAAGGACTGGTCTCTGCGACAGTAAGAACAAGAGCAATTTCAACCAGAAAAGAATGTCTGTCATGATCTTCCTGGTCTGCTGTGGGTGTTCATGGCCATCTTTGGCTTCAGTATGTGTGGCCCTAAACACGGGGCCTCAGCTTCTCTTAGAGGTCAGGGATGACCCTGTGCAAGTTGTGAGTAGCAGGGATGTTAGAGGGAAGAAAAGTGGGCAAATGAACACCTGGTGATCCTTTTCTTGGTCCTTGTGTCATAACTTCAACTAACCCTCATGACCATTGAGACATTTTGGAAAACCAGCCCTGTCTTCTCCTTTTCCCCCCGGATCCAGCATGGCTGACAAAGTAACCCAAGCACAAACCACAGCAACAGTCGGGAAGAAGAAGCTTTGACCGAGGACTGCACATATGAAACCATTCAGAGGAGATACACTTTGTACTGATGCAAACAGCCCAGCGGTGGGATGGTTTTCTTTATTCATCAGCTTGACAGCATGCCAAATGCAAAGCAGTATCACTACTACCGGGACCTCCAAATGGCAAAAAAATCCATCAGCCTTACCGTCTCTTTCTTATAAATGGACGACTCAGCAAAGTATTTCTGTGCTCTCTGGGAATACCAGAGTGACAGAAATGACAGTAGAGGATAATCAAAACATGACTTCAATTAAGACAGCCACCTGCCCAGAAGCTTAGGAAAATCCCATGATCACAGACAGGAAGAAGGCAAGCATTGTGGTAGCACAGTTGAGACTTTCTAATGTAAACTTTCCTTCTATAAAACATTTTCCCTTTGAACTCAGTGTATGAAACAACACTGCTTCCTGAGACTCCTGGGTATTGTGTTTGTATCTGGGGTGAAAATAAATCTCAAAATGCTTTTCAAATTGTTCCTAAACAGCTAGATTGAGTGAATCTACTTATTCAGGAAAATCAGAAGTAGTTTCCTAATCCTTGAGTTATTGAATTTTTCAGATCTGAAGTTGTAGGAAAAATCACTTTATCTTCCAATAGTAAGCTGATTTTAACAGTTCTCACAAATATACTGTGGTTTTTTTTGCTTTGTATATGTGAGCATTTTGTAAAAAATTATAAATACGTAAATATATGATTTTTATTAGACTCAAATAGATAAGAAGGCATCTAATCTTTTTAAAAACCCGGATGGCCAAAAAACAGCTTTGGCTAAAACAATGGTCATTAGAAATTCACAATACAGTTGAACCTTGAACAAACCACATGGGTGTGAACTGTGTGGGTTTACTTATACAGGATCCTTTTCAAAAGTAAATACTGGCTTAAAACTCAACATTTAAGAAACTAAGATCATGGCATCTGAGATCCCACCACTTTTTGGTAAATAGATGGGGAAACAATGGAAACAGTAACAGACTTTATTTTCTTGGACTCCAAAATCACTGCAGATGGTGACTGCAGCCATGAAATTAGAAGATGTTTGCTCCTTGGGAAAAAAACAAACAAACCTATGACAAACCTAGACAGTGTATTAAAAAGTGGAGACATGACTTTGCTGACCAAGGTTCATATAGTCAAAACTATGGTTTTTCCAGTAGTCATGTATGGATACGAGAGTTGAACACTAAAGAAGGCTGAATATGGAAGAATTGATGCTTTTGAAATGTGATGTTGGAGAAGACTCTTGAGAATCCCTTAGACAGCAAGGAGACCAAAACAGCCAATCCTAAAGGCAATAAACCATGAATATTCATTGGAAGGACTGATACTGAAGGTGAAGCTCAAATACTTGGCCACCTAAAGCGAAGAGCAGACTCATTGGAAAAGACCCTGATGCTGGGAAAGATTGAGGGCAGGAGGAGAAGGGGGCAACAGAGAATGAAATGGCTGGATAGTATCATTGACTTAATGGACATGGGTCTGAGCAAATTCTGTGAGATAGTGAAGGACAGGGAAGCCTGGCGTGCTGCAGTCCATGGGGTTGCAAAGTGTCAGACATGACTTAGCAACTGAACAACAATAATATTCCATATATGTGTTAACACAACCCAGAAGAGTTTCCCAATCTGATCATGTCTCAGATTTCAGCTTGATCAATATATTTTGCCTATGGCTCTTTATAGACATAGAAATCATTTCTTTATTCCCCCTCAAATATACCATCTCCCTAATCATAACATAAATTATTTTACATATACCCAGAGTCTACAGGAAAAAAAAAAAAAAAAAAGACTTTTAAACCCTGAAAAGATAGCACTTCCCTTACACCCAACAAACACAAAAACACACATAAAAGCTCACAGACCACAGTGTGTAGAAGGACTAAACCACAGATGGGTGGAGCTCCCACTACACAGCTGAGTGATGATATTTAGGATTGGCTTCTGTTGAATCTTTCATGAAAGCAATCAGGCACAGGAACAGAATCAGTCCCATTTTCAAGATATGATGAATACCAATATTTAAAGGAACTTGACATCAAAGTGAGTCCTTGTATCAAAAGAGTAAAGAAACATGAAGACACAAAGAAGAGTCTTGCTGAGTCTCCTGTGGATACAGATTTGCTGTGAGTTAAGAACATCCTGGGGGAACATGAAGAAACATCACACTTGAATTTAGAAAGGAACAAAGTGGAGGGGAAGATGGAGGAAGGGAGAACATGAGTCTGTTGAGTTGTATCCTCCACCATGAGGATGGAAACTAGAGAAAAATGCCCTCCATTTGTAAACAGCCACAGTCATTGTTCAGGGACCCTCACCTGTGCCTTTTTCTCTCTTTCTCAACAGGGCTCAGAGTGCAGATGAAGGTGGAGCAGAGTCCTGGGGTTCTGACTCTCCAAGAGGGGAGAAATTCCTCTCTGATATGCAATTATTCTACTTCCATGACCAGTGTGCAGTGGTTCCAACAAAATCCTGATAGATGCCTCATCTCCTTGTTTTACATAGCTTCAGGAACGCAGCAGAAAGGAAGACTGAAATCCACCATCAACAGCAAGGAGCGTTACAGTCAACTCTACATCAGAGACTCCCAGCCTGAGGACTCAGCCACTTACTTCTGTGCTGTGGATGCACAGTGCTCTGCAGACACCTGCAGCCTGTACACAAAACCAGAGCTGAGGACTTAACCCAACCACCTGAGTGGGAGCAGATGCCCAATGTGATTAGAATTGAAATCTCATTGTCTTGCTTCTCCTGACTCCTGCAGAAAGCATTTCTGTAGAACTACAACCTGACACTGCAGAGTAGGCACATAAGCAGATCTTCTGGAGATCTCTGTAGATAGGTAAAATCTATACATTGATCAACTCTTTCCTATCTGATTCTGTCTTTCTGTACAGAAGTGAGCAACTGGTTCAGTGTAGAGCAGAACCCTTGATCCCTCCATCTCTAAGAGCATGGAGGCACCAGTCTCACCTTCTCTTCAACATCTTTTTATAGCTTACACTGGTATAGACAGAACCCTGCAAAAAGCTCTATTTTCCTTTTTAAATACACTTAAGTGGGGAATAAAAGGAGCAAAAGAAGCCCAGAGCCACTCTTTGTATGAAGGCTGGGCAGAACTTTCTGCACACCAGACCAGAGACTCAGCCACATATCTTCTGTTGTGGGGACACAGTGCTTCCCAAGCACCTGAAGTCTGAACCCAGATGCGCGTCTGCAGTCCCCAAACCCAACATGAGGTAAAGGTGTCTGAATGTTTTTACTCACACCTAACATGGTATTAAGAAGTGACTCTGGATAAATCTAAGTGATTTGACTTTCAAAAAAAAATGGAAATGCTGAAGAATATTCAACCTAGTAACTATCTCTTTCATTTCCTAAATAGAACTATTTCTAACATCCTAATCCCTAAATCAGAGAATCAGTGACACAGTAATTCCAGTTAGCAAATCTTAAAGCTAGTTATAAAGCTCTGTGTTAAAATGGGTATACTCAGCCTGAAGGCTGTTTATTCATAACCCATATTATTCTCATGTATGAAGGAAAATCATAGAAAGTCAAACCTTAAACCAGTCAATCCTAAAGGAAATCAGTCCTGAATATTCTTTGGAAGGACTGATGTTGAAGCTGAAGCTCCAATACTTTGGCCACTTGCTGTGAAGAACTGACTCATTGGAAAAGACCTTGATGTTGGGAAAGAAAGAGGGCAGGAGAGGGGGAAGACAGAGAATGAGATGGTTGGATGGCATCACCAATGTGATGGACATGAGTTTGAGCAAGCTCTGGGAGATGGTGTTGATCAGGGAGGACTGGTATGCTGCAGCCCATTGGATTCACAAAGAGTCAGACATAACTGAGCGACTGAACTGAACTGAAAGTGTCAAAGAAAGAGCAGTTAAGGATCTGTAATCCTTCACTTATTTTTGTTTCAATTTCTTACAGTGCATTTAATTGTTAATTTTGTTCATATTCAATAGTATTTACTAATATCATTTATATCATTATCCTCTTTTATGTTTTGGAAGACCATTAGAAAAAAGCTAATTTCCAGTCAATAGTATGCTATTTCCTCTTTAGAAAATGAGTCACCATCTTTGTACATCTTTCAAGAATCCTCAGCTGCAGATGTATTCTCCACCCACCATTACTCGCAGAGTTCATATATTCAGTCATTCAACAAATATGCACTTAATATGTGTTAGGTACTAGATAAGGAGCTCCCAATAAATAATGAGTTCCTTCCCATTTTGAATATGTATCCAGTGGGGAACCCATTTTTGTTGTCATACAGTTCCAAATTAAGTGTTATAAATACAAATAGACATCAGTCGAAGACAGCTTCCTGAATTATATGGAGTCTCAGCTTGAAAACTAATAGATTAATAGAAGTTGATCAGGTTAAAGGACAAAACAGGGTTGGGGGGTGGAAAGTGCTCCAATTTGAGGAAAAGCATATGTATGTGTGAAACAAGGCAGATCATGGCTAATTTAAGACCTAAAATGTAATTTTCAAGTGACAAAACTCTGCATGGGTGACTCTTTATGTGGTGGGAGACTTAAAATATAATAGTTCTTGGAGTGAATAGTTTTAATATTACAATGTGATAAGGTGAAGGATATGGGGAACATTCACTAAGCACATCTACATATTCAGGGTGTACAGACAGGTGGTAATTGCATTGAGAGCCATGAAAAAAAATCACGAAAGTAATTAGTGATAAGGAGTATTAGTTCTCTAGAGACCCTATTCCTTTTAAATGCAGGGAACATTTTTAAATATCATAAATAGGATACATACGCAAAATACATTTATTTGACTAAAATAAAAATGACAGTTGCCTTTAAAAGTGAGGAAATAGTGAAATAAGCCAGACAGAGAGACAAATACTGTGTGATTTCACTTACATGCAAACAACAGAGCAAATGAACAAACGCAACAAAACAGAAATAGTGTTATGGATGCAGAGAACAAATAGGCATTGCCAGAGGGATGGGAATGAGGAGAAGGAAGGGAGTAGATGAGGGAGATTAAGAGGTACAAACTTCCAGCAGCAATAAAAATGAGTCACAGATATGAAATGAATAGTGGAGGGAATATAATCAATTATTATGTATAATATCTTTGGATGGTGACAAGACTTGTGATCATTTTGAAATACTGAATCACTACGTTGTATAAAAGGAACTAGCTTGTCATTATAGATCAGTTATATACTTCACAAACAAACAATCAAACTCAGAAAAAGAGATCAGATTTATAGTTAGTAGGGGCAGGGGCTGGAGGGAGAGGTAATTGGATGAAGGCAGTCAAAAGGTACAAAGTTCCAGCTATAAATATATAAATATAAATAAATAAAGTACTAAGAATGTAATATACACCATAAATATAATTAACATTGCTGTTTGTTTTACATGAAAGTTAAGAGAGTAAATCTTATGAATTCTCATTATAAGGGAGAATGACAGGGGAATTAAATTAATATTTTTTTTAATTTCATTTCTAATTTTTAGTTATTTGCATATAAAATTTTAAAATTTATAAAAATTTTAATATTATATGACTAAACTGCTTTAGTAATGTAATATATTTGTAGATTATTTTGTATTGTTTATATCACAGTCATATTTGTGATATGATAGTCCTTGATTTCTAATTATGAAAGCTTTTGTTAATTTAATTTGGTAGCTATACAAGATAATGGATGTTCACTAAAATTATTCTGGCAATGATTTCATGACATAAGTCAAATCAGTATATTGTACACCCTGATGCAGAGCAGTATGTAAATTCTTTCAATAAAACTAGAGGGAAAAAATGGAGGAAATGCATAAAAACATGCTATCTTAAGAGAAAAATCTACTTTTGGTTCTTATATATAGCTGATACTAGAATTATCTTCTAAGTGTAAACCACTCTAAAACTGGAAAAAGTATGAAACAACTGTTTCCAAGGAGCATAGACAGTGAAAGTTTATAGTCTGTAGGAGAAAGAAAACCTGCAGAATGACCCCCACATTCACAAGGCATCTCCTAGGGGGATTTTCTAAACCTTCAGCACAAGAAGCTGGAGCCCCAGAAGAGTGACAGCTTGCTGTTTGCAGGAAACAGAGATCAGAGTTAGGGCTGCTAACATCACTGGAATCTGAGGGAAAAGGTGTTGGAGAGAAGTGAGCCTCATATAAAGAATCTTAAAATCTGTAGAGGGGGTCTTCTGAGCCTACACACAAGCTGCACGTGCAGAGAGACATGGATAGAACTAGCAGGAAACAGCCTTTGAGGGTCTAAAGACCCCGAGGAGATTTCAGGGACCATACAGTGCTGGGAAGACGTAAGAGCTCTGGCCTTTCCAGAGTAAAGAACATTGGCAAACGCTTTGAACTTTCAATGGAGTCACCAGAACAAGGACTGCAGACTAGGGGTAAGAGGTAAATTCTAATTTAAAAGAAAACTGGGGAAAAAAAAACAACTCTGCTCTAAAAGAGATTAAAGTAAGCCTCAACAGATTCTAAGGGATAATTTAACAAATCTAGCATTCTTTCAGAAGAAGACAAAATAATCCAGAGTTCTGTATATCATTACCTGCATCATAGAACACACAATAAAACAGTTCTTCCAGGAATTAGCCTCACCTGCCATCATCACTGGCCCAACTGATCTAGGACTGAGAGCATAGGAGTGTCTCCTTGTCTCTCACATTGAATTAAGCTGTGAAGACAACCAGAAGTGAAGCGAGACTGAAGACAAAGATGCTACCTTTGTGGCATCTTCTGGTACCTTTCAACACTATTGCCTCATTCTTTCTATAGACTTTACAGGATTGTGTGTTTTTTGTCATTTGAGAATATGGAACACATTAAATGATCTCATCCAAATTCTAAGAGAGATAATTTAGTTCAAAGAGTGATTTAATGCAGAGGGTAAATTTTATTGTGGTGGTTTGTGTTTTTAAGAGAGATGCCCAGAATTTACATCAGCTTGAATTGCCTTGTGGCATTTATTTAACCAGAACAAATACTGTACCTCTGAAGACCATGTAGAATGCAACTATATCGAAGACAGATTTCAAACTGCCATTGTTATATATTTGTAACCATTGTTTTAGATAGACCATCATATGTTTCTTGTCCCCCAAGACACCAAGTCTTCTTAGTATTTTAAATAAGGTGCCTGTCTAAATACACCAATTAGCAAAGTGCCGCTCCTTTGACCTAACATAATTCTCTATATTGGAGAATGAAATGGCAACCCACTCCAGTATTCTTGCCTGGAAAATCCCATGGACAGAGGAACCTGGAAAGTTACAGTCCATGGGATTTCAAAGAGTCGGACACGACTGAGTGACTTCCCTTTCTTTTACTAATTCTCTATATTCTCAGTTGTTTTCTACTTGCTCTCTTTCTACATATATATATATATATATATCTTCCCTGGTGGCTCAGACAGTAAAAGCATCTGTCTACAATGCGGGAGACCAGGGTTCAATCCCTGGGTCAGGCAGATCCCCTGGAGAAGGAAATGGCAACCCACTCCAGTACTCTTGCCTGGAAAATCCCATGGACGGAGAAGCCTGGTAGGCTATAATCCATGGGGTTGCACTGAGGGACTTCACTTTCTTTCTTTCTATACATATGTGTGTGTGTGTGTGTGTGTGTGTGTGTGTGTGTGTGTATAATGTGATCTCTGAACACCTTTCTTTCTCTTACAAACTCTAATTTTAATGTTTTTACAGGGAAGGGACTGCAAACTGATCTTTAAGAAACACAGAAATGCATTTTTAGGAATTTTCTGCATATGGTCGAAAGGGGGCAGTGCTTCCTTTCATAAACATAAATTTGGTTTAAAAAGGGCTGTTCATATGTGAAGGCTCTGTGGAAGGAAACAAATGAAGTGGAGGAAGTGGCAGTCAGATTTATGTTTGCTTGGGCAGGAAAGAGGACGACCTGAGTCTTTGCAGGAGAAATGAGTAAACTCCTAGGAACATCGTTGTTGATTCTGTGGCTCCAGTTTGACTGTGAGTTGTGGGCAGGAAGTTTAAATATAGTAGAAAAACTCCAAGAATAATGCAAGGCTGGGAGATGAGATAATTGGGGATTTTTATTTCAATATATCTTCTGGCTCATAATGGTTTTCTGTGGAAATTTTAAGAATAAAATTTGAAATCTGTTACTCTCTTTCCAAACAGGGGTGAAGAGTCAACAGAAGAATGGTGACCAGCAGCAGGTTAAGCAAAATCCTCTGTCCCTGAGTGTGACAGAAGGAGGGGTTTCTATTCTGAACTGTGACTATGATGACATTATGTTTAATTACTTCCATTGGTACAGAGTCTACCCAGCAAAACGTCCCACATTCCTGATATCAATAGGTTCCGTTTTGGAGAAAAAGGAGGATGGAAGGTTCACAGTCTTCCACAATAGAAATGCCAAACACCTCTCTCTGCACATCTCGGCCTCCCAGCCTGGAGACTCAGCCTTGTACCTCTGCGCAGCCCACACACGGTGCTCCCCAGGCACCTGCAGCCTGTACGCAAACGTGCTCTGGGGACTCAGACTCAGAGGCACACAGACTTGTTCCCCATTATACACGGCAGCGTGAGAAGCTGTGCCTTAAAGTGGGTGAGGCAGCTGAGCTTCAAAGAAAACCAATGGGTGGCAAGTTCCACAAATGAGTTAAGCACATTCCATGGGCTCCAGGGTGTCCAGGAATCTAACCATTTTCCTTTTTTACTTTCAGAGAGAGGCAGTGGGTCAACTGAACTCCAGTCACCGATTATGCTTTGTTCTGACTTGTTCCTGGAATGAGGTACTTGTTAAGCTTGTATTCCAGGGAAAAGTGTGTTCAGGATAGGGAACCAGATCCCACTGCAAGTTTCACCAGTGGATGGTGGTGTGCCTTTGAGTATCAGTAGCCATGTGCTTCAGTTTTGTATAAAATGGGCAATTTAATACATGATTATTGTTTCTGGGTAACTGTGTGTGTGTTACTCACTCAGTTGTGTCCGACTCTTTGTAACCCTGTGGACTGTAGCCCTCCAAGCTCCTCTGTCCATGGGATTCTCCAGGCAGGAGTACTGGAGTGGATTCCATGCCCTCTTCCAGGGGATCTTCCCAAACCCAGGAATCAAAACTGTGTTTCTTATATGTCTCCTGCATTGGCAGGTGGGTTCTTTGCCACTGTCACCACCTGCAAAGCCCTTAGGTAAATGAACCTTTCCATGTAAAGCATTTGGGAATGTGTATATTGTAAATCACGTTTATTTACTCTCTTCTTCACTTATAAGTACTTCTGGGCAATGCCTCAGCAAATCATTTGCTGTGTACTCTTTCCCTGAATGACATTCAATATTTGACACATTGTCCACAAGTAAATGTTGATGTCCTGTGGATCATAATAATAAATACAAGCATCTCATGAAGTTTGTCAGCTGCAAAGATCTTATTATTGGTAGCCATTCTTACTCTCTGCTGAGATGGATATAGAGCATTGAGCATTTAGGATGCAGTTCAATGTTGAGCGGGAAGAACCAGGCCAAGGTCATTCTAGGATGACCATATGATCCATATGAATTTAGAGGATGTGGAAAACATCCCAAAGGTTTAGTAAATCAGAGGTCTTCAGTAGGTTGTCTGTTAATCAAAACCACAAGTAGTTTACAACTTCAAACTTATTGATCTACATGGTGAAAGTTTACCTACAAGAAAATCTCCTTTCCTACAATTGAGTAGTAATGAAATGAATCTGTTAGCTAATAAAAGATATCTTGACATTTTATATTCTAACTTCCACTGTCTATTTGTATGACCTTTCACTACCATCCCATCAGTAGATTTTTAGTGAAACAATTTAATACAAATTATTCTTTGATTTTTGAATATATAATAAATGCATATGGTATAAAATTTTAAAATTATACAAAAGGGCATATACTGAATATATCTATAGTGTATGAAAAAAGAAGAGAATGTGTTAGTCACTCAGTCATATCTGACTCTTTTCGACCCCATGGACCATAGCCTGGGTTCATGGGATTTCCCAGGCAAGAACACTGGAGTGGGTTGCCACTCCCTTCTCCAAGAGATCTTCCCAACCCAGGGATTGAATCCCTCATTGCCAGAAGATTCTTTACCACCTGAACCTCCAGGGAAGCCCATCTATTGTGTGTACAGGAAAGTAACAATACTTCTTACATGTATTCCCACTGTCCTCAGAACCCTAGTAAAAAAAAATATGATTAAAATAAAAAGTTTCCTTGAGTTATTTGTACTTTTATTCTTGAGTTATATATGTTCTTTATGTATTCTGAATACTCAGGCCTTAACAGACAAGATTTGCAAATAGTTTTCTCCACTCTGTGGGTTGTCTTTCTCACTTTCTTGATACTGTTGTTTGAAACAGAAGGTTTACAATTTTGATGAAGCCTAATTTATCTACATTTTTAGTTACTTGGGCATTACTGTAATATTTTAAAAACCATTGTTTAATTCAAGATCACAACAATTTACATCTATGATTTCTTCTAGGAGTCCGATAGTTTAAAATTGTATATAGAAGTCATTGATTCATTTCAGGTTAACTCTTTAATATTGTAGGCGATAGAGAGATACAACTTCATTCTTTTGCATATGAATAATGAGACATTTGATCTGGAGTCCGTAACCAAAAGAAAACTGAGTAGCTATGCTAATATCAGATAAAGTGGACATTAAAACGGAAATTGTTACTAAGAATACAGAAAAGCACTTCAAAATGATTCAGTACACACTCTACCAGGAAAATAGAAACAATTTTATGTTTATGGGCATGCTCTGAATATCATAGCTTCAAACTACATCCAACATAAATCAGTAGAGTTAATCAGCAAAATTAAACTTGTAGAATTTATTGATTCGAAAATAATCAGTAAGCAAATATACAACCTCTGTGGCAGGACATTAACACACATCTCTCAATATTCCCTCAAGTAGAGAGAAAATATTCTCTACTTATCAAAGACAATTACCTATTTTTTACCTAGTTTACCTATATAGAATACTTTAATCCCCAAAACAACATAATACAGATTATTTTCAAATGCATATGGAATATTTGTCAAAGTTGACTCTACTCTGGATCTTCAAGCAAGGCTTAATTATTTCAAAAGATTTCAGTCATTCAGAATACAGTCTCTGATCACAATGGTATTAAGCAAGAATTCAATAACAAAAAGATAATTAAACTTCATTCCTGTAACTTGCTAGTTACAATAGCCATTTTTTAAAGGTATTCCTCCAGGAAACATCAAAGCAAAACAGTGTTTTGTGGTGGGGTAGATGTTTCAGTCTCTGAACAAACTGAACGGAACGCCCTTATTATGCAAATCACTTCCTGTTTGCGGTAGAATCCTCTGAAAGCCCCGGGGACTCTGCACTCAGCTGCTCAGAGAAGGGCGGGTCTGTGCCGCAGTGAGAACAGGAGCAGTTCCCACCAGAGAAGCGCGTCCGCCATGCTCCGCCCGGGCCTGCTGTGGGTGCTCATGGCCGCCTTTGGCTTCAGTACGTGTGGCCCTGAGCCTGGACCCTCAGCCTCCTCTTAGAGCTGAAGGGTGACCTTGTGCAAGCTGTGACCGGCAGGGGGGTCAGAGGGGAAAGAGGTGGGGAAATGAACAACTAGGTGACCCTTTTCTTGTCCCTGTGTCGTAACTTAACAGAGCCCTCATGATCCCCGAGTCATTTCAGAGGACCAACCCTGTCTTCTCCTTTTTCCACAGGATCCAGCATGGCTGACACAGTAACTCAAGCTCAGGCTACAGTAACAGCGCGGCAAGGAGAAGCTGCGACCATAGACTGCACATATCAAACCTCTTGGTATAGGTATACTTTGTACTGGTACAGACAGTTTCCTGATGGAAGGATGGAATACCTTATTTATCAGGATGATGATAAAGCAAATGCAAGGAGGGATCGGTACTCTGTAAACTTTCAACGGGGAAGAAGATTCATCAGCCTCACCATCTCTTCCTTGCACCTGGCTGACTCAGCGAAGTATTTCTGTGCTCTCTGGGAATACCACAGTGATAGAAATGATAGTAGAGGATAATCAAAAACCTTAGAGCTGCATTAAGGCAGCCACCTGCCCAGAGGGTTAGGAAAATCCCATGAACCACAGACAGGAAGAAGGCAGGCACTGTGGTAGCACAGCTGAGACCTTCTAATGTAAACTTTCCTTCTATAAAATATGTTCCCTTATTTGAACTCAGTGTGTGAAACTGCACTATTTCCTAAGATGCCCACATACTATGTTTGTTCCTTGGGTTAAAATAAATCACAAAATTCTAAACAACTAGATTGAATCCACCCACTTATTCTGGGGAAATCAGAAGTAGTTTCTAATTCTTGAATTGTTGGATATTCAGATCTGAAGCTGTAGTAAAAACCATACGTGGGCTTTCCTGGTGGCTCTGTGGTAAAGAGTCCACCTGCCAATGCAGGTGACAGGTTCGCTCCCTGGCCCAGGAGGACCCCCACATGGAGCAGGATAGCTAATCCCTTTCAGCACAACTACGGAGCCAGCGCCCTAGAGCCAGTGCTTCGCACCAAGAGAAACCCCTGCAATGAAGTCTACGCATCACGACCAGAGAGTGGCCTCCTTCGCTGCAACTAGAGAAGCCTGCACAAGACAATGAAGATCCAGCACAGCCAAAAAATTAAAAAATATTCTAAAACATCATTCACTTCCTCTTCCAGCAAACTCAGGGTCACTCTCACATACCTATAGCTGAGAGAAGCCTCCTCTTGAGGTACTTGTGGAAAGTTGGCATTCCTCTTGAGTCGAAGCCAGGGAATCAGCTCTCATCTCGACTTGACTTGGGTGCACGGAGCTCTTTCCTGTTGCTGCGGTGACCTCAGGGTCCCTCTAGACTTTTGACAGTGTTCTTGGGGACTCTGGAGTTCCATCAAGGAAGTCAAGGCTCCTTTCGTGTTTGATGTGGAACACAGAATTGCTCTGCACGCAATGCAGGGCAATCAGGCCTCATCTCGCGGCAAGAGGGAAGTCTCATGGCTTTTCTCAAGTTGCGGCGGGAACCTGGGGTATATTCTCGAGTTACGACCTTGCTGGCCCTTCAAAACTCAGGTTTGTTCAGCGACAACAGGACTTCTTTCTAGTTGCGAGGGACACCTCGGGATTACAAATATAATAATGCACCTTATTACCTTGTATAATATATATGTGTATTTTATTTAATAAATTAAACACATAAATATAAGACTTTTCTGGAATCAAATAAATAAGTTACCAATCTTTTGAAAGACCTGGATGGTCAAAATCAGCTTTGCCTAAAACAAACTATGGTCATTATGGATTCACAATACAGTTAAACCTTGAACAAATCACATGGATTTGAACCTTGGGGGTCCACTTATACACAGTTTTTTTCAAAAATAAATACAACAGTACTACATGATCCTCAACTGACTGAACTGTGGGCACAAAATCTCAGATAATGGAGGAATCATGTGTAAGGAGGACCTACTACAAGTTACACACAGTTTTTCGACTCTGTGAAGGGTCACCTCCCACCCCTGGACTCTTGTGATGTTTGAAAGTTAACTGTATTTCTACAGCTCTTAACAAACCCAGGTAGAGAAGACTGAGAAGTCTATTTACCAATAAAGAAGTGATAGTCCTTAAGATGTGGCCAAAGAAGATAATGGAAAAAGAATATCCTCGAGTGCTAAGTCAGAGAATGTGAAAAGCAATGAGCAAGCTATTTCCTTACATGAAACACAGAGTCTCATCAAAACAGGGTAAGAAATGCCACAAGCAATTCCCCCTGGGACCATAGACTTGCTTCGGATCAGCACTGTCTCGCTTCTCTTCCCAAGAGAACGTGGAATGATATAATCCAATGTCTTCTCCGTAATGGTATACTTGGTATGTGGAGCTTACTTGTCTTTCTTCACCAGTTTGTTTTCTGCTTATTTGTTTTCTCATAGATCTTCACACCAACAGGCATCTGAGGAAGACTATAGGGTCTCAATTAGAGACCCTGCTTTTGCTCAAAAAGGGTGACTGAACAGGGGTTCTAAGCCATCTTCCTTGGAGAAGGAATACCTGAGTTCTTGGTTACAAGTGGGGAGTTCGACTATGGAGTCCAGGATAGCTATTCATCAGTACTGTATCCAGTTCCCTCTCCTCCAACCATGCAGGAGAATTGCCTCCTGAAGACTCACAGGGCCATAGGACTTCCTTCAGCCAAAGAAATGTGAATAGAAATGACATATGTCACTTCATGATAGTGACATGTAAATGCCTAGTTTAAATTTCAACCTTTACTTTCACAGACTGTGGTGATTGTTGAATTGTGTGTTGATACAATATTTACAGAGATTCAAATGTGAAAACATTAGTCATCACATGTAGTATAGCTGACCTGGAGAATCACTTTGATTCAAAATGAATTATGACTATTTCATTGAGCCATGGATATTTGGAGTTGCTTATTATAACAGCATAACCTATCATTACTTGTGTACCAAACTTACCTAAATACAGAAAAAAAGGAGTAGGCACTGTAAAAGGACACCATAGTCTTGACACTAAAACTTGAATGAAGAAATTTTTTACAAGGTATAAGATACAGTCTTTCAAAGAACAGAAATTCAAAACTTTTAAATGAAATATTAGCAAAAGAATTAACATTTTCTATAAAAGCACCCACAACCAAATTGGGCTCTGTGTATGCTTATTCAACACTTTAAATCAATCAAAGTAATAATTCACATTAATGAAAACATCAATACACAATCAATAAAAAATACACAAAAGTATTAAATGTGTAATCAACATTCTCTTATTATAAAGAAAGAAATTTCCAGCAACTTAGGAATAAAAAAAAACCTTCTTCACTTTGGCAAAGGGTATATGCTATAAACATCAAGCAAATACCCAACTTAATGGTGAAATGTTAAATCCTTTCTTTCAAGGAAACCAAATAGCACTATTTCTGTTAAACAGTGTACTGGATCTTAGCTAGTATAAAAAGGAAAGAAAAAGAAACAAAAGTTTTAATAATTAGAAATCAAGGACCATCATATCACAAATATGATTGTGATATAAACAATGCAAAATAATCTACAAATTACTAAAGCAGTTTAGTAATATAATATTTAAAATTATATTTTATATGCAACTAATTAAAAATTAGAAATGAAATTTAAAAAAATATTCTCAAAAGCACATAAGAATCAATGTACTAAAAATAAGAATCAGTATACTTAAGATTAAATTTGTAAAATATAGTTACAATATCACAGCATAGAAAACTATAAAAAATAATTTATAGTTGCATACAAATGAGTCCCTGGTGGCTCAGTTGGTACAGAATCTGCCTGCAATGCAGGAGACCTGGATTTGATCCTTGGGTCAGGAAGATTCCCTGGAAAAGGGAATGCAACCTACTCCAGTATTCTTCCCTGCAGAATTCCATGGGCAGAAGAGCCTGGCAGCTACTGTCCATGGGGTCACAAAGAGTTGGACATGACTGAATGACTAACACACATTATAAATGGGAGAATATACAATGTTCATGAATTAAAAGATGAGGCAAAAATGTCGATCTTCTCACATTTTATAAATTCACCCAATGAAGTCCCCATCAGTCTCATCTCTGTGTATGTGTGTGTAAATGGAAAAGCTAATTCAAAATGTTGTATTTTTTAAGAGGTCAAGATTATTTAAAACACTCTGAAATTTAAAAAGCAAGACAAGGACTTCTTCTACCTTAAATATTAAGAACTATGAAGTTTAAACTATGGTATGAGTGAAAGAATAGAAAACTGGATACAGATTGTCACCTCAAAGTATTACATTTGCCTCTCACATACAATCTCTGATCTTTCTCCTCCTTGCTCTCTGCCTCGGGAGGCTGATCTGAGTGACCACATCAATATGGCTCCTTTGGAATGAGTGCTCTTATAAAAGAGGCTCCAAAGAAATTGGTATGCAGGTCAGGAAACAACAGTTAGAACTGGATATGGAATAGCAAAGGTCTGTCTAGTCAAAGCTATGGTTTTCCCAGTAGTCATGTGTAGATGAGAGAGTTGGACTATAAAGAAAGCTGAGTGCCAAAGAACTGATACTTTTGAACTGTGGTGTTGGAGAAGACTCTTGAGAGTCCCTTGGACTGCAAGGAGATCCAACCAGTCCATCCTAAAGGAAATCAGTCCTGAATGTTCATTGGAAGGACTGATGTTGAAGCTGAAGCTCTAATATTTTGGCCACCTGCTGAGAAGAACTGACTCATTTGAAAAGATCCTGATGCTGGGAAAGATTCAAGGCAGGAGGAGAAGGGGACAGATGAGAGGATGAGATGGTTGGATGGCATCACCGACTCAAGGGACATGACTTTGAGTAAACTCTGGGAGTTGGTAAGGGACAGGGAGGCCTGGCGTTCTGCAGTCCATGGGGTCGCAAACAGTCGGACAGGACTGAGCAACTGGGCTTTTGCCCCTTCCACCACATGAGGAGACAGCAAGAAGGCATCACCTGTGAGCTAGGAAGCCAGTCCTCACTAGACACCCAATCTGCCAGTGCCTTGTTCTTAAACTTCCAGCCTCCAGAACTGTATGGGGGAAAAAAATCTTTGTTGTTTCTAAACTACTCAGACTGTGGTAATTTGGTAAGGCGGTCCAAATTGACTAAGACAGAAGGAGAGTAGATTAGTGGTTGCTTAGATGTAATTTCATAGGTAGAAATGGTGAGTGTCTGCTAATGGTATGGGTTCCTTTAAGAGATCATGAAATGTTCTAAAATTGACTTTAGTGATGGCTGTGCAATTCTGTGAATATACAAAAAAAAAAAACCCATTAAGTTGTACAGTTTAAATGGGTGAATTGAATCTTATATGAATTGTATCACAAAGACATTATTATGTAAAAACGAATCAACAAAAATAAAAAGTGCCACAATATTTATGGTTCTCTGTGCTTGGTCTGGAGAAGGCAATGGCACCCCACTCCAGTACTCTTGCCTGGAAAATCCCATGGACAGCGGAGCCTGATAGGCTGCAGTCCATGGGGTCGCTAAGAGTCGGACACGACTGACCGACTTCACTTTCACTTTTCACTTTCATGCACTGGAGAAGGAAATGGCAGCCCACTCCACTGTTCTTGCCTGGAGAATCCCAGGGGCATGGGAGCCTGGTGGGCTGCCATCTATGGGGTCGCACAGAGTAGGACACGACTGAAGCGACTTAGCAGCAGCAGCAGCAGGGCTTGGTCTGGATTGTCCATACCATCTGACCATTTCAGTAATAAACACTAGATAAAAAGTTGTAACTTGACCTTGACTTTTGTATTGTGTAACTAAATGATATAATGACTCTTCACTTTCATATTTCCTCAGCATGCCCATTATTTATTTATATATTTATATTACATATATGTTATTGTATATATTATATATACTATATATACAATATAACATAGTAATATTTATACAGCATAATAACTTATAAACATATATATATACATTTCTATCATTTATATATTACACCAGCCTTAAATTTTAATTGTTAGCTTATAACCAGGCAAGCAGTAGATGCACATTGACTGGTGATTAAACTGACATTGACTACACAACCATCATGCCATAGACTGCCACATTTTCAAAACCAAGTTTTCCCTTTCCTATATATGTGGATTTTCCCTTTTTTGTAGGATAAAAAATAAGAACTGGTGTGCTGTCTATTTGAATTTTCCTCTTAGGTTTGTTCTTGCATTTATCTTCACAGCTGGATACTTGTGTGCAGTTTATTTACCACAAAATTAGAAGCTTTGGTTTGGAATAATTTTGAGAGTCACTCCATATGACTTTTCCTAGTACATATTAATTAATACATTCACCCAGCAAGTTAGTATTAAGTGCTTAGCCTGTACTAAATCCCATGCTAAGGATGAATAATGGGGCCTTTGGAAACTGCCCTCCAACATGGGAAGTTAACACACTAAGGGAAGTAAAATGCATTTGATTGAGGGAATTTAGAATTATTTCTGTGAGGAAAAAAAATGTCACAGAAAGTGTTCTAAAATTCCCAAGTGACTGAAAATAATCCAATCTTTAGAATACTATGTTAGGAAACCTTGCCACTAGAGGGCCAGAGGGAGCACCTGTGTGATACTTAGAGCTGAAAAGCAAAGCCCCAGTGGCTGCTGACTGACTTAAGTTCCATTTCTTAGGAAAGGAGTTCATGTATACAGCCACAAGAGGGGGCTGTTACTCTGGAAAACCAAAGCTCCAACCAGGGTGAGGGAGAAGCTATCAGTGAGTTATACAAAGAATTTACTTTCCTCCTCTTCATCACCTTGTACTTCACAATCTCACGTTGAGTTTCAAGGGCCTGGGTAACCCCCTTACTAAATGGAGAGCAAAGAGCTGACCCACTCACAGGAAAAAAATGGAGAGAGATGACTATTAGTTGAATTTTTAGTGGCCAAATATCTGTTCCTAGAATAGAGTAATAAACTTAGTTATTGCAGCTAAATAGGATGAGTAATCTTAATTTTATTCTATCCCACGGGCTTCCCTGGTGGCTCAGACAGTAAAGAATCTACCTGCAACGTGGGAGACCTGGGCTCAATCCCTGGGGTGGGAAGATCTCTTGGAGAAAGGAACGGCGCTCGCTCTAGTATTCTTGCCTGGAGAATTCCATGGACAGAGGAGCCTGGCAGCCTGCAGTCCATGCAGTGACAAAGAGTTGGACATGACTGAGCGACTTTCACTTTCTTTCACATTTTGTTAATAACCAATTTGAGAATAACAAAAGAAAATGCCTTATGCTTATTTTCATCTCTTATCTCTTATAAGATGGTTTCATTTCATTCTCTTTTCCATATTTTCTTTTCCCGTCTCCTCCTCTCTTACTTTCTCCTTAATGTCCTCAATGCATTCCATCCCTAAGCATGGGCAGGGAGAAGAGAAAGTATGCGTTAAAGAAGGTTCGGGTGGAATAGGGATAAGTGAAATTCAAGTCATCTATTCCTGGATCAAACCAGAGGAATCCAATAAAGTCCACTTATTGGACATCTTTCCAGGAGCCAGTAAAGAGACCTGCTTACCAGGTGACTTGCCTTTTTAGACTGGATTCTAATTTTCTTTTCCAATCAGACTGAGAACAGCAGTATTATACAACTATGAAGTTATTTTTGTCATAAATGTTACAAATATTTTCTGCCACTGTCATTTGATTTTTAACTTATGGTAATTTTTTTTTTTTACACCAAAAAGGAGTTTCTAGTTCTTGAAGTTAAATGGTATGTATTGCTCTTCCTGAGGCTTCTTTCCCCTCACTGGGAATATAGATAGGGATTCCCTTCTTCCCCCCATACCCCAGGGCTCAACATAGGTTTCCTGGATTAAATGACGTTTCATACCAGCTCAAAGGAGCATCAAATCACCAGTAGTGGTTGGTTTTTCCTTGTCATACAAATAGGTGGATAACTTCCTTGTGGAAGAAATGATTCATTCAGACTCATTCAGACATAGCTGATTTGAGTTTGAACCTTGAAAGTAATCATACTCTAAGCTCTCTGAATTAGGGCTAAATATTGGGAAAATAGCGTTACAGTCTATTTAGATTTATGTTTAATTTGGGAGTGTGAGTAGACCTAATCAAGAGACAGCTGACGCTTGGCTGGGGAGCACCCCAGTGAACTGCCTGGTGTGGGCTGTGCACGTGGCTGCTGGTTTGGCACTTGGGACCTCCCCTGACTTAGGCTCAGACACAGATCCTGAGCTCTGAGGCCTGGGACTTCAACTATGAGACTGGTGACAGGAATAGCTCTTCTCCTAACTTTGGGTAAGTGACCTGGGACAGACGGGGCTGCACCTGTGCGGTGTGTCCTTGCTGGGGAAGGGAAGCAGCAGCGGTGTGCCCTGTTAGAGCCTGTTTGGAAGGCAACCTTACTATACCCGTGAAAACATGTAATAGTCATACCCTTAGTTAACAATATTGCACTAAACACTTTAAAAATTACTAAGAGAGCATAGTTTAAGTATTCCTGTCACAACAAAGGACTGTTGCTGAAGCCTGAAGCTCCAATACTTTGACCACTTGATTGGAAGAGTCAGCTCATTGAAAAAGACTGATGCTGGGAAAAATTGAAGATAAAAGGAAAAGGGAGTGGCAGAGGATTGAGATGGTTAGACAGAATCACTGACTCAGTGGATATGAATTTGAGCTAACTCTGAGAGATAGTGGAGGACCGAGGAACCTGGCATGCTAAGTCCATGGGGTAGCAAAGAGTTGGATGCAACTTAGAGACTGAACAACAACAACAAAATCACAGCAAGTAAATAAAAATTTAAAGACAAAGTGGGCAAGAGAAAACTTTTGGAGGTATAACTACACAATAGAACACGACTCAGTAATTCAAAGGAATGAACTATGATAAGTGCAACAACATGGGTGAATCTCAAAATAAATATGCCCAAAGAAACCAGGCAGGAGAAAGTATATACACTAGGATTCTATTTACATAAAACTAGAGAAAATGCACACTGATCTACAGAAAGAAGGAGCAGACTAGTGATTGCTTCAGACTGAACAGGGGTTGGAGGGGGGATGTGGTAGGAAGATATACAGGAGGGGTTAAAAAGGAGCGCAAAGAATAAGGCCACCAGGGACCTTTGGGGTCCTGCACGTGCTTTTACCTGTATTATAATAATGATTTCACACTTGTACACATTGTAAAAAATGATCAAATTGTACATTTTAAGTATATGCAACTGATTTGATGTCAAGTATGCCTCAATAAAGCAGGTTTTAAAAGAATGAAATAAAAAACAGACCCAATGTTAAGAAACAATTCTACAGAGAGCAGAATTTTTCACTTTTTTAAATTTACAAAGGGGAAACAGCTTCAAGCAGGCAAGGGTTATAGCGCATTTTCCTAAATCTCATAAAATAACATACTCTGTTGCAATGTGTTGTGCTGTGCTTACATGCTCAGTTCAGTCACTCAGTCTTGTCCGACTCTTTGCGACCCCATGAACTGCAGCATGTCAGGCCTCCCTGTCCATCACCAACTCCCAGAGTCCACCCAAACATATGTCCATCGAGTCGGTGATGCCATCCAACCATCTCATCCTCTGTTGTCCCCTTCTCCTCCTGCCCTCAATCTTTCCCAGCATCAGGGTCTTTTCCAATGAGTCAACTCTTCGCATCAGGTGGCCAAAGTATTGCAGTTTCAGCTTTAGCATCAGTCTTTCCAATGAACATCCAGGACTGATCTCCTTTAGGATGGACTGGTTGGAACTCCTTGCAGTCCAAGGGACTCTCAAGAGTCTTCTCCCAACACCACAGTTCAAAAGCATCAATTTTTCAGCGCTCAGCTTTCTTTATAGTCCAACTCTCACATCCACACATGACTACTGGAAAAACCATAGCCTTGACTAGACAGACTTTTTTTAGCAAAGTAATGTCTCTGCTTTTTAATATGCTGTCTAGGTTGATCATTAACTTTGCTTCCAAGGAGTAAGCGTCTTTTAATTTCATGGCTGCAATCACCATCTGCAGTGATTTTGGAGCCCAGAAAAATAAAGTCAGCCACTGTTTCCACTGTTTCTCCATCTGTTTGCCATGAAGTGATGGGACCAGATGCCATGATCTTAGTTTTCTGAGTGTTGAGTTTTAAGCCAAATTTTTCACTCTCCTCTTTCACTTTCATCAAGAGACTCTTTAGTTCTTCTTCACTTTCTGCCATAAGGATGGTGTCATCTGCATACCTGAGGTTATTGATCCTGTCCAACTCTTTGTGACCTTATGAACTGTATAGCCCATCAGGCTCTTCTGTCCATGGGATTCTCCAGGCAAGAATACTGGAGTGGGTTGCCATGCCCTCCTTGGGCGATGGACAAACAAGAAACTAGGTCTGATCTCTGATTGATTCAGTTTCCTGCACAAATGAGATCTCTCAGAAGAGTCTTCATCCCTGAGCTAAAGTGACCTCTTCTAGGAAAGCCCATTCAAGAAAACCTGACTCAGCTGTGATTCCTAAGAAATCAAGGGATGGAGACTCTTCTGCAGTACTCATAGGGATACTGGGGTTGCAGGCAGCTTGTGAGTATGTGGTTAAATGTAGGAGAGTTAGGAGATCAGGACAACTTCCTGAGGGCAGGAACTGAGTCACTTTCTGTCTTGGGAAGGCTGTTGAGACCCAGATACAAGTAGAAATAGTCTTTGATACTGATGTGGTAATTTGCCACCTGGAGGGAACAAGACAAGGTAAAGAAAAAACGTTTCTAATATTAGCTTGAACATTTTATGTGAATCATATATATATATTTAACTTTATCTTTTTGAGCAGGCTAAGTATCCAAGAACTGGAGCACAGATCATGATCCCTGACCATCCAAGAGGAGAAAGATTTCACCATAAACAGGCATTCATCAGTGACCTCACATGCCTTATACTGGTACAGACAAAAGCATAGTAAAGGTCTGATATTCTTGGTGGTGCTATGGAAATTTAGGGAAGAAAAGAGTCAATGAAAAATAACTGCCAGTTTGGATGAGAAAAAGGCAGCAAAGTTCCCCTCATATCACAACCTCAAGTCCAGTCACTCGTGCATCTCCTCTGCAGGGGAGACACACAGTGATTCCAGATCTTTTCAGGCTGTCCCCAAACATACAGCTGGGCCACAGATGCTCCCTGACACAGTGCTCCTGAGGGGTGGCTGGGACACTTGCCAGGATGAGGAGCCTAAGGAAGATGCTATTGTCTCATTCCTGAAAAGGGGGATAAAGGAGTGAGAGCAAAGGAAGTTATACTTTCATTCTGAAATTTAATTTGACTTTGTGTTCTGTTAATTGTTACATTTTAGTGGGTAGAACCTCATGGGGGTGAGAATAGCATGAATGTCAATGATTGCTGCAATAACTGCTCACAAATCTTGTGCTTTAATTGTCCCAAGGAGACTCTTTCCCATCTGTTATTCACACACGATGTTAATAGAAAGAAATTCTCAGTCATTTATTGGGTTCCTTGGAGCATATGAAAACTCTACCATGAGTACTAGAACAGCAAGACTGTCATTCTGGGCAGAGTCAAGGGCAATATTTTATTCTGAGTTTATACTGTAAATATAGAGATAGTAAATATAGAGTAAATATAGAGATAGTAAATATAGAGATAGACAAATAAATGGGTAGATAGATGAGAGAGAGAGAAGAAGAAGAGAAGAGACATAGATCTATGCCTAATCTGGTCTTATACTTCTCCAACAACATGGCCTCACCTGTTCTCACCTCCCATGGGCTACAGCCCCCTCACCTTTGACATAGCTTCACAAAGAAATAGATCATATTCAGTCCTGTGGCAGAGCTCAATTTGCAGAATTTTTCCACTTGTCTTATTGCTGTTGATAAAAAGATCAGAACTTAGGGCCAGATGGAATGGAACTAAGACATGTACATATTTTGTCTTTAGTTCTTCACCATCTCTGTGCCTTTACTGCCTCCCTTCCATCTCTGCTCCTGCTTCTTACCAACCTCTCATGTACCCCAGTGACTCTCCACTACCCCTTTTGTCCATTCAAAGCCAAATGTTTCTAGTCACTGAATTGTTTCCAAAATCTTCTTTCACTTTATGGATTCTATTCCCAAATCAATCTGTAAAATGGAATGGTTTGTACTCTAACTTCCATTTCAATACAACATGCTTGATTAGCTCTCCCAGATTGTTTTAGAAAAGAGAAATGTTCGAGGAGATTGAAAAGAAATCACCTCAAATGTTATACTTTCAGTTGCTGTGACAGTTTGGTTAGAAGGATGTTTCGTGGTAAAACAGTTTCCCACACTTTCAAACCATAGTGTAGGTCATGTGCCTGAGTGTAGGTCAGATCCCCTGAGCAAGGGTGCCAGCACCACAGTGTTGGTATGTTTTAGAAACACATTTTTTTTTCAAATTTGTTCAGAAGGATAGTATACTACAGAAAGGAAAAAGGATGAAGATTCTATTGCTTGACACTGCACATAATAATTGGCAGCATCTCTTATGTAGGATGGATTTCATTTTCATGACAATCATGGAAATAATGGTGTATAATACACATTTAAAGAACCATATTCATTTAGATCTAATATAGGAGAAGACATTGAATGGAGATATTATTATCTTCATTTTGCTGATGAGAAAACTGAGGGGCAGAAAAATTCCCATCAAGGAATGCTTCTGAGAACTTGAATTCTGGGGAAACACAGGAGATCCACAGCCACTCCAGAGATACAGAGGCCACTCGTCCATCTTGTGGTTGGCCCTCACCTCCACTGTCTTCCTTTCACTAGGTGCCATTACCAAATTTTTTCTCATAGTCATTGCCCACTGACCTGGAAAATGGAGGCAGGTGACGCTTTGCACCCACTTCCCCAAACTGCCTATCAGATAATGGTGGAACCTGGGTCATTTTGCTTCTGACCCTCCCAGGTACATGAGCTAGACCTTCTTTGATTCCAAAATCTGTCCCTGGGGACAATGTGTGCAGTCCTGCAGCTGTCAGTTTTCTGCACTCAAAAGTGGTTCGCTTATTGTTACTTCATTTTGTTTTACTGGGGTTCCTGATTGGTATCTTTCTTCTTTTACAACTTGAAATAGAAATAATCCATTCTATTATTGCAGGATTTTTTTCCTGAATAATCTCACTACAGGCATTTGCTATGCCTTGATTTTCTGGCTTAGCAATTCGAATTAGAACAGAATCTAAATAAGTAAATTAGAATACACAGCAATGGTATTTCTTAGGTTGTTTAGGTTGTTATAGAAATATTTTGTTATTGCACACATAAAGTATTGTTGCACATTTTAGACATATATAACATATATCTTAGTAACCTGAGTTTTTTTTTTTTTTTTTTTAATTTCCCTACAAATTACCACTAACAATCTGGGAGAGTGAGGATATATTCTTGGAAGCCTGGGAGATATGGTCCCCTATATGTATGAAATTTCTCTGAAATCCCATGTTCATGAAATTCACATGTTACATTCTACTCTGTAATATAACCTTATTTGTTTCAATATATGAAAAAATGCTTTAAATTGATCATCCAGAATTGCACACCATGTTTATCCCAGTGCTTAACATCACCTTCATACACCATTAGCTGGACTATTTTCCCTTAGAGAATAGAAATATATTGATAGAATTCTCAAGGAAATGGGGATGCATTCAAGACTGAGGCAGCTGGTCTCATGGCAAACCGGAACAATAGCTCCTCATCGTTACTGCAGCCACAGCCGCGGTGATCACAAGATGGTCAAGGGACCTAGTGCTAAACCTCTCATCCTGTCATCTCTGAGCCTCCCACATTCCATTAAGATAGGAGCAGATTAATGCAAATTTGTTTTTATCTAATGAAGATGTTTCTGGTTTTTTGAAGATGCTTTTTGTTTCTTTCTTAATGCATTTCTCCAATAAAATAGTGCAGTCATTTAAAAAAGAAAGGTAATGTTGTCAGTATTTTTACTTGGTCAGAGACAGTGATTCATATTGAGAAGCCTACTACTCAGTAAAATAGAAAAGAGACAAGGTAAATACACAACCAGAAAGTGAATCTCAGGCAAACCAAGACTTGGAATTGGAATTGATAGGCGAAGGAGGAAAGGACACTCGGAAAATCTGAAGTGGAAATCCCTGCTCTCCTAAGTCTGAGGAGCATAGTGGGCTATAAAGACAGATACTCTGGTCAAGACATGGTGGAAATTCATGAGGTCTTTCTCAGCTTTTTAGTCTAGAACATAGGCGGTCGAAACTCCAAGATAGAGAATCAAGTTTTTTTAAAGCAAAATTTCCCCTCTAAAACTTCATTTTGTAAAAATGATGTTTTGCTTATTCAGAACTTTATTTTCTTCTCTAAAAAAAGTTGGAATGCTCACACCACTGCATTAATGAGTAATGGCAACCGTCTTCCTGCATTGTCTCTCCAAAGGTTCTTTTCTCTTTTAGGTTTGTTTTGTTTTGTTTATTTGTTTTTTGCCTTTGCCTTTCATGCTAAGTGTGATTTTTTTTCAAATGTTTAGTGATATCAGATGCCCATTCATACTTTGTTATTGTTTAGTTGTTATGTCCTGTCTCTTTTACAACCCCATGGATTGTAACTCACCAGGTTCCATGGGATTCTCCAGGCAAGAATACTGGTGCGGGTTGCCATTTCCTACTCCAGGGGATCTTCCCAACCGAGGGGTTGAACCTGTGCCTCCTGTATTGCAGGTTTGCCACTGAGCCACTAGGAAAACCCATTTCATTTATACTTAATAGGTTATAAATTGGGGATTTCAGCAGAAGAAGATGGCCTCACTTCATTCTCAACTGAGACTGGCATCCCAGATTCTTAAGATCTTTTATTCAAAATCTTCAGTAAAATAGGCTTTCAACTTTCAAGGCACCTGGAATTTTTTTAGCATTTCCTTCATTGGGCCACTTCCTTCAGCTAATCCAGTTACCACTTCTCCATCCAATCTCAATTCCCAGAACATCTCACCTGCAGTCATTTCTTGCTTGTTGTATAAACACTTTGGCATTCATAACTTAAATATTTTTTCTTTTTTTTTTTTTTTTACTGTCATTTCAGTAGGTTCTCAGAAAGAAACAGAAAAAAATATGTCTTTAGTTCATTATGCTTAGTTATAAGAGTAGCTTTCACTGATTTTCTTAAGCGATATTACAAGGTGCTCAGGGGCAGAGCTCCTGTCTTGCTAATGTCTCTATTTCCCTAGCAGATAGTGAGTACTCAGTAAGCACCCACTAAGTGAATGCAAGAAACAAGAGAATTCCGTTTTAAAAACCTCTCAGACAGCAATCTAGCGACTAGCCACAAGGGGGCATTGCCTGTGCTCATATTAACTTTCAAGATTAGCTCAAAATTCAGAGAAACCTCCAGTTAGAGATCAGACAGGCTCACATACAGAACAGCATATATTTTAACATTATGACAGGATTCGTAGTGTTCTTCTAAACCCAGAGGAGTTTCTTGAAGCAAAAAAAAAGCCCTTTTAGGAAGTAATTTCTTTGCTGAAATAAGTGATAGGGATGTTCCTTGAAAATTTATTAATGATCCTATGGATGCACCTGTCATGTGAGTACTGAGGGTTTCTAAACTTCCACAGGGAATTCTAAAAGCGTAGAAAATCTGTGAGAGAAGGAGGTGAGGTATAACTAACTGGGTCTATGAAAAGAGAAACAGAAGGAGAAATGGGAGGGCAGGAGAGGTGGGAGTGGGGAAGGAAGAAGAAAAGTGAAAAGCACAGAACCAAGGCTGGGGAATTAGGGGAAAGAGTGTCCATCACCGCTCTGAGAAAGGTGATCTAAAAATGATTTTGCATATCTCCCTTTGATTTTATAAATAGGTGTGAGTGCCCAACAGCTGAATCAGAGTCCTCAGTCTATGTCCATTCAAGAGGGAGAGGACGTCTCCATGAACTGCAATTCCTCAAGCACATTAAACCTCTTGCTGTGGTATAAGAAGGATGCTGGAGAAGGCCTGATCCTACTAATAAAATTACTTAAGGGTGGTGAGTTGGCCAGAAATGGGAAACTGACTGCTCAGTTTGGAGGAACGAAAAAGGACAGCTTACTGAACATTTCAGCCTCTGAACCTAAAGATGCAGGCAACTACTTCTGCGCTGGCAGCACAGTGCTCCCCGAGCACCTGCAGCCTGCACTCAAACTGGCAGTGGGCACACCGGGCACCGTGCTTTCCCGGCTCCTGCTCTCTTGGCATGAGATGCAACTGTGCGCACGACCTCTGGTCCCTGCCCCCTGCCCTTCTGCTACTGCAAACTCATGTAGTCAAGGCTTTACCTTCCCAAGACTGTGCTCTGCTTAACGAATACAATTCCGTTCTAATGTATAGAGTAGGTTTGCTTACTTAATGTATAGAGTAGGTTTGCTTACTTATTCTGTCAGGATATAAAGAGAAAGGATCAGTATACAATCACAATTGAATATTTAGCATATTTCTCTTAAAAATGGATAGATATTAAACCCACTGCAATGTTGTGAAGTAATTAGCCTCCAACTTATAAAAATAAAAAAAAAAAAAAAATGTATAGATATTATGTAATGAGTAGTAAATAAGCCACAGAAATCTAATGTACAGTATAATGAATTTAGACAATTGTAGTGTACTATAATTGTATAAATATTGCTTCTTGGCAATCATATATGATCCTATACAAGTGTATCAAATTAACACACTATACACCTTAAACTCACAAGCTGTTACACATCAAATGTACTCAATTAAACACAAATATTTAAAATGTAAAACAAAAGGATAGCCACCAATGAAATAGAGTTGAGAGATCAGGAATAAATCCATACATCTGTGGCCAATTAATTTTCAACAAAGTGCCAAGGCCATTCAAACAGGAAGCGACACAGGGACAACGGAACAGCCACGTGCAAGACTACATACATGTGTAAAAATGAACTCAAATGGTTCAAAGGCTTGAATGTAAAAGCTATAACTAGAAACCCTTAGAAGAAAACATAGGTAAAATTTGGTGACCTTGGACTATGAAACAGTTTCTTAGATGTGACATCAAAAGCAAAGTAACCAAAGAAAAAATAGGTGAGTCGAACTTCATCAAGATTTAAAATTTTTGTGCATCAAAGGTTACAGAGTTTTCCACAAATCAGAGTGAAAAGGCAACCCAAAAAATGGAAGACTATATTCACAAATCATGTATCTGATGAAGATATACAATGGAAACTATATTTAAAAAGTAACTTACAACTCAGTAATGAAAAGACAAATACCAATTTTAAAATGGGTTAAGGATTTGAATAGTCATTGCTCCAAATAAGATCTGTAAATGGCCAGTGAGACCAAGAAAAGATGCTCAACATCATTATTCATTAGGGAATGCAAAATCATGAGATACCACATCACACTGACTAGAATAGGCATATCTTTCTTTAAGTGGAAAATGATAAGTGTTGGTGAGACTGGAGAAATAGGAATGCTACATGATGTAGCCACTTTGGAAAACAGCTTGGCAGTTCTTTAATTGGTTAAAAATAGAGTTACCATTTGACCCAGTAATTACACTCCTAGGTGTGTAGGGAAGGATTGAAAACATGTTTGCAAAAGCTTATATACAAATGTTCATAGCAGCATGATTCCTAATAGCCAAAAATATTGAAACAACCCAAGTGTCCATCCACTAAAAAAGAGATATATGAAATGTGGCTTATCCATATTATCACATTATATTGAATTATATTCATATTAGGATTATGTCAAACTCTACACCCAACAATTAGAAATTAATCTAATTTGGCTGAAAAGAAAATAAAACTAAAGAGCCAAACTCATTAACTACTGATATCTTGACACAATCTAACAGAAATAGAAAGAATCCACAAAAACATAACTAAAACACGCCATATATTTAGATACTTTAAAACACACTACGTAAAATTTTATGATAGAACTCAAACTATTTTAATTCAATGAAAATGAAAACACCACCTGTCAAGCTGGTGGGATGCAACTAAAACAATACCTAAAAGGATATTTCTAGTCTTAAATTACGTATTAGAAAAGAAGAGGTTGAACGTCCATTGAACTGAACAATCAACTTAACATAGAAAAGGGGCAACAAATAAATCCCAAACAGAATAATAAATACAAAATTTAATTAATAACATAGAGCAAAAACAAAATATTGTTTGAAATGACAAATAATATTGATAAACCTCTGGCAAAACTGGTGAAAGAGGAAGCAGATGATAAAATAAACATTAGGAATGGGAAAGAAAAGAGAATATCATTAAAGATACAATAGATTTATAGCAATAGATATAATTCATGCTAATAAATTGAAAACAGGTAAAATAGTTGATTTCATAGGGCAAGAAAAGCAAAAACCTCACCAACACTGACAAGAAAAATATCTGCACTACTATTTGTAAAATAGATAACTAATAACAACCTACTCCATAGCACTGGGAACTCTTCTCAATACTCTAATGATCTTTGTGGGAAAAGAAGTTTTTAAAATGTGGATATATATTTATTTCACTTTGCTATACAGCAGAAACTAACACAACATTTTAAATCAACTATACACCAATTAAATTTTTACAAATTAGAAAAAATCTGAATATATCTATCAAAAGCAACCAAATTGAAATTATAGCTAAATGTTTACACACAAACACACGCACAGACACACTCACAGAAACATACCAATCCCAGGTCCAGTTTTATGAAAAGATATTTTAAAAGATAATTAGCATCATTTAAAAATTATTTTGGAAAGAAAACAAAGAAAAATCTTCCCAATTCATTTTGTGATGCTTTACAACTTTGATTTAAAAAAAAAAAACAAACAGTTAAGACAATTGAATAGAAGAAATTTCTTTCCTGAAAATAACTGAAAAATAAAAATTAAAAATATTGGCAAATCTAAACTGTAATGAATACATGACATAAAATAATATGAGTAATTGGAGTTCGTTTTAGAAATGTGTGGAAAACAACATTAGGAAAATTCATTGCCTCACAAAGAGTTGGACATGACTGAAAATGTGCACATGCTTTTATGTAATTTCAACTTAGTAGAGTAAAAGAAAAAATTGCAAGAGTATCTCAGTAGATAATATTTTAAATTGATGTTTTATTATGGACATTTTCAAATATGTACAAAGGAAGATAGAATAATATAAATAGGTATGCCTCACCGGAATTCAACAATTATCAGTAATCTCAGCATGACTAATTTTTCTTCATTCATACTCCTTCATCCCCTCTCTCCCTCACCCAGCTGAATTACTTTAAAGCAGTTCCTTTGATCACAGTTCCTTCCTGCATCTCAGATCTTCCTTCTGAGATTTCATATGTGTGTGTGCGCGTGTGCGTGTGCATGTGTGTGTGTGTGTGTGTGTGTGTGTGTGTTTGATCGCACCTACCTGCAGGAGGGATCTTCTGTTTCCTGACTGGGAATGGAACCCACACCCCTTGCATTGAGACCTCAAAGTCCTAACCATTGGACCACCAGGGGAGTCTCATTCTGAGAGATTGCTTTTACTCCTTTCTTCCTATGGTAACCCTTTAGAATTGAAGGCTTGCTGGGGACAAAGTCTGCAGTCTTAATTTCAACCTCATTCTTTCTTTTTTCCATCCTCATTCTCGAAGATAGTTTACTCGCAATTCTAGGTTATTACTCATAATTCTAGGTTAATAGCTATTTTCTATCTGCATTTTGAAGACATTTTCCAGTATATTATAGCTTCCATTGCTGATTTTGACACATATGCTCAGTGTCATTGCCATTCCTTTGTCAATAATTTTTTTTGTTTGTTTCTGACTTCTTTTAAAATCTTCTCTTTGACTTGGCAATATTTCTAAAACGTGGCTGTTTATATAAATAACCTGAGTTGCTGGTTTAAAAAATGTAGACTCTCAGGTCTCTCTCTTGGAGATTCTATGTTATACTGAATTCACAAAAATTCACATCTATCTTTCAATTCATGAATTATCCTTTTAATTCTATTACTCTACTCTCTGGCCCATCCACTGAATTACTACATCCAACAATTACATTATTTCATTTATGAAAGTTATATTTGGTTCTTTATCCAATCCACCTAGCCAGTTGTTATCATCTTGATTCTTTTCTCATTGTTGACTTCTTTATTATCTTTTTAATGTTGCATACATAGATATTTTATATTTAATAATTCCAAATTTGAAGACCCTGGGAGTATCGATGTGTTGCTTATTTTCTAGCGACTCTCATGTCTTCCAGGATAATGAGATCAATAGTGAGTCTCCAAAGGAGTTTTGGGAAAGAAGTTTTGCCTCTCTCCACAGCTGTTCCTCTGTTCCAGCTCTCCACAGCGTGCTTTAGCCCTTCACCCCACAGCGTGGGTTCCTCCTGGAACCAACAGCATTTTCTAACTTTCTTGTGTACCGGTTCCCCCTGCCTTCTCTGAGCCACAACCACTATTAGTGGTATGGGTAGCTCTGAGTAGTCTGTCCTTCAATGGTGATGCAATTTTGGAAGAACCTATCATCACTGATAAAACATGTGGATTCACCTTTACAGCTATTCTTCACCAGCTCACAAGATGGCAGTGCTCTGTTTTAAATAACTCCCCTGAGTGACTCATGGAAGGGTTTGAATTTGAATTAGAGCTAAATGATACTTGTTTTCCTGGCTGGCTGAATAGTCAAATTGCTATTTCCGTTTTGTGGTGTGTGTATGTGTGTCTGTGTACGTGCACACATGCATGCACATACATGTGCTAGAGAGAGAGGGTGTTGGTTTAAAAAAGGGAAGCTTGGGGCAGTGAAAACAAACCCAAGACGTGAAGGATGGAGACATGGTCATGAGCTTCACTAGTGATCTTCTGGCTTCAACTGAGCTGTGAGTAGCACAACTATTAGTATAAAAGATGAGGGACAGTCAGAAAAATCTGAGGATTAATCCTCAGAAAACACAAGGGGGAAAAGTGAAATTCATTCTGACTTATCTGGGAGCATCTAATGTTTTTACTGGAGAATATTTATGATCTCTGACAAAATTTGACCTGACATCATTCTTTCTCTGACCAATTTATTTATTGATCTTGTCTAAACAGTGGTGAAGAGTGATGACCACGTGATGCAGAGCCCCCCCATCTCTGATTGCCCATGAGGGAAGCAATGCAAGTCTCAACTGCAGTTACACAGTGACTAACTTTCTTTTTTTTTTTTTTTTAAATATTATTTTATTAGTTGGAGGCCAATCACTTTACAACATTTCAGTGGGTTTTGTCATACATTGACATGAATCAGCCATATAGTTACACGTATTCCCCATCCCGATCCCCCCTCCCACCTCCCTCCCCACCCGACTCCTCAGGGTCCTCCCAGTGCACCAGGCCCGAGCACCTGACTCATGTATCCCACCTGGGCTGGTGGTCCGTTTCACCATAGATAATATACATGCTGTTCTTTCAAAACATCCCACGCTCACGTTCTCCCCCAGAGTTCAAAAGTCTGTTCTGTACTTCTGTGTCCCTTTTTCTGCTTTGCATATAGGGCCATCATTACCATCTTTCTAAATTCCGTATATATGTGTTAGTATACTGTAATGTTCTTTATCTTTCTGGCTTACTTCACTCTGTATAATGGGCTCCAGTTTCATCCATCTCATTAGAACTGATTCAAATGAATTCTTTTTAACGGCTGAGTAATATTCCATGGTGTATATGTACCACAGCTTCCTTATCCATTCATCTGTTGATGGGCATCTGGGTTGCTTCCATGTCCTGGCTATTATAAACAGTGCTGCGATGAACATTGGGGTGCACGTGTCTCTTTCAGATCTGGATTCCTCAGTGTGTATGCCCAGAAGTGGTATTGCTGGGTCATATGGCAGTTCTATTTCCAGTTTTTTAAGAAATCTCCACACTGTTTTCCATAGTTGCTGTACTAGTTTGCATTCCCACCAACAGTGTAAGAGGGTTCCCTTTTCTCCACACCCTCTCCAGCATTTATTGCTTGTAGACTTTTGGATAGCAGCCATCCTGACTGGCGTGTAATGTACCTCATTGTGGTTTTGATTTGCATTTCTCTGATGATGAGTGATGTTGAGCATCTTTTCATGTGTTTGTTAGCCATCTGTATGTCTTCTTTGGAGAAATGTCTGTTTAGTTCTTTGGCCCATTTTTTGATTGGGTTGTTTATTTTTCTGGAATTGAGCTTCAGGAGTTGCTTGTATATTTTTGAGATTAATCCTTTGTCTGTTTCCTCATTTGTTATTATTTTCTCCCAATCTGAGGGCTGTCTTTTCACCTTACTTATAGTTTCCTTTGTTGTGCAAAAGCTTTTGATTTTCATTAGGTCCCATTTGTTTATTTTTGCTTTTATTTCCAATATTCTGGGAGGTGGGTCATAGAAGATCTTGCTGTGATTTATGTCAGAGAGTGTTTTGCCTATGTTCTCCTCTAGGAGTTTTATAGTTTCTGGTCTTACATTTAGATCTTTAATCCAATTTGAGTTTATTTTTGTGTATGGTGTTAGGAAGTGTTCTAGTTTCATTCTTTTACAAGTGGTTGACCAGTTTTCCCAGCACCACTTGTTAAAGAGATTGTCTTTTTTCCATTGTATATCCTTGCCTCCTTTGTCAAAGATAAGCTGTCCATAGGTTCGTGGATTTATCTCTGGGCTTTCTATTCTGTTCCATTGATCTATATTTCTGTCTTTGTGCCAGTACCATACTGTCTTGATGACTGTGGCTTTGTAGTAGAGTCTGAAGTCAGGCAGGTTGATTCCTCCAGTTCCATTCTTCTTTCTCAAGATTACTTTGGCTATTCGAGGTTTTTTGTATTTCCATACAAATTGTGAAATTATTTGTTCTAGTTCTGTGAAAAATACCGTTGGTAGCTTGATAGGGATTGCATTGAATCTATAGATTGCTTTGGGTAGAATAGCCATTTTGACAATATTGATTCTTCCAATCCATGAACACGGTAAGTTTCTCCAACTGTTTGTGTCCTCTTTGATTTCTTTCATCAGTGTTTTATAGTTTTCTATGTATAGGTCTTTTGTTTCTTTAGGTAGATATACTCCTAAGTATTTTATTCTTTTTGTTGCAATGGTGAATGGTATTGTTTCCTTAATTTCTCTTTCTGTTTTTTCATTGTTAGTGCATAGGAATGCAAGGGATTTCACACAGTGACTAACTTTCAAAGCCTACATTGGTATAAGTAGAAAGAGAAAGTTCCCACATTTCTATTTGCACTAATTTCAACTGGGATTGAGAAGTCAGGAAGATTAAGAGGCACATTAGACAGAAAAGAACTTCTCAGCATCCTGCACATCACAGTCACCGAGCCCAGAGACTCAGCCACCTACCTCTGTGCAGCGGAGGCACGGTGCTCTCTAGTCACCTGCAGCCGGGACCCAAATGCTACAACTGAGTCTCCTGCAACTGTTAGAGGGGGTTCTTGCTAAATCAAGCATGCATTCAAAATCAACCTGTAAGGAAAAGCAACTATTGGTCAAGATCCTACTGCCCATGCTGACAATTACTCATGAAGCTTAATGAGTCTCAGCTCAGACTAACTCATATCACTCTGTTAGTGCTTTGCTATGGAAGTCAGCATAGCTAATGTTTTCAGAGAATACCAATTCCATTACCACATCATTATGGCCTGTGGTAGAAACAAAGCCTTTTACCAGGATTGCACCAGCAACTAGTATGTGTACCACCCATCATTGACTTTGCCTGACAGCATCGATAGATAAAAAGTTCAGTTTATTTTTGATTTTCTAGTCCCACCTAGAATAGACTTATTTACAGATAGAGTTCTCCCCGCAACAATTTTGCTGGACCTATTAGCAAAGAACAAAAAGTGAAAACCAAGGCATCATTGCTTGATTCAAACAAAAGTTTTTCTTCCCTATTTTCAGTATTCTTACTCCATTGATTTGAGAGTTGTTGCTTATACTAGGTGCTTCATGAAAATGATATAGTAGAATTTTCTTAAGCTAATACACATTAATTTGAACACTTAGTATCCTAAGCAGTCTCCTCCCAAGAAAACAAGTGCTAGCCAACACAAGTTATGCAAAACTAACATAAGCTTAGCCTGGTTGAGTTATGATATATTTTTCCATGAAATATTCTTTTGTCATATTCATTGTATTTACAAAGAGTTTGTAATGAAAACAACTGTTTATTGAGATGAGAGTAAATACTATGGGCTTTGTTGGAGAAGGAAATGGCACACCATTCCAGTACTCTTGCCTGGAAAATTCCATGGACAGAGGGGCCTAGTAGGCTACAGCCCATGGGGTCACAAAGAGTCACACACAACTGAGTGACTTCACTTTCTTTCTTTCTTTCTTTCTTGTACTTTACAAATATTACTTCATTGAATTTTCAAAATAACTCTGATTGATCATTGTTCCTATTCCCTGTTAACAGACCAGGAAATGCAATTTCAGGAAGACTAAGGTATCCCCCCATAAAAATAACTGATAGAATTTGAAATTAAGACTATCCAGCTCCAAAGGCCATGCTTTCTCCAAAAATGGTGGGGGGGGGGGGGGTGGGGGGTGCGGATTATGCACAGCATGACCACAACTTTATACCAGAGAAATAAACAAGATATCAGAATAGCACATTTGACACATGAATAATATAACATGTTCACAGTAACATGTGAATTAAACAATATGAAAATGTTTGCAGCACTCTTATCGATAGTTGTCTCTGAGTACTGGGTGTGTGCTAAGTCACTTCAGTTGTGTCCTATTCTTTGTGACCCCATGCTCCTCTGTCCATGGGATTCTTCAGGCAAGAGTACTCGAGAGGGTTGCCATTTGCTCCTCCAGGGGGTCTTCCTGACCCAGGTATTGAACCTACATCTCTTTATATCTACTTTACATCTACAATGCATCTCTTTGCATTGGCAGGCGGGTTCTTTACTACTAGCCCCACCTGGGAAGCCCAAAGGCTTAGTACTATTTATTATTTTTCTGCTTTATAATATTCCTTACTGTTTAAACTGCCTGTAAGAAGAAAAAATGCAGTATGCTTCATTTTAAAATACCAAAACCCCAGGAAACTGAAACTGCATTATATGGTTATTATCTGACATATACAATGTTGCTGGATTATAACAATACATGACCAAATGACACGGCATTAAAACAAGATTTTTTATTGTTAGCTCTTCAAAGCACTGCAGATTAATGCTATCCCTTAAACTGGGAAGGTGTTAAAGCTACAAAATGACCTATTTCTCCTGATAATTGATTTTAAAGACTAACCTGTAAGTGGAGTGTTCTAATACCCTCTCTGTAGAAGAATGCAGACAATAAAGACAACTTGGGCTCATCAGTGTTAAGAACATGCATTGCAAGTTGAACACAGCTCTGATTACACTGCCCAGGAAAGGAGGAGACAGAGTAGGAAAACAGCAGATAATCATTCAAAGGAAGAAACAGAGTAAAATGTACCAGGATGTTGCTGCCTTTCTTCAGCCTGAACACACCTCTCTGCCCATTTTTCTTTCCTTCTTTTCTTTCTACACAAAGAACCGGAAGCCAGGCATGGGATAAGAACTCAGCTTTAATTTATTTAAGGCTACAAAATTGAAATAGGAAACCCTATGGCAAATATAAAGTGAAGACAACAGGAAGAACAAGACAAAGTATTTATTTTTTCATTTGAAGTCCTAGGAAGAAAAGGTCTAGGAGGCTGATAACTAATCCTTTTGCAAATGGCCTTCCTTAATGCAGGAGGTGTGTTCCTCAAAAGTTGTATGTAAACTAAGTTTTTATCTTATCACCCTCCCCCATCCTTAATCCTCAAGAAGTATACAAGGCCAAGAACTGAAAAATAAAAATCACAGTGTTAACTCATTATTCACTGTAGAAATCATCTTCCCCTCAGCAATTTACAGTCCACATGCCCTCAAGTTTTCCCATATACAAGACCTGTTAGACACTTAGCCTCCAATGCTTTAAATATACAGTCATATATAAATGTTCATAAGTTATGATAAATTTCAATATTTATAAAATTCATGTGGTGAGTAAAGGAAGTCTATTGCATTATTTGATCTGCTTTTCAATCTGTTAGAAATATTTCATAATTTTAGATACTCCTTTCATGAACAGTAAGGAGGGGAGCTTATGAGATTTCCAACATCTAGGCTGAATGCAGGGCCCTTCTATGACAACCTGGGATGGTTTTTACCTGGCCAGTCCCCTTGTCATTCTTGGCAACAACTCATCAGGATAAAGTAGGTCCTTTTCACTCTCAGCAGATGGCTATATAAATAGTCATGAATCCCATGAATTCTAGTGAATTTTTCCTAAAGAAGAAATTTACTAGAAGAAAAGAAAATGATAAACATAAAACTTGAGGTGCTATATTCAAAAACAATGTAAATATTCACCCAAATGATGGAGCCTATTTGTTAGAGTATATTTTAAAAAATACTCTAAAATACAGAGATTCAGTTCAGTTCAGTTGCTCAGTCATCTCCAACTCTGCAACCCCATAGACTGCAACATGCCAGGCTTCCCTGTCCATCACCAACTCCCAGAGCTTGCTTAAACTCATCTTGATTGAGTCAGTGATGTCATCTAAACATCTCATCCTGTCGTCCCCTTCTCCTCCTGCCTTCAATCTTTCCCAGCATCAGAGTCTTTTCAGATGAATCAGTTCTTTGCGTCATGTGGCCAAAGTATTGGAGTTTCAGCTTTAGCATCAGTCCTTCCAATGAATATTCAGGACTTATCTCTTTTAGGGTGGACTGGTTGGATCTCCTTACAGTCCAAGGGACTCTCAGGAGTCTTCTCCAACACCACAGTTCAAAAGCATCAATTCTTTGGCACTTAGCTTTCTTTACGGTCCAAATCTCACATCCATACATGACTATTGGAAAAACCAAAGATTTGACCAGATGGACCTTTGTCGGCAAAATAATGTCTCTCCTTTTTAGTATGCTGTTTATGTTGGTCATAGCTTTTCTTCCAAGGTGCAAGTGTCTTTTAATTTCATGGCTACAGTCACCATCTGCAGTGACTTTGGAGCCCAAGAAAACAAAGTCTGTCACTGTTTCCACTGTTTCCCCATCTATTTGCCATGAAGTGATGGGAGCAGATGCCATGATCCTAGTTTTCTGAATATTGAGTTTTAAGTCAGCTTTTTCAGAAATTGCACTCATCTCACATGCTAACAAAGTAACACTCAAAATTCTCCAAGCCAGGCTTCAGCAGTACATGAACCATGAACTTCCAGATGTTCAAGCTGAGTTTAGAAAAGGCAGAGGAACCAGAGATCAAATCTCCAACATCCGTTGGATCATCGAAAAAGCAAGAGAGTTCCAGAAAAACATCTACTTCTGCCTTATTGTTTACACCAAAGCCTTTGACTATGTAGATTACAACAAATTGTGGAGAATTCAAGAGATGGGAATACCAGACCACATTACCTGCCTCCTGAGAAATCTGTATGCAGGTCAGGAAGCAACAATTAGAACCAGTCATGGAACAACAGACCGGTTCCAAATCAGGAGAAGAGTACATCAAGGCTGTATATTGTCACCCTGCTTATTTAACGTATATGCAGTGTACATCATGAGAAATGCAAGGCTGAATGAGGCACAAGCTGGAATCAAAATTTCTGGGAGAAATATCAATAACCTCAGGTAAGCAGATGGCGCCACCCTTATGGCAGAAATCGAAGAGGAACTAAAGAGCCTCTTGATGAAAGTGAAAGAGGAGAGTGAAAAAGCTGGCTTAAAACTCAACATTCAAAAATATAGAGATTATGAGGTGATATCAACAGTGTTTATAGGATAACTTTAAGTTAAAGAAACAGAACAATGCCATCACCTTGTTACTCAAGCGTTCTTAGTTTAATTCCCACTAAATCAACTATGTTGCTTTATTTAAGCTTCTGCGTTAAAAAGTATGTTTCTTATTCAACAGAAATTTTAAGGCTCTCCTCACCCCCTGCTTCTTTTTTTCCTTGTCTGACATGCTTGAATTCAGGGTATCCCACCTATTCACAATATAACCAGAAAGTCCTCAGGAGATACACTCAAAACATAAATGAGTTTTTATAAGCTCCCACAGCCCTGAGTCTGTATCTCAAAATACATCCATCTGGTGCCTTGATGGAAAGGCATCTCTCATGAGCAAAACCTCCTTTGGAGTATTTGAGCACATGTCTTTGCACTAGTTCAGAGCTACACAAGGAGGGCATTTACACAAAGGGCGTTCTGGGCATTGATGTCACTTAAAACACAGACCTCTATGAGCAGCAGGTCGTCTCACCCACCAGTCAAACCGAACATGCTCTTCTGCCCTTTCTTGATTCTAAGGAGCTGCCCTACCATTCCAGTCTGTGACCCCCTCCCCTCCTTTTTTCTTTTCTCACTTTGGTGAATCCACCTAGACTTCCAAAAGAAAACACCGGTGTAAGACTTTTTGTCTGCTTGTCTGTTTTTTTCAAGAAGACCCTGAGACACCAAGAACATGGTAACTCCTCTCACAGCTGGTCATTGGCTCAGGTATATGAAGAGCTTGCAATTTAGTTTAGTCCTGAAGCGAAAAACGCAGCTGAAGTGGGAACAGTTTCTTTTTCATTCATTCCTATTTCCTTCTGTTAACAAGAACCAACAGAATTTACATCTCAGAAGAGTAACCTGTCACCAAAAGAAATATTCTAATTACAAGACTATTGTTTATTTGTCATAAAAAAAAATGAAAGAAAGAAAACCAAGTTAAAGAAACACCTATAACCTCAACCTACAGGAATTACCACTGTGGACAATTAGCATTTATACTTTCCATTTCATCTTGTTCACAAACATTAAAAAATAAGTCTAGAGAGATGTGGGAAGTTCACATTATTTCAAAGAACCAGTGTTTTTCAAAGTCTCTGCAAGAAAAGATAGTTCTGTTTCTTAAAAAAAAAAAAAAAAAATCTCCTTATGTAGTTCAGTTGAGCTCCTCCCATTTCTGACCTGAAACCCAGTGACTTGATTCTGAGACACTGTCCTCTTGGAAGCAGTCACCAAATAACGTAAACTCATTAACAAGAGATCCAGAAGAAATGATGAATATGAAGTTTATCTTCACTTCACTTCTAGCACTGGCCCTTCCAGGTAACTGAGTCCTGTCCTGCATCTGAGTTGCCCTCCTGAGGGAGGCAGCCTGAATGAGCCTTGGCTGAGGTCTGCTTTGTGTTTCAGGGCCGAGAAGAGCAGACTGGATCAGATCCCAGGAGACGGAAGTGTCTGGAGCAGAGGGGAAGACTGTGAGCCTCTTTTGTAATTATTATACTTCATCTACGAGCTTCGTTAGTCTCCTCTGGTATCGACAGTATCCAAATCAGGCGCCAGAATATATTCTCTACAGACAGTGGGGGTCCTCTGGAAAAGGATATGCCAGTTTTGCCACAGAACGGTTTTACTCAGATAATACAGCCAACACAACAAATTTGTACATCAAGAAGGTGGTGCCTGCAGACACGGCTCTGTACCTCTGTGCCCTGGAGAGGCACAAAGAGAATACTGCATAGGGTGGCCGTACAAGAACATCAGTGCACCGGAGGAAGCAGAATGCAGCACACGAAACCACACCGAGGAAACCAGAATTGAAAGAGACACGTGTGTCCCAGTGTTCATCGCAGCACTGTTTACAATAGCCAGGACATGGAAACAACCTAGGTGTCAATCGGCAGATGAATAGATAAGAAAGCTGTGATACATGTACATGATGGAATATTACTCAGCTATTGAAAAGGATGCATTTGAATCAGTTCTAATGAGGTGGATGAAACCGGAGCCTATTATACAGAGTGAAGTAAGTCAGAAAGAAAAACACCAATACGATATACTAACGCATATATACGGAATTTAGAAAGATGGTAACAATGACCCCATATGCAAGATAGCAAAAGAGACACATGTATAAAGAACAGACTTTTGAACTCTGTGGGAGAAGGCAAGGGTGGGATGATTTGAGAGAACAGCACTGAAACATTTATATTATCAAGTGTGAAACAGATCACCAGTCCAAGTTTGATGCATGAGACAGGGTGCTCAGGGCTGGTGCACTTGGATGACCCTGAGGGATGGGATGGGGAGGTAAGTGGGAGGGGGGTTCAGGATGGGGAACACATGTACACCCATGGCTGATTCATGTCAATGTATGGCAAAAACCACTACAATATTGTAAAGTAATTAGCCTCCAATTGAAACACATTAATTAAAAAAAAAAAAAAACTGTGTTTGTTTTTTTTTTTTTTTTCACATCAGGGTAGTTCGGAGTTATGGGATCAAAAAAAATCTAATCTGACTACATTACCTCTATTCAGTTGTAAGCAAAAAACTTAAGTTTTTGGAATTCCTATTTCCTGAAATTAGAGATAATAATGCCATGCTTCTTTGTCAGTTCTTACCTTTCCAGTTGGAGACAGGAGGCGAAGTGAGTAAGTGAAATCTTCACACAGGCTGCTTGAGTCAGAGGACACCTGCTGCAATGGTTCAAACCACACTTCTAACTGTCTACTAACATCCAAAGCCTTACATCTTTGTATAAATGTTGGATAGGGTGTAAAAGACAAAGGAAGACTTTAAACCTTATTCATTATAAACTGTGTTATCACAAGCAGCCTTGTTAGCCTTGTGTTAGCACAGGTGGCTTCCAAGCTAGAAACCTGGGGTTCCTGCAGTTCACAGTGAAGCCTGCACAGCCTCACTGTGGCTGAATAACTGCACCAGTCATTATAAGAGAACTTATTTCTACATAAACAAAATTTTTTTTAAAGTCTTAGCTCCAAACTTTGTAGCTAGTGTTAAACAACTGAGGACTCGTCTCAATCCCAGCTCAGCATCCCTGGCTCTTCCTCCTCTCTTGAACTGGAGGCACCAGCTTTATGGTCACTGCCCCCTAAATCCACTTCCTTAGTTGTCCAGACCCACTGACAGAGCCCCCCTGGAAGGCCCTGTGTGTCTCCAACTCATCTTTTACATGGATAAATGAGAAAAAGCAACCTTCAGCTCTTCGCTCTATAGTAGACCAGTCAGTGGAAGATTGAACTGATTGTACCAAGCATTCAGAAATCTCCATTGACCTCTCATTGGAAACCACTTCTGATTTCCAAGAGAGAAGATAAGATAAAGCTATAATCTTCATAATTAATTTTGTCTTATGATTGTTTTAAAATAGTTAAAATTGTAGAATTTAAAATATGACACAAATGAACTTATCTATGAAACAGAAACAGACTCACAGACCTAGAAAACAGACTTGTGGTTGCCAAGCGGGGTGGGGGAGAGATGGATTAGGATTAGCAGATGGATAAACAAAAGGTCCTATTGTATAGCACAGGGAACTATGTTCAATATCCTGTGATAAACCATAATAGGAAGGAATACAAAAAGGAATGTGTGTGTGTGTGTGTATATATATATATATATATATATATATATATATATGCATATATATATGCATAACTGAATCAAATCACTTTGCTACATACCAGAAATTACCACATTATAAATCAACTATACTCCAGTAAAAAAGTTATATATTGAATTGACTTTAAGAGATGAATACCTTCTCATTTTTAAAAAGTTGGAACATTATTGGAACATTACAGATAAGGTATAAGTTCTTTTTGCTCACATCTTCATCTGGTCTCTTTTCCTAGAGGTAAATGCTACTTTGGGTTTATATGGTAATACATGTTACAGCCCTTTAACATAATTAATATGGACATATATGTATACATGTACTCATGGAAAATATGTACTGTTATTTTGTGGCATTTTTACATATATGTTAACAGACATGTTTTACTCAGCAACTGTCCGTTATTTTACGCACAAAATGGTCTTGAAGACTAGCCACGTTAATAGATAGAGATCATTTCATTCCCTTTTAATTCATGCAAAGTAATTCATTGTATCAGTTGTCTGCTGCTGCTGCTAAGTCTCTTCAGTCGTATCCAACTCTGTGCGACCCTGTAGACGGCAGCCCACCAGGCTCCACCATTCCTGGGATTCTCTAGGCAAGGACACTGGAGTGGGTTGCCATTTTCTTCTCCAATGCGTGAAAGTGAAAAGTGAAAGTGATGTCGCTCAGTCGTGTCCGACTCTTCGCGACCCCATGGACTGCAGCCTACCAGGCTCCTCCGTCCATGGGATTTTCCAGGCAAGAGTACTGGAGTGGGGTGCCATTGCCTTCTCCGATCAATTGTCTACATCTTATTTAATAATACCAGTAATAGTAATAGTACTATTTCTCTATGAGGTAGTGAACCAAGGCTTAGATGATTAACTGACCAGCACCACATGACTAGTAAATGGCAGAATGGAACACAAATCAAATCTTCTGACTTTATTTAGAAGGTACTTCTGAATCTAGTCTAGGTTTTTCTTGTTTCTCATTGTCACCATGCTCAGTGACCAGGAAGAAGACTTTCTTCACAGAAACCCCTTTCTCCAGAGCCAACAAAGGTCCGTCTAGTCAAGGCTATGGTTTTTCCAGTAGTCATGTATGGATGTGAGAGTTGGACTATGAAGAAAGCTGAGAGCCGAAGAATTGATGCTTTTGAACTGTGGCATTGGAGAAGCTCTTGAGAGTCCCTTGGACTACAAAGAGATCCAACCAGCCCATCCTAAAGGAAATCAGTCCTGAATATTCATTGGTAGGACTGATGCTGAAGATGAAACTCCAATACTTTGGCCACCTGATGCAAAGAACTGACTCATTTGAATAGACCCTGATGCTGGGAAAGACTGGGGGAGGGAGGAGAAGGGAACGACAGAGGATGAGATGGTTGGATGGCATCACCGATTCAATGGACATAAGTTTGAGTAAACTCCAGGAGTTGGTTATGGACAGGGAGGCCTGGCGTGCTGCAGGTTCATGGGGTTGCAAAGAGTCAGACACGACTGAGTGACTGAACTGAAATGAACTGAATCTGAATATATAGCTTATATAAATTGCAGCTCCTTTGTCATGATTTTTATGGTTCTTGGGCAGGATAGCAAAACCCTTCTCTTCCATATTTGTAAACTTTCCTATAATGCAACTCTGGTTGATGCTGCCAATTTTTTCTTTCATTCCTTTCTCTCCAATCAAAGAAAACTATCTCTCTTCAAAATGCTCAGTAACAGGGAATCAAGCCTGATGTTGATGTCTAATAGAAAACATAAACTCAGATAACTGTGGGGAGTAGTGACCTGATGGAGTGTCGACATATTGTACTGGTTGTCACGTTTCCACCTGTAGCTGCGGCATCGCGCACAACTCCAGTGCTCTGCATGAGGCTGGCCCTGCACGCAGAGCAGAGTGGAGCCCTGGGCTTGTCAGAACACACCCAATTTTACTCGGGGAGATCAGAAGACTGCCTGCATATGCTGCCCCAGACTGCCATGGGCAGCTCTAACTCCATCTTCCTCAGCAGGGACTGAGTCACCTGGAGGTGGGAGCTTTTCTGAAAGATGCTTCCAGTGAAGGAGAGGAAAAGAGTCATAGACATCAGGCTGTGATGTCTTCTGCAGTCTTCTTCAGACACTGGGGTTGTAGAGGTTTTAAACAGCTTGTTCAGAACCATTGCACTGAGTCACAGATCCAGCCTGGCCTGTTCTCCGCTGTTACTTTTTCTGCCAGTTTCAGCAGCACTCAAGAATCATTCTATCCTAACCCGGCATTTTTACAGAAGGGGAGTCTGTGGCTCTGAACTGCAAATACTTTACAAATAATCCAGTTATTTTTTTCTTGGTTTAGGTGGTGTCCCAGTGGGGACATACTGATATTTTTCAAGTGATTTTTTGAAGTTCAGCAGCTTCTAGGAACAGATAATTTTCTGAGAACTTGCAGAAAGCAGCCAACACCATCTTTCTCACCATCTAAGCTGTGAGGCCAGGAGACTGGAAGGAGTATGTCTGTGCACTCAGGATGCTCACAGTAAGAGGAACAATAAAAACTGTAAGACCAAAACCTCAGAGCTTGTACCCCAGAGTCACCTTCTGCAGGAGCTGGGGAGGACCCACAGACCCTAAACGGAAAAGCATAACTGAAGAATGGAAAGGAAACAAATAACTGTATTACAGGAAAAGCCATCTCAAACTGCATTCACTGAAGGTTTTCAACTCATAGTCCTGAAATTGACTCTCACCTTTAAATCTTAACAAATTAAAGAAAAAGATCTAGCATTTTCTTTTAATCTAATTATTTTTCTATTTTCTTTAAACTTTTAGTAAAGTTTAAAGCACTGCTGCTTATTATAATAAATGAAGCAATAAAAAATACATAGTTAATCCTCATTCACCTGTTTCTCATCCCTGAGAGGCAAGCAACTTTAATACCTGATGAGTGTCTTTCCCACCATTCTCCCTGCTTATGTAAATATATACAACATATAGTCATACATATATAGCAGTTGTTTGGTTTATATGTGCATTGCTTTTTTGGTTTGTTTATATTGATGTGTGTGTGTGTGTGTGTGTGTGTGTGTGTGTATAAAACAGAGTAGTAAATCATAACCCACTCCAGTATTCTTGCCTGGAAAATCCCACAAACAGAGAAACCTGGTGGACTGCAGTCCATAGGGCTTCAAAGAGTTGGACATGACTGAGCATGTATATATAATAAATGTTTTATTTTTCACATAGTACAATCATGACATTCCTACGGGTCAGTAGATATTATTCTAACGTATTTCTTTCTTTTTTCTTAATGATAATAACCTTTAGTGAACTATCTTAACACTAAAAAATAATTCATTTCCATTACAGAAAATATGACTGGTCAGGTAAAGACATAAAAAAGAAATAAAATTAGGAGGGAGAACAAGATGGCAGAGGAGTAGGTGGACGTGGAGTATAGCTCTCTTCATGGATAACATCAGGAATATATCTTCAGACACAGAAGTACATGCAGAATACCAGCTGAGAGTGGACAGGAGTATCTGACCTGCAGAAAAGAATATACAGACCCACATGAAACTTGGGAGAAGAAGAAACTAGGGGGAAAAATAGGAGTGTTAGTAGGACTGGACCTGCTCTCAGCGTGTGAGGGAATTGAAGCAGGGGTGCAATCCCCACACTAGGGCAATTGTCTGAGTCAGAGGAGAAACATTTAAGGCTGAGAGTGAAACAGCTTATCTGTGGCAGCCTAAACGGATTGAGAATCAGACGGTCCTTGCCGCAGTCATACAGACCCCAGACGGCACAGCGGCTGGGCCCTAGAGTTTAGGGATTGTGGAGCAATCCCCGGATGACGGCTGCTGTTGACTGCAGAGAGACAGATGGAGAGGATGTGAGGGAGGGGTTTGTGGTGTGAAATGCCTGTGGAGAAAAGCCGGGCAGCCATGGAAGCAAGGCGATACTGCTGAGTCACGCCTAGGGGTGAAGCCATCACCACAGCCTCTCTCCCCCACACGCCAGCATCGGCAGCTGAACAATAGGGAGGCTGGCCCATCAAACACCTGACCACTGATCTACAGAGGAGGACCCCACCCAGGGTGCCCCTTTAAGTGCCTGATGCACTGATCTACAGAGTAGGACCCCAGCTGGGGGGCCCCCTCTATGTGCCTGATGCACCTGAGCACCAGAGAAGGACCCCAGGCAAGGAAGGCCGCTAAGTGCCTGCAGGGGCAGAGCCTTGGAGAAAAACTGGCCAAAGAGGCCTTCTGATCACCAGCTACAAGAGGCTCAAGGGCCATCACTCCTGCGGTGGAGGCAGTCTGTGTCCCTGCACACTGGGCGCCGCCAGGGTCCCCACAAGCCAAGCAGCTGTGCCACCTTCCTGCTCAACTCCCCCTGGGGCAGAACTGCCACAGGTCAAAAAAAGTCTTGTGCCTTTGCACACAGGGTAGCTTCGGTCGTGTCCAACTCTTTGCGACCCTGTAGACTGTGGCCTGCCAGGTTTCTCTGTAAGGGAGGGGCGTCCTCCAGGCAAGAATACTGGAGCGTATTGGCTGATACAGGCTGCCACACCCTTCCAGAGCACTATATTTCCTGCTGCCCTAGCCGCCAACTTCCCTGAGTAACAGGTGCTGCCAGAACCCCTGCAACCCAAGCAGCTGCACCACCTCCACATCTGGCCCTCACAGGGGCAAACCCAAGTCCTCCAAGGCAGCCTCAGGAGCAAACCCCAGTGGATGACCCACATGCAGAGGTGGAAACAAAGCCACAATTGAAACCCAAGGGCAGTGTGACTAAGGAAGAAGACCCAAAAACTTCCCACCAGCTGTACAAGCTGCAAATTAAATCCACACGATCAACTAGGCAGACTCTGTGTCTATGGAATATATGAAAGGTCATTGAGAGCTCCCACAAAAGAAAACACACCTGTTCTGATAGCTGTGGACATTGGAGGCAAGAACACACAGGAGTAGGACCAGATTAGAATCTGAGCTGCCCCCACAGCAGGTCCAGAGATCAGCATAGTGTTGGAGGGCATCCTAGGGAGGTGAGGTGGACTGTGACTCCCAGCAAGGAAAGGATTCTGACAGCAATGACTCAAGAAAAACATTTATTATTCTTGTTTTGACTTGTCCTGTAGATTCTTTTGCATTTTTTTCCTTTATTCCCCCCTCTGTTGTAGTTGTTGATTTTATTGGCATTATGAAATCTAATTAAGGTTTTGAGTTTTTTCTTTTTTTCCTGTCATATTTTTTATTGATGTTATAAAACTCTGCCTCTATGTTGGGCTTTTGCAGTTTTGGGGAGGTTTTCTTTTTCTTTTTTTAATTTTAATTTTTAATTTTTTAAACCTATTATTATTTTTTCTACACATTTTTTCTTTGTTTGCTTTTCCTACTGTTCTTTTCTCCTTTCAGTTAATCTTTAATACATATAAATCTTCTTTATCTACCTCTGGCATATCTGTTCTTTCCTTTCTTTCTTTCCTTTAGTCTCAACATATTCGTTAGTTTTATTTTCATTGCTTTATTCCCCAATTGGCACCTTGCTTTAGTTTTGTTTTCCAGTTTGTGCTTTAGTTAGTTTTGCTCTGGTAGACATAATTTTTGGTTCCCTTTGTTTGCTGGGTCAATATACTGTACTTTATTTTTGTTGGACTGTTTTGATTTTGCTTATGGGTGTATATGTATATGTGTATATTCCATTATTTTAATTATTATTTGCCTGATTTTGTAACTGCCATTTGTCTGGGATTCATCTTTGGTTTCTTATTTTTGGACATTTGTTTTAATCTCACTTAATGCCATAACAAACCACTTGTGGAGTCTTCGTTCCTGACCAGAGATTAAGCCCTCAGCCTTTGGAGTGAGAGTACTGACTCCAAGACCCTAGACTACCAGAGAACTAACCCTAGGGAGTATAAAATGGTGAGAACTCACACAAAGGAAACCACTTGAATATAAGACCTGGCATCACCCAACCACCAGGAACACCCTGTGCAGGACATCTCATCTAAACAACAAACAACACTAAATTACAAACCCAATAATCAGCAGACAGGATTACACCACACTCAGCCTTGCCCATCAGGGGGAAAACAAACAAACAAACAAAACCACAGTACAAATCTCACCCTATAAGCTTACAGAAACTACTCGATCAACCTTAGGAGGGCGGAAACGAAAAGGAAGAAAGAATTCAACGGTGAAGCCTGAGAAAAGGAGACCTCAAACACAATAAGTTAAAAAAAATAATGATGATGAAAAGGCGGAGAAATACTACATAAATGAAGGAACAAGCTAGAAACACAGAAGTCCAAATAAATGAAGAAAAAATAGGCGAACTACCTTAAAAATAATTCAGAATAATGATAGTTAATATGATCAAAAACTTTGAAAATAAAATGGAGAAAATGCAAGAATCAACTAACAAAGATCTAGAAGAATTAAAGAATAAACATACAGAGATAAATAACACAATTACTGAAATTAAAAAGACTCTAGAAAGAATCAATAGCAGAATATCTGAAGCAGAAGAACAAATCAGTGAGCTGGAAGACAAAATGTTGGGAATAACTTCTGAAGAGCAGAATAAAATAAAAAGAATGAAAAGAACTGAGGATAGTCTCAGAGACTTCTGGGACAATATGAAATGCAGCAACATTCGAATTATAGGGGTCCCAGAAGAAGAAGAGAAAAAGAAAGGATATGAGAAAATTTTTGAAGAGATTATAGTTGAAAATTTCCCCAACATGGAAAAGGAAATAGTCAATCAAGTCCAAGAGGCACAAAGAGTGCCATACAGGATAAACCCAAGGAGAAGCACACCAAGACATATACTAATCAAACTAACAAAGACCAAGCACAAAGAAAGAATATTAAAAGTAGCAAGGGAGAAGCAACTAGTAACATACAAGGGAAATCCCATATGCTTAACAGCTGATCTTTCAGCAGAAACTCTGCCAGAAGGGAATGGTAGGATATATTTAAAGTACTGAAAGGGACAAACCTACAACTAAGATTACTGTACCCAGCAAAGAGCTCATTCAAAATTGATGGAGAAATAAGCTTTTCAGACAAGCAAAAGTTAAGAGAATTCAGTACCACCAAACCAGCCTTACAACAAATGTTAAATGGACTTATATAGTCAAGAAATACAAGAGAAGAAAAAATACCTACAAAATCAACCCCAAACAATTAAGAAAATGGCAATAGGAACATATATATCAATAATTACTTAAAATGTGATTGGACTAAATGCTCCAACCAAAAGACACAGACTGGCTGAATGGATACAAAAACCAAGACCCATTTATATGCTATCTACAAGAAACCCACTTCCAAACAAAAGACACATATCGACTGAAAGTGAGAAGGTGGAAAAATATACTCCATGCAAATGGGAAGCAAAAGAAAGCTGGAGTAGCAATCCTTATATCAGACAAAATAGATCTTGAAATAAAGAAGATTACAAGAAATAAAGAAGGACACAACATAATGATCAAGGGAACAATCTAAGAGGAAGACATAACAATTGTAAATACTTATGCACCCAACATAGGAGCACCTCAATACATAAGACAAACACTAGCAGACATAAAAGGAGAAATTGACAGTAACACAATAATAGTAGGAGACTTTAACACCCCACTCACACCAATGGAAAAATCATCAAAACAGAAAATTAATAAGGAAACAGAAGTCTTAAATACGTTAGATGATATGGATCTCATTGATATCTTCAGGACATTCCATTCAAATGCAGAAGAATACACCTTCTCAAGTGCACGTGGAACATTCTCCAGGGTAGACCACAAATCAGACCTCAGTAAATTTAAGAAAACTGAAATTGTATCAAGCATCTTCTATGACCACAATGCTATGAGACTAGATATCACTTACAAGAAAAAAAAAAAAAAAAAAAACTGTGAAAAACTCAAACACATGGAGATTAAACAACACGTTTCTAAATAACCAACAGGTTACTGAAAAAATCAAAAAATTTCTAGAAACAAATGGCAATGAAAATAACAACTCAAAACCTATGGGATGCAGAAAAAGCAGGCCTAAGAGGGAAGTTTATAGCAACACAATCCTACCTCAAGAAACTAGAAAAACATAGGATAGACAACCTAACTTTACACCTAAAACAACTGGAAAAAGAAGAAGAACAACAACAAAAAAAACCCAAAATTAGTAGAAGGAAAGAAATCATAAAGATCTGAGCAGAAATAAATGAAAAAGAAATGAAAGAAGCAATAGTAAAGATTAATAAAATTAAAAGTTGTTTCTTTGAGAAGATAAACAAAATTGACAAGCCTTTAGCCAGACTCATCAAGAAAAAAAGAGAGAAGAATCAAATGTTTAAAAAAAATTAGAAATGAAAAAGGAGAGATAACAACACATAATGCAGAAATACAAAGTATTATAAGAGACCATTAAGAACAACTATATGGCAATAAAATGGATAACCTGAAAGAAATGGACAGGTTCTTAGAAAAGTTCAATCTTCCAAGACTGAACCAGGATAAAATAGAACTTATGAACAATCCAGTTACAGTCACTGAAATTGAAGCTGTGATCAAACCCCCCAAAAAGCAAAAGCCCAGGACCAGATGGCTTCACAGGAAAATTCTATCAAACATTTACAGAAGAGCCAATGCCTATCCCTCTAAATCTCTTTCAAAAAATTGCAGAGGAAGCAGCACTTCCAAACTCATTCTATGAGGCCACCATCACCTTAATACCAAAACCAGATAAAGACAATACAAAAAAAGAAAACTGTAGACCCATAGCACTGATGAACATAGATGCAAAAATCCTCAACAAAATTTTAGCAAACAGAATTCAGCAATACATCAAAAAGCTTATACACAATGATCAAGTTGGGTTTATCCCAGGGATGCAAGGATTCTTCAATATATGCAAATCAATCAATGTGATACATCATATTAACAAATTAAAAGATAAGAACCATATGATAATCTCAATAGATGCAGAAAAAGCCTTTGACAAAATTCAACACCCATTCACAAATTCATTAAAACTCTTCAAAAAATGGGCATAGAAGGAACCTACCTCAACATAGTCAAGGCCATATATGATAAGCCTACACCAAATGTTGTTCTCAATTGTGAAAAAGTGAAAGCATTCCCCCTAAGATCAGGAACAAGACAAGGGTGTCCACTTTTGCCACTCTTATTCAATATACTTCTGGAAGTCCTAGTTATAGCAATCAGAGAAGAAAAGGAAATGAAAGGAATCCAGATTGGAAAAGAAGAAATACATCTCTCACTGTTTACGGATGTCATGATACTATACAGAGAAAACCCTAAAGATAGTATCAGAAAATTACTGGAGCTAATCAGTGAATTTAGCAAGGTTGCAGGATACAAAATCAATACACAGAAATCACTTGCATTTCTATATATTAACAATGAAAAATCAGAAAGAGAAATTAAAGAATCAATCCCATTCACCATTGCAACAAAAAGAATTAAATATCTAGGAATAAACTTACATAAGGAGACAAAAGAATTGTACACAGAAAATTACAAGACACCGATGAAAGTAATCAAAGACGACATAGACAGATGGAGAGATATTCCATGCTCCTGGGTAGGAAGAATCAGTATTGTGAAAATGACTATACTACCAAATGCAATCTACAGATTCAATGTGATCTCTATCAAATTACCAATAGCATTTTTCATAGAACAGAACAAAAAATTTCACAATTCATATGGAAACACAAAAGACCCCAAATAGCCAAAGCAGTCTTGAGAAAGAATGGAGCTGGAGGAATCAATCTTCCTGACTTCAGACTACAAAGCTACAGTCATCAAGACAGTATGGCACTGACACAAAAACAGAAATATAGACCAATGGAACAAGATAGAAAGGCCAGAAATAAACCCATGCCCCTATAGATATCTTATTTTTGACAAAGTAGGCAAGAATATACAATGGGGGGAAAGACAGCCTTTTCAATAAATGGTGCTGGGAAAACTGGAGAGCTATGTGCAAAAGAATGAAATTAGAACATTTCCTAACACCATACACAAAGATAAACTCAAAACGGATTAAAGACCTAAATGTAAGACCGGAAACTATAAAACTCTTAAAGGAAAACATAGGCAGAACACTCGATGACATAAATCAAAGCAAGATTCTCTATGACTCCTAAAGTAATGGAAATAAAAACAAAAATAAATGAGTGAGAGAGACCTGATTAAACTTAAAAGCTTTTGCAAATCAAAGGAAACTATAAGCAAGGTGAAAAGACAGCCCTCAGAATGAGAGAAAATAAGAGCAAATGAAATAACTGACAAAGGACTAATTTCCAAAATATACAAGCAGCATATAGAACTCAATGTCAGAAAAACAACCAACCCAACCAAAAAGTGGGAAAAAGAACTAAACAGACATTTCTCCAAAGAAGACATACAGATGGTCAACAAACACATGAAAAGATGCTCAACATCACTCATTATTAGAGAAATGCAAATCAAAACCACAATGAGATATCACCTCACACCCGTCAGTATGGGCAACATCAAAAAGCCTACAAACAATAAACGCTGGAGAGCGTGTGGAGAAAAGGGAACACTCTTGCACTGTTGGTGGTAATGTAAATTGATACAGCCATTATGGAAGACAGTATGGAGATTCCTTTAAAAACTACCACCATATGACCCAGCAATCCCACTCCTAGACATATACCCTGAGGAAACCAGGGTTGAAAAAGACACAAGTGTTCCATTGTTCATTGCAGCACTATTTACAATAGCTAGAACATGGAACCAACCCAGATGTCCATCGACAGATGAATGGATAAAGAAGTTGTGGTATATATACACAACAGACTATTACTCAGCCATAAAAAGGAACACATTCTAATGAGGTGGATGAACCTAGAACCTATGATACAAAGTGAAGTGAATCAGAAGGAGACATACAAATATCGTATTCTAATACACATATACGTAATCTAGAAAAATGGTACTGGAGAATTTATTTATAGGGCAGCAGTGGAGAAATAGACATAGAAAAGTAGATTATTAGATCAAAATCTAGCTCTATGTTTATTTTTAGAAGACATTTTTGGATTACTTTCAAATAGAGTTGTAGCATTTCACAGTTCCACAATTTGTGTAAATGTTCATTTTCCTTTGTTCTCATGAGTTTGGGAGAATATAAATTGTTTCAATTTTACAAATAGGAAATGCCAAAAATTAACTCACTGATGCTCTAATTTGCGTTTTCCTGACTGTCAGTGAGATCAAATGTTTATAGCCAGTTGTATTGCCTTCTCTGTGAATTGTCTTTTTTAAATTTTTGTCCATTTTTCTTTTAATATTTGCTTCTCATTAACAAAATGTATACTGGGGCAATCCCACTTCTGGGCATATACACTGAGGAAACCAGATCTGAAAGAGACACGTGCACCCCAATGTTCATTGCAGCACTGATTATAATAGCCAGGACATGGAAGCAACCTAGATGCCCATCAGCAGACGAATGGATAAGGAATCTGTGGTACATATACACCATGCAATATTACTCAGCCATTAAAAAGAATTCATTCGAATCAGTTCTAATGAGATGGATGAAACTGGAGCCCATTATACAGAGTGAAGTAAGCCAGAAAGATAAAGAACATTACAGCATACTAACACATATATATGGAATTTAGAAAGATGGTAATGATAACCTTTTATGCAAAACAGAAAAAGAGACACAGATGTACAGAACAGACTTTTATACTCTGTGGGAGAAGGTGAGGGTGGGATGTTTCGAGAGAACAGCATCAAAACATGTATATTATCTATAGTGAAACAGATCACCAGCCCAGGCTGGATGCATGAGACAAATGCTCGGGCCTGGTGCATTGGGAAGACCCAGAGGGATTGGGTAGAGAGGGAGGTGGGAGGGGGGATCGGGATGGGAAATACATGTAAATCCATGGTTGATTCATGTCAATGTATGACAAAACCCACTACAATATTGTAAAGTAATTAGCCTCCAACTAATAAAAATAAATGAGAAAAAAAATGTATAATGGGGAGTCAAAATTTTATCATTTCCTCAGTCTATTTTTTGTTTTCTGACTTGCTTATAGTATGTGGCATGGTATATTTTTCCTTTGTATGGAAATAGGACAGTGTGTCTGTCCCGTTTACAGCTTCTAGATTTCTACCTTACCTAAGGATATCTCCCATAATCCAAAATATACAAATATTCTTAGATTTTTAGCCAGTAGTTGTATCATTTTGTTTTTTAACAATAAAATATTTCAACCACCTAGAAATTAGTTTTATATATGCATCTATTTTCCACTATCACAACGTGTTTGTGATATTTTATGTTCCTGTATACGTATATGTAACCAAACAGTATAAATCTTTATGAAAAAGTTTACCTTCTTCCAAATATTACAGAACTGGGTTCCCCAGGTGGCCCAGTAGATAAAGAATCTGCCTGACAATGCAGGAGATACAAGAGATGCAGGTTCGATCCCTGGATGGGGAAGATCCCCTAGAAAAGGAAATGGCAACCCACTCCAGTATTCCTGCCTGGGAAATCCCATGGACGTTGGAACCTGGTGGGCTACAATCCATGGAGTAGCAAAGAGTCAGTCATGATTGATCACGTAAGCACTGCACTGCAAACATTATAGAACAGTATAAGAATCACTGCAGAATTGGGTGCTGGCAAGAATAGTCACTAAATGCTCCAGTTCCAAGTTGAAAAGAGAAATTCTTGGCAATTCCAGTGAGGTGAGAGAGGCCAAACCTTCTTGACTGTCCTTAACAAAAGAGATATTGGAGGGGAAACTGGAAACATCAAGAGGGGACCTTTTGGGGAAATGCAAGCTTTGCAATAGAGGGAGGAAAGATGTTTAAATTATTCCATCCATTTCCTTCCTATACACCTGGAGGCATCTAGTCCAGCCTGCCCCACTCCACTAAGCTGAAATCCGGCTAAAGTCATATGTCTCAAAGATAAGCTCTGAGTTTGTGAATTGGCAGAAAATGTCAGACTCGTGAAAAGAAGATAAAATGCAGGAGAAAGAAAGTAGAGCTAGAAGATAGTGTACTAGCCTTCATTCCCATCTTTTACTGGAACAATATACCTGTGAGTTTAAAGAATTTGTCTAGGTTCTGAACCAACCTGTCTGAACCTACACTGCCTCAGAGAACTGCCATGTGATAAGGGTCCTAGCAGCTGGAGGCTGTGTTTTTTGTCCAAATGTGGGCTTGGTAAGGAGGAAGAGTTTGTGCCTGAGGACAATCACTTTTTCCAAGAAACTGTGGGTGGAGGGCTCTGTAGACCCTAAAGGAGCCACAAGACACCATCATGAGAAAGCGAGTACTTGGATACCTACCTCCGAGACAGAGTCTGTGACCAAGCAGAGATAAGAGCCAACATGAAGGGGCGGGACCCCTCCTCCACAATATGGGGCCATTCACAAAAAGGAAGAACAGTCTGAACAACCCAGGAGGCAAGACTACTCAGACCAGGAAAGGGTGAAAGGAGAGCCAACCCAACCTCTCCCACCCAACCTCTGAGGGGTGAGAGGGGTGATGGATAAAAGAACACAGTCCATCTGTCACTGGAAACCCTGGAACTATCCTGCTGGCTGGAGGTGGAGGGCAGAGTTTTGACTCTAAAATGGTAATTAAGGTTCAAAACCCATACATGAATTGTTGAAACAAAACTAATTTAATAGCTAAAAGAAAAAGAAAAGGCCTATCTTCCAATGGAAAAGAGAGGTTTGATAAAGAAAGAAAGATATTAGCAAATGTTGAAGAAAACTAAAACTGTTTCATATTTATACCCCATGACTTGCAATGCTTTCATCAAACCAGCAATATTTTGTTTCCTTCTGGACTTGACTATGTTCCACTTACTGGCTTAATCCTCTGCCTATATTGTACTGTTTTCTTTAGAGTAAGATTTTATATCATAAAGAAGAAAATACAATCTCAGTATTCTTGTTCAAAATATAGTTGACAATTTCAAGATATTTGTTCTCACTTACTCAGTTTGGCTCAAACAAATGAGATTCTCTGGAATCACATCGAAAACTGATGTTTTAGGATATTATGTTTTCCTACCCAAGAATGTTATATGCCTGTTCATCTATTCAGGTCTTGTTTTAGTATTTTAAAAGTTTTAGCTTGCTTGTTTCCAGAAAAGTTGGAAAAAATGAAATGAATCATTGAATAAGTGGACAATTGATGTCTGCTCTTCTGTGTCTGTTCCTCTCTCTGAGCAGCGAAGAAAGCCAACAAAAAGTGGAACAGAGTTCCCAGCCCACAGGTGCCAGGAGGGAGAGATATCAAGTTTTAACACAGTCACACAAGACTATAGGTTTTTATGTTTCAGACACAATACTAGGAAAGACCTTATTCTTACAGTTTTCATTGTTTCAGAGATTAAACAGAATGCAAGAGTGAGAGCCCCAACCATTAACATGAATACCTCTCTGTGAAAGTCATAGACTCAGCCACCAACTTCTGCCCTGTATTCATGGGACATGTAGCCCATAGGGTCACAAAAATGAGTCAGACACAGCTGAGCCACTAACACACACACACACTCCCCCCCCTTCAGTCCATTCACAATCCCACTAGAGGGAGTGCTCACTTCCACACGAAATGATATTTCTCCAAAATTCAGGTCTCAAGCTTCTCACTTTCCTCCTTTCTACTTGCTTTGTTAGGCAATATAAAAATATTTTAGTCATGATGCTTATACACAAAGAGCTTTCTATCTAACAGTCATGGGAATATCTCTCTTTATATTTAAGCTTTGTGAAGATATCAATTTTTTCTTACCATTAAGCACTCACTGAATGATGATTGAATGAATAATGACTGGTAATATTTACTGTACCCCATGTATAAAGACAAATTTATAGCCAATGGTTAGAATTTTTATGGAGATAAATTTCAGCTCACTATAAGGAAAAATAAACAATTAGAGGTTTTTTTCAAAACAGAACAGACAGCTTTGAGGTGTAAAACAATCCTTATTTCAGGAAATCATCAAATAAAAAGAGAACGTCTATTTTCTAGTGATTTACAGAAATAATTACAAAATGATATGGTTTTGTACCAAACTTAAAAGATTTTTAATTTTAAATGAAAAAATACAATAAAAGAACTGAATAATCAAAGTGCTTATAAAATGTACCACAGATTTTAAAAAATCACTTCTGGATTCATGGAAATTAGATTCTGAATTTTTACTTGATGTATGTATAGGAATTTAAGTGAGGTCAATGGTAAAACACATTTCAGGCAGGGTAAACTTATTAAGGGCAAAGATCAAGAAACAGTAAGCAAAAAGAGTTTAGGAAAATACAAATTTTTAATAATACTAAATAAGACAATTTTTATTGGATGGTACTGTGAGATAATATGAAATGTTAGCTTGAGGCAATAGTTCAAGAGAGCTACAGCAGCCCAGAACTGGATTTCTTTCCAGATAAAAGATAAAACAGGTCATGAGGGACTTGCCTGGTGGTCTAGTGGTTGACTCCATGCTCCCACTGCCAGGAGTGCAAGTTCAATCCCCGGTCAGGGAACTAAGATCCTACATATTGCATGGCATGGTCAAAAACTAAATAAAATAAAATTAAAACAACACTATATTTTTAAAATGTCATGAGAATACCTGTCTTTAACCTAGGCAACACTGTGTGTATGTGTGCTTAGTCATGTCTGATTCTTCTTGACCTCATGGACAGTCCATGAGGGTCCTCTGTCCATGGAATTTTCCGGGTAAGAGTACTAGAATGGGTTGCCATTTCCTACTCCAGGGAGTCTTCCCAACTCAGGGATCAATCCTGAATTTCTCATGTCTACTGCATTGGCAAGCAGATTCTTTACCATTAGCACCACCTGGGATGTAACATAAAGGAATATATTGAAATTGTTTCTTAGAATGAACTATTAATCTAAATTTAAACTGTTAAAAAATGTCAAAGATTTACTTTTACAAGCACAGTTCTAAATATGTAGAGAAACTTGATTTCCATAGTGATTGATTCAAGGAACAAATAAATTTCCCTTTCCCTGAGCAATTCTACCACCAACTAATAACCATATTATTGCAGGAAAGGAAAAATCTATACACTTTCCCAATGTGCAGCAATTTTATGACCACTTTTCAGCATGAGTTTTGTTTGGATGTAGGGGGAGACTAATCGCTTCTCTGCTTTTATTAACCTCAAGTAAAGGACAAATTTTAAATCAAATATTACAAACCAAATAAATAAAACATAGCTAGATTCTGTATTGCTTTGTACTTTGTTATCTTCCTCCCCTGGGTACAAAAGCCCTTGCATGATTTTCACTGAAAGTAACTCCTGAATTCATTTGAGATTTTAGCCTCTTCACAACTTATACTGGTGTAGTTTGGATATGTCCCTACCCCTGCTCTTTAGGGTACTTAGTTGCCATAAGGAAAAGCCAGGTGGACAATCCTTTGACATTAGGGCTAATTTCTAATTTACCCCCACTGTGTCTTTTATCTTCACAAACATGTTTGTCATCTAATACATTTCACAGGATTTGGTGTATCTAAAAAAGGATGTTTCTTCAGACAGCAATATACTAAATTTTTAGGGAGTCTTATAGCTCCATTTTTCTACTAAAGGGTGCAAGGTCTGAGAATCAACGGAGCACGTAAAAAAATAGACATCAACACTGTAGTAAAACTAAAATGGTTATTCCACCATTTGGAGATTTAGTTTATATCCACATGATTCAGAAAGAGGAAAGTTTTCTTCAAAAGTAGAAACTGAGAAGAGTGAAGAAGAGAAATCTATTTTATTGAATAAAAGACTTTCTGTAACATTCACTGATGGATGAAGTGAGAGATGTAGAAACTTCCCGTCACAGTTTTTACTTTTTACTTTTATCAAATATCTATGATCCATCTCAGAAAAGTAACCAATAGATTCATAATAATCCCACTCACAATTCTTTCTGTCAAGGAAAAGTTTCTTGGTGCTGAATGTTGGGTAATGCTATATGTTCATTTGGGATCTTGAGAGGTGGAAGAGGGACTTCCCCATGACTCAGCGGTAAATAACTCGCCTGCAGTACAGGAGCTGTAGGAGATTCGGGTTCTACCCCTGGAGAAGGAAATGGCAACCCACGCCACTGTTCTTGCCTGGGAAATTCCATGGATAGAGGAGCCAGGTGGGCTACTGTCCATGGGGTCACAAAAGAGTCGGGCAGAACTTATTGACTAAACAACAACTGATTTGCTATCCATTTTATTGACCTCTCTGCCTAGTCTTGCACTTGAGAATGCAAGACTTTTTACTTTCATGCAGCAGATAATGTGCTCTTTTCCTCCACATTTCTTGCAACTGTTTTTTGTTTTTCACATGAACACTATAAAAGCTATTTCTTAAATTGTTGTTTAAGGAAATGGCAACCCACTCCAGTATCTTACCCGGAAAATCCCATGGACGGAGGAGTATGGTAGGCTATAGTCCACGGGGTCACAAAGAGTCGGACACAACTGAGTGATTTCACTTTCACTTTCAGCTTTCACTTTCACTTTTCTTCTCTTTTAGATTTTCTGATATATCATTATCTCATCTGCGGATATGCAGGTGATATTTTACCTGTTTCTTTCCAATTATTATGCATCTAATTGTTTTTTCTTTTGGCCAACTGCACTCAGTAGTAGCTCCAACACAATGCTAAATAGTGGTAAATATAGTGGATATCTTTGTCCTTCTCCTAACTTTAATAAGATAGATGTCCATCGACAGATGAATGGATAAAGAAGCTGTGATACATATGTACAATGGAATAGTTCTCAGCCATTAAAAGGAACGCATTTGAGTCAGTCCTAATGAGGTGGATGAAGCTAGAGCCTATTATACAGAACGAAGTAAGTCAGAAAGAGAAAAACAAATATCGTATATTAACACATACACATGGAATCTAGAAAGATGGTACTGATAAACTTATTTGCAGAGCAGTAATGGAGACACAGACATAGAGAACAGACTTCTGGACACAGCTGGGGTGGGAGAGGAAAGAGAGGGTGATTTGTGTGGAGAGCATAACATGGAAACATACATTACCATATGTAAATAGATAGCCATGGAAACTTCCCCTATGACTCAGGGAACTCAAACCAGGGCTCAGTAACAACCTAGAGGAGTGGGATGGGGAGGGAGGTAGGAGGGGTGTTCAGATGGGAGGTGTCATGGGTAAACCTATGGCTGATTTATGCTGATGTTTGGTAGAAACCAATACAATACTGTAAAGCAATTATCCTTCAGTTAAAAATTAATTAATTAATTTTTAAAAAAAGAAAGCTTCTAGTATTTCCCCAAAGGTAGGTGTTAGTTTGAGGTTGTGGCATATACAATTTTGTCTGTTGAGGTTTTAAGGTATTTTTACCATAAATGTGTATTGCATTTTATCACATGATTTTTCTGCATCAATGGAAATGATAATATGATTTTTCTTCTTAGCTCTCAAACCAGTTATTAAGCTTCTCTTAGTTGCAAACTTTTGCTCCTGTACTTTGCATCCGTTGCAGGGTGCTGATGCCTATTATGCACTGCCCCCTAGAGGTAGCTAACTTTATGGGTGTTTTTCAAGACTTCAACAGTATCATGCAGATTCTATTTTGTACATTTTGTTAATCATTCCCACAGGGTTAACTCAAATGAATTTAAAGTAGCAGACACTCAGCCTTTGTTGACTGCCACAACCCCTGTCTATCATTACTTGATAAAATCACTATCACCTTTAACCAGGTACATTCCTGCTGCTTCTGACTGGGAATGTTGAAATCACCAATCCTATGACAGGAAAGAAGGGCTTCCCTGGTAGCTCAGCTTCTAAAGAATCTACCTGCAATGCAGGAGACCCCAGTTTGATTCCTGGGTTGGAAAGATCTCCTGAAGAAGGGATAGGCTACCTACTCCAGTATTCCTGGGCTTCCCTGGTGGCTCAGACGGTAAAGAATCCACCTGCAAAGCGGGAGACCCAATCGATCCCAGGGTTGGGAAGATCCCCTGGAGAAGGACATAGCAACCCACTCCAGTATTCTTGCCTGGAGAATCCCCATGGACAGAGGAGCTGGGTGGGCTGTGGTCCATGGGGTAACAAAGAGTCAGACACAGCTCAGAGACTAAGTATAGCATGAAACTAAAAGACGCTGGCTCCTTGGAAGAAAAGCTGTGACCAACTTAGACAGCATATTAAAAAGCAGAGACATTACTTTGCCAACAAAGATCCATCTAGTTAAGCTATGGTTCTTCCAGTAGTCATGTATGGGTGAGAGAGTTGGACCATAAAGAAATCTGAGCACCAAAGAATTGATGTTTTTAAACTGTGGTGTTGGAGAAGACTCTTTAGAGTCCTTTGGATTGCAAGGAGGTCAAACCAGTCAATCCTAAAGGAAATCAGTCCTGAATTTTCATTGAAAGGGCTGATACTGAAGCTGAAGTTCCAATACTTTGGCCACCTGATGTGAAGAACTGACTCACTGGAAAAGACCCTGATACTGGGAAAGATTGAAGGCAGGAGAAGAAGGGGATGACAGAGGATGAGATGATTCAATGGCATCACTGACTCAATCAACATAAGTTTGAGTAAGCTCCAGGAGTTGGTGATAGACAGGGAAGCCTGGTATGCTGTAGTCCATGGGATTCACAACAGAACTGATGACAGCAGAGAGAAAACTCCATGCAAATATAAACTTCTCTTGTAGATTTTACTTCTTCCAAACAACTGTAACAACACCTCCTATTTTTCCCAGAATAAAATTCCCTTCTTGAAATTTGACTAACATTTTTCTGCTTCCAGATTTAATATGATTTGGTAGTGCTCTTATTTAGGAAGAGAGCAATCATGCTCCTGGGAAAGTGTATCAGTTGACAAATAGGCAGACTCTCCATTGACCACCCCAAGTCTGCTGTTTTCTTCTCAAGGAGAAATGAGTGGGCTGGTAAAAACAAAGCACAGTTCATCTCAGACCCTACATTTCTAAGAGGGAGTTAGCTCCAATCTGAGGCACAGTGACCCTGTGCTTCAGGAAAATGCTAGAAAAAGCAATCTGTTTTACATAATTTCATACATCAGAAAGACTAATATACACAATTAACATCATAGAAGATCACAGCTCTTTACTCATTGCAGACTCTCAGCCACTTACCTCAGGCCCACAATAAGAACCAAAGAAAAAGAAGGGTGGGGTTAGATTGCCAGGGCCAGGCCTTTAGCCAGGTAGCCCAGCTGAGAAAATGAGGTTAAGTGGTAGCACCTGGAATCATCAGGGTAAGGACTGAACGCAAAGACTAGAAGAGAACTCTCTTTTTTAACCTCTCCTCTTTTTTAGTCACCAGGGCTTCCCTGCTGGCTCAAAGGGTAAAGCGTCTGCCTGCAATGTATAGACCTGGGTTCGATCTGAGGGTGGGCAAGATCCCCTGGAGAAGGAAATGGCAACCCACTCCAGTATTCTTACCTGGAAAACCCCATGGACGGGGAAGCCTGGTGGGCTACAGTCCATGCAGTCGCAAAGAGTCAGACATGACTGAGCAACTTCGCTTTGACTTCTTTCAGTTCAGTTCAGTTCAGTCGCTCAGTCGTGTCCGACTCTTTGCAATCCCATGGACTGCAGCACGCCAGGGCTCCCTGTCTTTCACCAACTCCCGGAGCCTACTCAAACTCATGTCCATTGAATCGGTGATGCCATCCAACCATCTCATCCTCTGTCGTCCCCTTCTCATCCCACCTTCAATCTTTCCCAACATCAGGGTCTTTTCAAAGGAGTCAATTCTTTGCATCAGATGGCTGAAGTATTGGAGTTTCAGCTTCAACGTCAGTCCTTCTGATGAACACCCAGGACTGATCTCCTTTAGGATGTGGTTGGATCTCCTTGCAGTCCAACGGACTCTCAAAAGTCTTCTCCAACACCACATTTCAAAAGCATCAATTCTTCAAGTGCCAAAGTATTGATTAATTTCTTTAGTCAAGTCCTAACCCTTGCTGTAATATAAAAGATCATGAAACAGGGTTTCATATACTGAATATGTAAAATATAGGAAATTACCAGAGATTACACAGATGCCCAGATTGAAATACAGCCTAGAGGGGTGGAATGGGGTGGGAGGTGGAAGGAGGTTCAAGAGGGAGGGGTATACAATCCTGGGTATACAACAGTAGGTATACAGTCATGTATACCTATGATTGATTCATGCTGATATATGGCAGAAACCAACACAATATTATAAAGCAATCATACTCCAATTGAAAATAAAAAACTTATAAAAAGAAACACTTACATTTTTGCAAAGGTACTGCCATTTTCAGAGCTAGCCAGATACCAGCTTGCTCGTCAAATCTGGGCATATATTAAAAGAAAGATACTGTATTTCTTTCCTTTATACTTTTATAAAGAATTTAGAGAAGTCCTAACCCTTTTAACTATTTTAAAATTCTTCAGAGTAAGAAATGTAACAAAGTCATAGGAGACCCTAACCAATTAAGGGAAAGAATCAGATCTTCTCTCAATGTTTTATTTATGACCCTCAGAACATAGTCATACAGGCAAAGAACATACATTGATCCCTTACAAGTGAGGAGAGTGAAGAAGGGAGTCCCAGGTAGTAAGGATTTGAAGACAGTCACCACTAGAGAACATTTTGACAGAGCTTTGTTTTCTTTCTTTTTTCTTCACTCTTCACCTCACTGTATGTTCTATCATCCTTTAGTTTAACTTGAGGAATTGCTCTGCATTAAGGGTAATGGAAACAAAATAATTTAAAAGTTCAGACGCCCCCATGGGGGCAGTGCTACCAGTAACAAAAGCAACTGGCTGGAAACTAGAATTTTGTGAATGGGAGAAGCAGGAGCAGGTAAATTCAGTGATGCACTTGTGACAAGTGAGATTTTGATTGATTGTGAAAACAGAATAAAGATCATCGGGGCTTCCAAGCCAAAGGAAGGAGAAGAATCTAGAATATTGGACTAATAATAATAAGCACAATTGAACATGGTCGATTTAAGGCCTTCAAACTGAATCCTGAGAGACTCCAGACAGGAGCAGGAATGCAGCCTCACCCGCAAGCTTCAGTGATACTCCTGTGCATGCAACTAATCTGTGAGTGGGGAGGAGGCGGGGAACAGTCAAGCCAGGGAAATGGGCAACTCTGGGAAGGAAATCTAGGGGCATCCCAGGGACAATCTGGAGCTTATTTTAAGAAATGAAAAAGAAATAGGGAAAGTTCTTATTTACAGAAAATGTGTTTTATGTATGAACATTTTCTCACCCCTCCTGAACAGGGTCAAATGGACAACCACTGGTGGAAAAGAAAATCAAGGAAGGTGAGAACTTCACACTGAATGCAGTTACAAAGACAGAGCTGATGATTTCTTCCAGTGGTTTAGGCAGGATCCCAGGGAAAGCATCCACTCCCTGGTGCAGTTGTTTTTAAATGAGGAAGAGAAAATCAGGGGAAGATTCACAGTCAAGCTTAACAAAGATGACCAGCAATTTTCTCTGCATGTGGAGGATTGCCAGCTCCACAATACAACCACCTTCAAGTGGGCAACAGGTGAACAGTGCAGCTCAGACACCTGCGTCCTGCACCTAAACCCTGCTAAGCCTGCACCTCCTGCTTGAAGGGCTCCCAGGCACTGACTCTGTGCTCTGAGCAAAGTGAAACATGAAGAGTTTTATATAACAGTGTCAAAGATTTCATTTGAAGACCATGTGTGGAGGGGTAGTGTTTTCAAACACCATCTAATCTATTAATAGTTTTGTTTCTCTGTGTGAAGTCCTTACTCTGTTCAAAAACCAGAGGCTTAACATCAGAAAGAGTAGAGCACTAAAGAACAGAGGGAAAAGAGGAAACAGAGAAAATATCTTGCCTTTGAGCTCTTTTGTAGACTTTCACAAATACCTCAAGAATACAAAATCTTGAAAGCAGTGACTATCAAATCCCACAGTGAAAGAAAACATGCTCTGCCATTCCAAAAAGACTGGCTAAGAAGATTGAGTACCAAAACCTGAGGGGACATGGTTTAAAGTTTTCAAAGGGCAGAGTGAAAGGAGAACACAGTGGCATGGCAAATCTGGTTCGTCTTTAAAAGAGGATAAAATTTCAACCAGCTGACTGGAAAAGAGTCAAAGTGTGCCTTTTTTAGGGCTGACCTCTAACAGCACGTAGTTTCTCATTCCTTTCTAGAGTCAGGTGGAAGAGGAAGAGTCACATTTCGAGGAGATCATGAGCTGAAGGAGCAGTGAGTGTAGGCACACGGGGTTGGGATCACTGTATCTCACATTCATGCCCCCCAGACAACATCCACCACAAGGAAGCGCCAAGCAACCATGTGACAAGATGGTCCAACCAGAGGATGTCACCAGCCTCATCCTTGTGTACTTCAGTGCTTTAACAAGAGACCTGTGCACAGATGAAACAAGCTGACAGAATAGATGTTCTCCATGAGCCCAGAAGGATGAGATGGGGACAGCAGATGAGATGGTTGGATGGCATCCGTGACTCAAAGGTCATGAATTTGAGCAAACTCCGGGAGACAGTGAAGGACAGGGAAGCCTGCCATACTGTAGTTCATCGGGTCGTAAAGAGTCAGACACAACTCAGTGACTGAACAACAGCAGCATGAACCCAGAAGCACGAGTTTTCTCTCTCCAAGTCGGACCTAACTACATCTGCCAAATGTTCAACCTGCCAGCCATAGACGCAACAAAAGGCCTTCAATGTGGAATCACCCCTCCAGAAGACCAACCAGCCTCTAGCTGGCAAGTCGATTACATGAAACCACTTCCACCCTGGAGGTGGCAGAAATCTTTTCCTACTGGGATAATGACACATTCTGGGTACGAGTTTGGCTTCCCTTTGACAGGGCTGAGCATAGCAGTATGAACCAAGTGTTCAGAGGTGATTATGATTATCAAGGGATTTCACATCCCTTTGCATCAACAGACCCAATTTACAGCAAAAAGTTGGCACAATGGACATGTGACACTGGACATACTGATTTACTGCATACAGCATTATCTGCAAACCACTAGCCTCATAGAACATTGGAATGACCACTTAACTGAAGCAACAACTTAGAGGTAGTGCTCTGAGAGGCTGGAGGACTATTCTTTGAGATGGTGTTGTGTTCCTGTTTGATAAAATACATGGACCTGGGAACCAAGCAGTGAAAGTTGTGTTATCTCCCCATCAACTCCCAATTCTGGTATTGGGAGAATATCAAAACTCACTTGTTCATTGTGTGTTTCCTGTTCTCATAACTCTAGTTTCATCTGAACTAGAGGTCCTATTTCCCTTTGAGTGGAAAGGAGAGGATACTTTTTTGGAGGGAACAGAGAGGCTTTCACCATGCCTAATGTTACATATGGGTTCCCTGGTGGTTCAGTGATAAAGAACCCGCCTGCCAATGCAGGAGATGCAAGTTCAATCCCTAGGTTAGGAAGACCCCCTGGAGGAGGAAATGGCAACCCACTCCAGTATTCTTGCCTGGGAAGTCCAATGGACAGAGGAGCCTGGTGGGCTACAGTCCATGGGGTCGCAAAGAGTCGGACAAAACTTAGTGACTAAACAACAACAGCAGTGTTACATATACCACCTGGTCATCTAAGATACTCATATCCAAAGGCCAGAAGGACAGGGAAGGAGTTACTACACTGGTAGGGGCAATCGATCTTGATTATCATGAGGATTTAGGGCTGTGTTTACCTACTGGGAGCTGGAAAAATAGGATGAAAACTCAGGGGATTCACCAGGATGACTTTTAGCATTTTCATGACCATAGTTACTCTAAATAGGCAACTTTAGCAACAATGGCCTAATAAAGGGAGAATAACCAGGAGTTCAGTCCCCTCAGGGATGAAGGTCTAGATTACCTCCTCCCTGGGACAGAAATCTAGATACAGAAGTATTAGTCCTAGGTGGGAAGAATCCAGAATGAGTGGTATAGGAGGGAGATGGAAGATAATAAATACGAATTATGGTTGTGGCATCATCTAAAGCAGGATTCCCTGGTGGTTCAGATGGTAGAGTCTGCCTGTAATGTGGGAGACCCAGGTTCGATCCCTGGGCCAGGAAGATCTCCTGGAGAAGGAAGTGGCAACCCACTCCAGTATTCTTGCCTGGAAAATCCCATGGATGGAGGAGTCTGGCTGACCACAGTCCATGGGTCACAAAGAGTCAGACATGACTGAGTGACTTCACTTTCACTTTCAGTTTTCATCATCTATGGCAGTTGTAACTTGTCCCATAATACTCTTGTTGATTTTTTTTTTAAGAACTAGTGTTCTGAGTGGATTAAACATAGAGCACAAGAGGATCTCAGCAGTGTAAGGATGGGCTGCATGGTGCCCTTGATGCACCACTCACATCCCTTGGCAGTCACCTCTGCACGTGGAAAACCCCAGCAACTCTGAGGACTATTTTCTGACCATGTGAACACATGTGCCCAATGAGCAAGACCCATCAGATGTGCCAGAGAATTCATGTCCCCAAAGCAGCCTTCAATCTGCAGTGGATAATGAGTCTATGAACTACTCTACCTCCTCTATGCTTCATTTGGGGTAACTCCGAAGGGCAATGCTATACCATCTCCCAGAGTTACCCAGCTGGATTAAGCTCGAATTGTCCAGAGTAGTAACTGACTTGATGACAGCCCTCTGTTGGCCTCCTTCCCTTCCCCTGTTCACTTCCTCAATGTTTCCTAGAATCACCTGCAAATAAACTACTTACCCACTAATCTATGTGTTAGAGCTGACTTTTGGAGAATCTAAAGCTAAGATACAGGAATTCAAATCACATGGCAAGGACAGCAATGATTTAGAGGAAATTTTGGTTGTCCTTTCTTCCATTGCTATCAAACTGGCTTTAGGGGCACAGGAGATTTTTCAGCCTCATTCAGAGCTGGTCCCAACTCTTACATTTCCAGTTCATCTCTCTCAGTGAGAAGACTCAGCCACCCTCTTCTGTTACAAGAGAACCCATGCTCACAGACAGTACCCAGTGTATAGCAGAACCCCATTCTTTCTCTTGGCTTGAGGACTCCAACTCTAGAATTACATGAGTATCCTTGTCACTCTTTCTGGAAACAGAAACTTCTAGAGACTCATGGTATGTTTTTTCCCTTGTTCCAGTATTTTTTTCAAAATGGAATGAGAGTAATGGGAACACCTCTTTTCTTTTTTTTAATGACAATCTTTTTAATTGTTCATTGAAAAATACAGGTTTGGAAAGAGTCTATGGCATTGTATATTGAATGCAAGGTCTGATATTACAAGTACACATGACTTAACAGTTTAACTTGTATAAAATGATACATATTAATACAAGTCATTTGAGGCAATTCAGTGCTGATGAGAATTCCTGCAATAGTTATTTCAGAACTTCTAAATATAGCACAAAAGAGGTCTTATTTTTTAAGTGTCCATGAAAAATATAAGCACAATTAGACAATACACATTCTGCTTCCATTTACTCTGTGTTTAGTCTGTGCTTTTTTCAGTCACATATATCTTTGTTTTCATTATTTTGAGCAGCTCTAAACTATTAAAAAAAAGAATACTTTAATATAACAGGTATATTCTTATCATCCATAATTAATTGTTTATAGTTATCACACTTGGCTTGTCATTTTTCTTAACACAAAGAAAAATTACAGAGTTTGCCATTGTTGCATATAAACCCGGCCACCTCTACCTACCATTCCAGGGCTCCATTCTTCTCCCTAGCATTAGGACTTGGCAAAATACATTTGCCAGCTCCCTCTGCTCTTAACTTTCATCCTAGAATTTTTAAAAACTCAGAAAACAGTTTTTGCTTTCATTTGAAATTATAACCCATAGCCTAGTTCCTGAAGGGGGACCAAAAAGTATTGGGAAAACTTTCATCAGTGAGGCATAGTCACCTGTCAGCTGCCACATCATTTCCTGCCCTGAAGCTCACATGTCACTGATCACAGAGAGGACCCCAGATCAGAGCAGGAGGCTCCTCGGCCTTCAGGGTAGAGCTGTGAGCATGACACCTGTTAGCTTGCTGTGGGCAGTCCTGGTCTCCATGTGTCTGGGTAAGGAAGACTGAGGTCTTTATTTATAATATTACCTAATGGGGCTGTGAAACGGGAGAAGATTAATAGCACCAGAACTGCATTGCCTCACAAAGCCCAGCTGAAAGCTGATATGTTCTGCTGAGGTTTGGATCAAGAAGAAAAGTGGGTGGGGATGGAAATCAACTTTGGGTATCTGCCTGCTTTCTCTCTCCTGTGACACCCAGTGCGATCCTTTCTCTCCTTCTTCCCACAGGACCCAGTGTGGCCCAGACGGTCACTCAGCCTCAACCAGAAGCATCTGTACAGGAGGCAGGCACAGTGACCCTGGACTGTGCATATAGCACCAGTGAGAGTGATTATTATTTGTTCTGGTACAAACAGCTTCCCAGTGGGGAGATGGTTTCCATTATTCGCCAATATGCTTATGAACGACAGAATGCAACCAACGATCGCTACTCTGTGAACTTCCAGAAAGAAACCAAAGCCTTCAGTCTCAGGATCTCAGACTCCCAGATGGAGGATGCTGCAATGTATTTCTGTGCTTACAGTGGTGCACAGTGAGATGAGCAACAGAGAGAGGCTTACAGAAACCTCAGACCTCAGCATCTGTGCAGAGGTCGGGGGAAATAGTTGGAGTAAGAGGAACAGAAAATCATTGACTTCTACTTGAAATAATAGCTGTTCCTATCTAAATATAAGAAACAGAGAGATGAATGTCTGTGACTTGTAATTCTTAAGTAAATATAATAACATGTACAGTACTTTCCAGTTTTATGAGGTGTCTTCATTCATGATATCATCTGTAACCCTCATTGTTTCATATGGTATATGTGATCAGTTAGATTTCTGAAGCATTTCTTCTGTCTAGCAAATCTTTGTAATTTTCCTGGGAACTCTTACCTCCAATAATCTTAGTCTTTTCCAAGTTGTTCATAGGTGTTTGTCCTTTTAACTTTCCTCCTTGACCAAAACTGAAGCTCCTCAGAAAAAGATATCTATTTTAGTACACAACGGTTGTGACAGTGTGGGCATAACCAGGCAGGGACCCCACTGGTCTTACCACAGACTTAAGAGATAACCTAGGTTGATGTACCTAGATCAAGTGACCTAGAAGAAGGAATGGCCTTTTAAAGGCTCAGCTAAGAAGACAGCTCAGGAGCAAGACCATTCGTGGTTCGAATGCTATTCCAGGAAGAGATAACACTCATTAAACCAACATCCAACCTGTTGCACCCTAGGTGAAATACACAAGTTTAGAAACCAAGAAATGGAAGCAGAATAGACTCTTTTCCTATCACTCCCTGAAACCCACCTTCAGAATGTGTGTTCCCCTTTCCCATAGATCCAGGCTCTGCTAGATTAGAGGTCCTGGTTCCCCAAGGAAGAATGCTTCCATCAATGGACTCACAAGGGTTCCACTGAACCTGCAGCTCTGACTGCCACCTAGGTCATTTTGAACTCCTTGAGCTGATGGGCCAGCAGGCAAAGACAGGAGTTACTAGATGGAGGGGTTATTGATCCTAATTATCATGGAATACCAGGTTGTTGCAGCATAATGAAAACAAAAATGAATATGTCTGGAATGCAAGTGTTTCACATGGGGTATTTCCAGGCCCAGTAAAAACAGCAAATGGTCACCGTAGCAACAAGGTCTAAAAAGAACAAACTAAGAACAGAGACCTCTCAGCCAAGAGGGTCTGGGCCACCACACGTGGTAAGAATTTGAGTTTGCTAAAGTTCTGTCTGATATATAGAAGTTTGAAGAGCATCGCACAGGAGGGAGAAGATGAATACCACATAAAGGAGTGGGGCGCTCAGGTCATACCACCTCGTGTATCAAGCGTTTCAGATGGATTGCAGCCTACCACAACCTTGAATACTCAGAGACACAGTGTAAATAACATGAGACAAGCAGACATCTGTGTATTGTCAGAGCAAGCTCCGCCACAAATATCTCATGTGCCTTATTGTCACATCCAAACACCTAGGTCTGATGTTAGCAATAGCTGTGGCAGATAATCCTGTGGGCACTGGGACTCATCTCAAGCTGATAACTTGCAACATTAAGTGTCCACTGTGCATTAGTTTTACTTTGTACCCCAGGACCTTCTCTGATTCCTTGGGAGCTCACTCAGTCCATGGGCAAGCACAGCCTGAAACTAAAGGGAAATTACCATCCCTGCCAGCAAGCACCAACCAGAAGGAAAAGGGATGGATGCATATACAGATTCTTGCCTCCCAGCGATAATCCTGAGATGCATCTGGTATGTTTCTTGGAGATCCTGGCAGAATCTAGCCCCAATACTGCGCTATCTACTTTCTCATTCTTAAGATCACTTCCTAAATAAACTGCCTTCACCTGAATTCTTGCCTTAGGCTCCTTTTTGGGGGTTGCAAGGAGACAAAATTAAAACAGAGGTGCTTTAAAAATTTGATAGAGAAAGAACAGAAGAAAGTTCAAGGTGAACTTTACTGGGCTGATTTCTAACAAGAGCAGGTTGGTACTTGAGTGATTACATAACTGGAAAAATAGAAACTGACACCTTATTTTTCCAAAAGATAGGAAAATAGATCGTATATGAAAATCCAGTCTCTGTAGATGTATGATCATATCCTTACTTACCAAGTCTCAATTTTTATTAATATCATTATTCCTGTCCCTGAATCTGCTCATCCTAATTATTTAAACCTCATTCCTACTTCTCAAAATATACCTCTATTCCAGTCTGTCTATTCTCCTTACCAACCCATAAGCATCTCAGTCTCTTGAATTTCTTTTCTGGTTTTTCCACTCACCCAAATTTCCCTTTCATTTGTATCAGGCTGGTCAAATCATATTGGTCCCATAAGCACACCTCAAAACTTTATCTCCTCCAGGTGTTCTTCTCTAATAGTGAATCCTTGAATCCCTTCTCCCCAGTGGTCACAGACTCCTTATAGAACAGATTTCTTAACTAGACCAAGTTCCTTCTGTGTAGAGGAGTGAATCGTCACAGGAATTGCCTCAGTAACTATTTCCGTGACCTGAAGAGGGCACTGCTTGCACGGTTGACAACAGAGAATCAACTGGCCACCTGACAAACCAGTTCCTGTTCTGCAGCCAGGATGTCACCAAGGTTCTGATGAGAACAAGAGGTTTTTGTGTCCCTGAAGGAGAGAACTACCAACATGTCAGGCCCCGGTTTGCTGTGGGCAGCCGTGCTGTCCATCTATCTTGGTAAGGAAAGCATGTGTATTTGCTTTTACTAACAGCCACTAGGACTGGGAAGTAGGAAGAAAAATATTAACACAGGTATCTGGTTACTTCCTCATGGGTCCAAGCTACTGGGGGCAAGAAAGCTGATGCATTTTACTTGAAGTTTAGATCAAGCAGAAGAAAGGTGGGTGGCAATGGGGACTAGCTCGGACCTCTGCCTGCTTTCTCTCTCCTGTGACACCCAGTGCAGACCTTTCTCTCCTTCCCACAGGACCCAGTGTGACCCAGACGGTCACTCAGCCTCAACCAGAAGACTCTGTACAGGAGGCAGGCACAGTGACCCTGGACTGTGCATATAGCACCAGTGAGAGTGATTATTATTTGTTCTGGTACAAACAGCCTCCCAGTGGGGAGATGGTTTTCATTATTCGCCAAAATGCTTATGAACAACAGAATGCAACCAACAATCGCTACTCTGTGAACTTCCAGAAAGAAGCCAAGGCCTTCAGTCTCAGGATCTCAGACTCCCAGCTGGAGGATGCTGCAATGTATTTCTGTGCTTACAGTGGTGCACAGTGAGATGAGCAACAGAGAGAGGCTTACAGAAACCTCAAACCTCAGCACCTGTGCAGAGGTCAGGGGAACTAGCTGGGTAAAAAGAACAGAAAATCATGGACTTCTCTAGAGGAAAAAAATATTATTCCATCTGCCTACAGGAAACACAGAAAGGATATCTATAAACTGAAGTTCTCAAAATAGTAATAAAAATAATGGAAGTACATAACACTTTATAGTTTGTAAAGTATTTACATTCACATGTATTTAACTTTCAAAACCCTGTTGTTATATAGGAGAGGTCAAATATTCTGTGTCACTACCATCCAGGAATTTTTATAGCTCTAACTAAAGTTGTATTCTCTATCTGCATGTTCCATGATCACATCAAATTCAATATATCTGAAACAGAATGTTTCATACTCCCCACAAATCTTATTATTTTCCACAGCTTTGATAAGAATTAAAACACACAATAGAAAACTCCTATTTCTGGGCTTGGAGAATTTCTTCATCCTTTACCTCCCAGCCTGGGCTGTCTAATTTTGTGGTGTGTGTGTGTACCCACATCTAATTTCATTATAATTACAAAAACAGTGTGACAAGCGACATCACATTTATCTCATTGTTTTCCAGTTGATATATCAGTCACCGTTTCTGACTTCAACCTAATTCCACCCTCTTTTTCTCAAATTTCCTTAAAGCACAATTGGCCTGATCTAAAAGGTAAGCAAAGAGAACATACACATCCAATAGGATTTCATGTGCTGCTAGTACTTATCAGCAAATGCAAATTAATAATTTTTTAAAAACAAAAAGGTTAATTTCTGGTTATGCTACCATTGCTTCTGGGAGAAGGTGAACCATTTGGAAAGGTGGGGCCAAGCAGCTGTCGTAGCCAGAGTCACCACCTAACATTCCCCGAGAAATTGGGAATGTCTGGACCTGGAAATGATTCCATCTTATTTATGTGAAAGGGAAAAAAATAAAAGAGGAAAAAATGATGCCAATATTTCTTTGTATGTCCATAATCTGCCCTTCCCAGTACATAGCTATGAAGAACTCCCTCCTGAAGCATTTAATCTGCCCACTTTGAGTGAAGTTGGAGAAGATATTCCATAACTGAAACAGTTAAGTCTAACAAGAGGGTTCCAGACCTCCAGAATGCTCCAGAGAGGGGTTTCCATAAAATATCATGGAAGACAGATCAGTCAAAGATTTTTTTCTTTTTCTTTTTCTTTTTTTTTTTTTTGCTTTCTTTTGAAGTCCTGACAGAAAAGGGAATCAACACTGACAGTACAAAAATTAGTGCTAAATGTTATAAACTGTGCTTTCTTTTTCTTTCTACTGTTCTAGACCAATGACTCTAGGGTAGAAGTGGCATGTAGCAATCATCTGGGAGTTAAAGACTATAGTCTTCCCCCTCAAACCTTGAGGACAACCACAGTTATACTGTTACTATGGGAGTGTTCAGTTCAGTTCAGTCGCTCAGTCGTGTCCAACTCTTTGCTACCCCATGGACTGCAGCACACCAGGCCTCCCTGTCCATCACCAACTCCCAGAGTTTATTCAAACTCATGTCCACTGATTCATGTCCATGGGAGTGTTTCACAACCACAAATTATGTTACAATGGTAAAAAGTTTGATTAACCCCATTTCATTGACGTTCATCTTTTTAAAGCGGAGTTGATTAAGATGTTTACATAATTTAAAATCTGTTTTAGCAAACAATTCTGTTTGGAATAATGAATGGAAAAGTATGTTATATGTCCTCAGTTAATAGCATCTGGAAACAATGAATCTACTGGGGTGCTACCCCTCTTGATGACACTTCAAATGAATTTTAGGCAAAGCTAACTACTAGATACAGGACTGACTTTCCCTGATTATACACTATAAAAGCTTATTGGTTGTTAAAAATGGAAATACCATGCTCATCGGCAACTAGCCTTTTCCTAGTGGCCCCTTACATGCTCAGTTCCAATCACTACAATTTTGGCTGTCTTGGTTCCTCACCCAAACTTATTCATGACCCAGCAACTAAAGAGAAAATGCTTGGCACAGCCAGCAATTAAACAGTGGAATAGCTTGGAATCCTCACCAGGATTCTGTTCAACACTCTGACTTTCTCCCCACCCCACAACCTATGTCTGTTCTGATATCCATACCAAATAACAAACAAGTTATTAAATATTGGGTTATAAGTTTTTAATATCACCCCGGCCCAGAAGGTAATACAACATGTACCATAGCATAATATAACAAACAGTCTACTAAGCAAGAGTGAGCTGATGTAGGTTAATGAAGAAATAAGAAAAAAATGTGAAATTTTTTTGTCATGCAGACATATTCATAAAATAAAAGTCTGATAGATATGCAGATATCAGCTAATCTGATCCTTATCTTTGCCTCAGTTCACTTTTCTACCTACTGTCTGGGCAAGAATATCCTGTCCTGCTTCTGTGCTGACCAGATGTTCTGAATCTCAGTTTCTAATATGGTGGGGATGGATGGGGGTGGGTAGGAGATCTTCCCATCAGTTCAGTTCAATCACTCAGTCGTGTCCGACTCTTTGCAAACCCATGGACTGCAGCACATCAGACCTCCATGTCCATCACCAACTCCCAGAGTTTATTCAAACTCATGTCCATTGAATCGGTGATGCCATCCAACCATCTCATCCTTGATCGTCCCCTTTTCCTCCCACCTTCAATTTTTCCCAGCATCAGGGTATTTTCAAATGAGTCACGTTTTCACATCAGGTGGCCAAAGTATTGGAGCTTCAGCTTCAACATCAGGCTTTCCAATGAATATTCAGGACTGATTTCCTTTAGGATGGACTGGTTGGATCTCCTTGCAGTCCAAGGGACTCTCAAGAATCTTCTCCAACACCACAGTTCAAAAGTATCAATTCTTTGGCGCTCAGCTTTCTTTATGTCCAACTCTCACATCCATACATGACCTGGAAAAAGCATAGCCTTGACTAGACAGACCTTTGTTGGCAAAGTAATGTCTCTGCTTTTTAATGTGCTATCTAGGTTGGTCACAACTTTTCCTCCAAGGAGTAAACATCTTTTAATTTCATGACTGCAGCCACCATCTGCCACCCCAAAATAAAGTCTCTCACTGTTTCCACTGTTTCCCCATCTATTTGCCATGAAGTGGTGGGACCAAATGCCATGATCTTGGTTTTCTGAATGTTGAGTTTTAAGCCAACTTTTTCACTCTCCTCTTTCACTTTCATCAAGAGGCTCTTTAGTTCTTCTTCGTTTTCTGCCTTAAGGGTGGTGTCATCTGGATATCTGAGGTTTTTTATATTTCTCCTGGCAATTTTGATCCCAGCTGTGCTTCATCCAGCCCAGCGTTTCTCATGATGTACTCTGCATGTAAGTTAAATAAGCAGGATGACAATATACAGCCTTGACATACTCCTTTTCCGATTTGGAACCAGTCTGTTTTCCATGTCCAGTTCTTACTGTTGCTTCCTGACCTGCATACAGATTTCTCAAGAGGCAATGGGGAGTATTAATTTGTTGGAGTGGCCCACAGAACTGAGGAAGCTTGTTTCCTCATTAGATCACCAGTTTATTATAAAATCATACAATTCAGGAACAGCCAGGTAGAAGAGATGGGTAGGGCAAGATATGAAGAAAGGAGAGCTTTCAAGCTCATCCTCAGCATACACCACTCTTCCTGAATCTCCACCTGTTCACCAACCCAGAGACTCTCTGAACCCCAGCCTTAAGGGTTTTTATAGGGGCTTCATTGTTTAGATATGACAGATTAAGTCATTGTCCATTGGCAATAGACTCAACAGCCGCATCCCCTCTCTGGAGATCAGGGGGAAGGGCTTAAGCTGCAATCCTCTAATCACAGGGTTGGCTTCTCTGTCAACCAACCACTGTCCTTAGGTGCTTTCTGAAAATCACCTCATTAACATAATATAAGATAACTTTAAGGCTCTTGCCATAAGAAATTCCAAGAGTTTTAGGTGCCAGAAATGGAATGAAGATCAGATATCCATTTCTTTTTATAAACCAAAATATCAGATGTGCTTATGTTAGTATTTGCCTAAGAACATGGCCAGAATAGAACTTTTAGGCATTGAGACCACATTAGGATATTTTGATTCCTGTTAATATGCTTTGCTAACACTGTTTGTCTACTTTGGTTACTAACAAAAGAGAGTATGGAGCTTTCTCTCTTAACACAGCTCTTTATCTCACATTTCTTAGGAAGCTTCATTGCCTCTGCGACATCAGGAATGGGCACATTCCATTGACTGCAGCAACGGAAGTCTACCCTTTGGCAGAAGGAAATTCCTGCTTAATGGGGAGGTTGATGCAGATAACCTTTTCTAGAAGCTCAGAATTACACTGATAATTTCTTGCACAGAACATTTGCAATTTCAGAAAGGTGAGTGATGTCAGATCTAAAAATCTTTGGTTCTGTCTTACTTCATTTAGATTCAGATTTAAGGGGAAACATTGGAGAAGTCTCATGAATTTCAATGAGTGATATTTTCCACCAATCTGTAGAAGATATAAATTTAAAGAATGGTTAGAGGATTAACCAAAACAGACATTGCCAGTAATTCTGCGTTGTCATCAAAGCACGTATGTTTGTAGGCCAATCAGCACTTTAGATGAGTGATAGACTTTAGAAAACTATAAAATCTTCACACAATTTTAAGATGACTTCTAAAATGTTTTATAATTACTTTAAATGTTTAAGTAGCTCTAAAGGTTATAAATTCCACTGTAATATAAATATTGACATTTTCAAATAAAACTTATATAATAGCTTATAAATATATGCAATGAAATCTTAATGCCAAAGTGATTTGATATCCATCAACATCCAATTAAAATTCATGAACAAGATGTCATATTACTCCTTTCTTTTCTTAAAATCATATTTCCATTCAATTTCCCCTGCAGAATTTAATACATTTTGTCTTTAAAGGTTTTATACTGATTACCAAAAATGTCTGCAAAACATGTATGAAATTAAAATTATTTTTTAATTTTCCCTGATCATATTGTTCTAATTGTTAAGTTATTTTTTTTCTGGATTGAGTTGTAAATACAATTACTGGTAATGCATACTTAATGAAAACAACCTAAATATGCTATAATTTTTAAAGGTTTTTTCAATGTAACAGGCAAAAAGATTTTTGAAAGCACATTTCTTAATGAAATGACTGAGGTCAGATTTAACTGCTTTGATTAAATGCTTTCCTGACACCAATAAAAAGAAATACCCCTTTTCTTAATGCCCTAGTGGTTTTTCAACCTCAGAGAAGCGCTGCAAAAATTCCATGTAAAGTAAGAAGGACAGCTGTGAAATGAAAGTTAGAAAATGAGAACCACAGTCAAGTTCTCAGGCAGATCATTTTTAGGAAAGACTACATAGAGAAGTCAAGAATCTAGAAACTGATTCCCTTAAATACATATCTCTTGCCTACTTTGAAGATCATTGCATGTGTGTATCTGCTAAGTCATCTCAGTCATGTCCAACTCTTTGCAACCCTATGAGCCCACCAGGCTCCTTTGTCCATGGGATTCTCCAGGCAAGAATACTAGAGTGGGTTGCCAAGCCTTCCTCCAGGGGATCTTCTCGACCCAGGGATCAAACCCACATCTCTTATGTCTCCTGCACTGGTAGGTGGGTTCTTTACCATTAGCACCACCTTGAAAGCCTATCATTAGATTTCTCTACATATTACTGATTCACTCTCAGCCAGTCTTCATTCCATAACGAAGTTTGAGGAAAGCAAGCAGGAAATTTGAAGGATAGAGTCTTCAGTTTCAGTAAGCTGATAAATTTCCTAAACCCTCTTTGACATTTCTGGCTTGGAGAAATGGCTACTGATGAATTAGAAAATAATAGGGACTGAACTCTTGCATGATACAAAGTCATTTGCATACAAGTCACTCGTATGTATCTTTATCTTGGAAAAGTCAATTTTAAATGGCAGGATCATTCATTAGCAGCACTGTAAAAGAAAAAGTTGTTCCAATCTTGGGGAAAAACATGAGCATTGCTAGATCCTTTTTGCTCTATCATGCAAAAGCATTTTCTAGAATACACTTATCTGACAATCTTGAAGAAGATAACTGTACAACAGTTGGTACTAGAATTTGGGGTTAATTTTTCTTCTAGACCATAAACTTATAATACCTCTTCTATTTCCATGTGTTAATTTCCAACACACAGGAGTGTAAACCATATGAGCCTTTCCTCATAAATATTTATGGATTGCTAGGTAAATATGCTGTGACACCAGTGAAGGAAACCATCATCCCATCCAAGGCATTTTCTTCACTATAATCAGGTATTATTTAAAAATGCAGATGCAATCATTTCAGGCTCTTGCTTAAATTAATCAGTGACTTCCCATTTCCCATAGGATAAAATTCAAAATCATCAAGACTCAAAAGTCTTCCTTGCTCTGACTTATTTCTCTGGCCTCATCTCCCAACTCTCATCCTCACCCATATTGGACTATGGGCTTACTATCTCCTGCCTGCCCTTATAGGTCCTTTCTTCATACTTCCACGCCCTGTTCTGTGAGCCAGGTGGCTAACCTGTAGGAACTGTATCAATGGGCTCTCTTGCCTCCTGACTTTTAGTTGGTTTAGGCTAAAGGGGGGCCAGAGAAAAGGAAGAGTATAAGGTCAGGGTATATAGTGACCCTAAAACATCTAATTCTGTTTTAGTGACTATGGCAAAGCCTTTGACTGTGTGGATCACAACAAACTGTGGAAAATTCTTAAAGAGATGGGAATATCAGACCACGTGAGCTACCTCCTGAAAAATCTGTATGCAGGTCAGAAAGCAACAGTTAGAACTGGACATGGAAAACAGACTGTTTCCAAATCAGGAAAGGGATACGCCAAGGAGTACTCTATATATTGTCACCCTGCTTATTTAACTTATGTGCAGAGTACATCATGAGAAACACTGGGCTTGATGACGCACAAGCTGGGATCAAGACTGCCAGGAGAAATATCAATAACCTCAGATATCCAGATGATACCACCCTTAAGGCAGAAAGCGAAGAAGAACTAAAGAGCCTCTTGATGAAAGTGAAAGAGAGTGAAAAAGTTGGCTTAAAACTCAACATTCAGAAAACTAAGATCATGGCATCCAGTCCCATCACTTCATGGCAAATAGATGGGGAAACAATGGAAACAGAGAGAGACTTTATTTGGGGAGGGGGCTCCAAAATCACTGCAGATGGTGATTGCAGTCATGAAATTAAAAGACGCTTGCTCCTTGGAAGAAAAGTTATGACCAACCTAGACAACATATTAAAAAGAAGAGACATTACTTTGCCAACAAAGGACCGTCAAGTCAGGGCCATGGTTTTTCCAGTAGTCATGTATGGATGTGAGAGTTGGACTATAAAGAAAGCTGAGTGCCAAAGAATTGATGCTTTTGAACTGTGGTGTTGGAGAAGACTCTTGAGAGTCCCTTGGACTGCAAGGAGATCCAACCAGTCCATCCTAAAGGAAATCAGTCCTGAATATTCATTGGAAAGCCTGATGTTGAAGCTGAAGCTCCAATACTTTGGATCCAAAGAGTTCCACATACCTGATGCTCCAATACCTGATGCAAAGAGCCAGCTCATTGGAAAAGACCCTGATGCTGGGAAAGATTGAAGGCAGGAGGGGAAGGGGACAACCAAGGAAGAGATGGTTGGATGGCATCACCGACTCAATGGACATGAGTTTGAATAAACTCTGGGAGTTGGTGATGGACAGGGAAGCCCACCATACTGTAGTCCATGGGGTCACAAAGAGTCAGACTCGACTGAGCAACTGAACTGAACTAATACAGTGCCCCAGCTTCCTCCTTGTGAGACTGACATAGGCTGACACCGAACCTCTATCAGAAGGTCAGCCTTTAAGACAGCCTCTACAAAGAGCCTCTCTATCTCCAGATTCCAGTAATCACTCTCTCCCTTCCATTTAAGACCCAGAGAGATGCTAGTCCCAAAATAGCACTATCCCTTAGGTGTTCCCTACTCTCTGCTTATACTTCTGTAACTAGTGCCTCATTAAAGTCTCCTCAAATTAGGCAAATTTTGTTTGAGTCTTCTGCTAGAATACTGATTAATACTGCTTTTAGATTCTAAAATGTGCTTATTTTTTACTTTAATGTTACTTTTTCAGGGAGGATTTTCCTAGCCTCCTTGATTCAGTATAACTGCCTGTTAACTCTTATAGTGCCCAGTACTCTCCCATCACAACATCCTCCACACTTGGTGGCAATTGCTGAATGAGTGTTAATGTCCCTTTCTCAAACAGGCTGTGTCTTCTACAACATTAGGGACTGAATTTTTGTCTTGCTCATTGCTGTAGCCTAAGAGATCAACCTGGAATCTGGAACACAATGGATTCTCAATAGTTATTGAATTCATAAGGGATGAGTGAATGAGCTTGTTCTTATTCCAAAACCATATTGAATTGGAAAAATATAAAGCAAAATTTGTGGGAAATATATGAATAATTTTAAATGATATTAATTATAAAATACTTTAATAACTACTTCTCAGAGAAAGAGCCAGAGATGAAAAATCACTTTGCAGCCCATAAGCATATATATACATATATATAAACATTTACCAGAACGTGAGCATGTATCATGACTCAAAGAAGCCATAAGAAAGATTTATAAAAGCCACATTCTCTGAATACTATACAGTAGAGCTGGAAATTAATAATTAAAAAATAACCAGTAAATAAGTTGAAGGCAATTAACCACTTATGATATTCTAAATAATTTCCAGGTCAAAGAACTAAAAGTTAAAATTGCAGGTCATTAAAAATTTACTCTAATGACAGTATTACATATAAAAATCTATGGATTTGTTCAAAGAAACTACTCAAAAGAAATGAATAGCCTTAAGTACATTTATTAATGAAGAGTTAAATAAAGAAGCTAAATTTTCCTTTCAATAAATAAAAAATAATAATAATGAGCAAAATAGACTAAAATAAAGAAGTGGAAGGTTTAATAATAAAAACAGGAATTAATTTAAAAGCAAAACAAAAATTAAAATTTATAAGTAAGTAGTTCTAGAAAATATGTTGGGAAAAAAGAAAGAAAACACAAATACACAGCATCAAGAATGAGAGAAGTAATAAGAAAAATAAAACACAAATACAAAACACAAAAATGAGAATGGCAATATTATTAGCAACCTCTAAGATAGGCATTTTTAAGCATCAGTTAATACTTGTGTAAATAGATCCTGATGAAATGGATGATTTTTAGAAATACAGTCTTTTCACTTGAACTTCTAAAGTTTGCAAAAATTTATATTATTTTATAATTCCATAGTCTGCATCAAACCATAAGGGAAAAAAATCCTGAATTCTGCCTCTTCTATTTCCCCATATATCCAGCACATAAATACCAAGAACCAAGCCTCAACTCTCCTGTATTTCCATCTTAAAAAAAAAAGCTATTTTTATTCCTGCTAGTGTGGGATAAATTGTGTCATCCCAAAATTCATGCGTGGAAACGTAAACCCGTAGTACCTTAGAATGTGACTACAGTTGAAGATAGGTCTGTTAAAAAAGTGATTACGTTAAAATGAGGTCATGAGGGTGTGCCTTAATCCAACCTGACCAGTGTCCTTATAAAAAGAGGTGATGAGAAAAAAAAAAAAAAAAAAGAGGTGATTAGACACAGACGCTGGGATGCTCAAACACAGAGGAAGACCATGCGAGAACACAACGAGAAGGCAGGCATCCACAAGCCAAGGAAAGGGGCTTGAGTCAAAATCAACCTGCTGACACCTTGGTCTTGGACTTCTGGCCTCCAGAACTGTGAGATATACATTCCTGCTATGTCAACCACCCAGTCTGTGTTACAGACACCCTACGTTTACTTTTAACAAGCAAATACAGAGACCATGTGCCAATCACTGTGCTAGACACTGGAAAATCAAGACAGATTAAGAAAAGAAGTCCCTGTTTTCAGAGGGCTCACAATCTAGAAGGATAAACATATATGCACATGCATGTGTGTTAGTCACTCATTCATGCCCAACTCTTTGCAACCCGATGGACTCCAACCCACCAGGTTCCTCTGCCCATGAGATTCTCCAGGCAAGAAAACTGGAGTAGGTTGCCAGTGGATTGCCAGTTCCTTTTCCAGTGGACCTTTCCAACCCAGGGATTGAACCCGGGTCTCCCACACTGCCACCAGAAAGCCTAAACACATGTGCACACTGACAATAATTCTAACACCAACTTTGATACTCTTGAATGACTCAGAGGTGGATGCCTGACCCAACTGAGTCATTCATACCATCTGTACCCCACTGCAGTCATAAACTGACACCTGGAGGAAAACCTAATTCAGACTAAGGTGAGAAAATCCCAGAATGTTTACATTTGGGATGGGAAAGAGGAATTCATCTTTGGTGGCCATGCCATAAAATGAACTTTGGCTAGAAACTGTTTGCATCCAGGTCTCCTGATTTGTGGTCTGGGTGAATAAATCTTATGTACAGAGAGAGGTGGAATAAAAGGAAAATCCTTGAAAGATTCAATTTCCTGGCACCCTGGATACCAGAGGCCCATATACATGCATATATACATTCTGTACTGCCTAGGTTATAGGAGCCAGTGTATACAAACATACATACATACATACATACTTTCTGTCCTGCCTAGGTTACAGGAGCCAATGCATTTTTCTTCTTGACTAAGCTTACTTCAATTACATTTCTGTCATATGATAAATGTCCTGACTAATTAAATGAGGTTTTTAAGGATTAATTTGCTTAAAAACTTTAGGAAACACCTTGTTGGCTTACCAAAAGCAAATTCTACGGCTTACTCTCAATTCCACAGCTTACTCTCTCAGTAATTTCTCCAAATATCCTGAAGGCGGCACTCTTTACATTCAAAAAGGAAAAAAGAGAAACCCAACCTTTCGTCCAAAGCATTTTTTTAAAAAAAACGAAAGGGAGGAACTTAGTGAATTGCATGAGGTGATTCTAATTGGTTGGAACATTTGTTGAAATGGTGTTTCTGTAGAGAAAGAAAAAGTTGCCATGTTTGAGGACCCCTAATCAGCTTTCAAGGCACCTTAATCTGAATCTTCAGTGACGTGGACAAGAAAAAAGAAAAGAGAACATGAAGAGGCTACCAGCAGCAATTCTGTGGCTTCAACTAGGCTGTGAGTTGAGGGTTTATTGGAAAGAGAACCACGGGGTCAAGGAATTGTCGTAAGGGGTTCAGAAGTGGAGATAAGATTCAGTGTGACCCATTTGTGGTTCCCTGGATAGGACCTGGATTATAGGAATAGCTAGTGAGCTCCTTCTAAAATGTTCTCTCTGAACAGGGTTAAATGCAGAGCTGAAAGTGAAGCAAAGCCCTCCATCCCTGATCATCCGGGAGGGGCAAGCTGGTATCAAGTGATCATTCAGTCACTACCTCGGCACATTGCTCTGATACAGACAGGATCAGGGGAAGAGCCTGGAATCTCTGTTTTTATTGATGTCAAATGGAGCAGTGAGGAAGAAGGGAAGATTAACAGCCTGCCTTGATACCAAAGCCCATCAGAGCCCCCTGCCCATCACAGCCTCCCAGCCTGGCCTCTCTGCCACATACTTCTGTGCTGTGGATGAAAAGTGTCCCCTGATGCTTCCAGTCTGTACCCAAATCTGCAGCTGTGGCTCCCACCCACACTCCTGCTGCAGGGACTGCAGTTCTGAGGCTTCCTTCACTGTCTCTGGCTCTCTGCTTGAAAGAAAAATGTTGAGCTGAATGAGAGAAAAACAGTGTTTTAACTTTGATTTTCTTTATTGTGGAAGTTTGCTTAGAAGGAAGGAGGATTCTCAGGCAGGCAGAATGGGGAACAACCTAAACATGTCTTTTCCAAGAATATGAAGTCTCATCTTTTATTGCCTCATAGTCAAAATCCATAAGTCTTCCATTACAGAGTAATTTTACATTTAGTGCTACTGTCACAAATAATTCCTGTGAAATATGGAACCATTATTTGTTTTTATATGCAAAGATAACATATAGCCATGGAGGGGAAAAGAGAATAAAAGCTTTATAATATAATATTCTATGAGAGGCTCCTTACCTAGTTTTTCCTGCTGAAACTTTGACTGCAGCAGACAGGCAATACCTATGTGATCTATAGATTGAGTCTTCACAACATGTGGAGAGATTTTTATTGTAGGACCTTAAAAGAAAATTAAAAGGCTAATTTAAAAAGCCTGAACCCACAATATTTCATGAAAACAACATACATGTACCGGATCTACAAACCCAGGATACATACAAATACTCTTATGTCTCTTTTATTTTTCCAACTAATTGTTAGAGTGACTACCTGCCAAATAAGCAGGAAGTTCATTCTCTCTTTTGAGACCTTCCCCACACCAGCTCCTGACCTGTCTAAGAACCCGAGAGACTCGGGCAGTTTGGAGGAGGTTAACGTGGCTTCCACACACCGTCAGAGGTCCTCCCAGCTGACTCTTGCGTTGTTTCTTGTTGATGTCCAGTCTCCCCCTGGTCTGTGTAGGATTGCTGGACCACTGCTGATCCAGGCCCTGAAGAGTGACCCCAATCCAATGTCAGCGAGTCGAGGGTGCCTCCCACCTGGGTTCCCACGTTTTTAGACTCTGTGTCATCTTTTTTGTAGATGCACAACCATCATTGGAGCCCCAGAAAATCAAAGGATGCTGGGTGCAGAGTGGTTCTGGCATTTATATTGTGAGTCCACACAACATCGATTTTTTGCATTTTCTGGGACCCATGCTTAACAGATAATACCTTTTGTTTTGTATGTCTCAGACCCAAGGCTCTGATTATGCTCACTTTCTCTAGAGTGATAGTAGGGTTTTGCATGGATCCTCTTCAGGAAAGATTCTCTAAATAACCCCTAAACATCCTGCAACCTCTCTATAATCAAAGTTGCCCAAAGGGTGCTTTATCCCACAAAAGAGTCTCTCCAATGTGACCTAAGCCAGTTTTTTAAGAAAGGCCACCCATGATTGAGACCTAGGTTCGATCCCTGGGTGGGGAAGATCCTCTGGAGAAGGAAATGGCAACCCCCTCCAGTATTCTTGCCTAGAAAATCCCATAGACAGAGGAGCCTGATAGGCTACAGTCCATGGGGTCGCAAAGAGTTGGACACGATGGAGCGGCTTCACACACACACACCCATGATTCACATTGTCAAACTTCCTTTTCTAAAGGATGCTTGCCTCATTGAATATGAGTAGTTTTCTGGGATTTTCTTGCTGAATAATAGAACTAATCCAAACATTATCTTTCATAAGCACCCTGCTGCATGATTTTTTGAATCAATTTAATAAAACAAAGTTACATATTAAGTTTTAAGCTCCTGGCTAAGTCATTAGTGAAAAGACTTAGTTTAATGGCAAAGGAAATAATATCTACTCTGATACAACCTGCTGCACCTCTATGTGTCCTGTAATATTCTGTTCCAGAATAGTTTGCAATGGGAGTCACTCCCTGGTTCAAAGATCTTCATGTAAGTCCAGAATGTTTCTGGTGTTTGTTTAAATGCTTTCTGAAAGTTGATATTCATAATATCAATTCTTTATTATTTTAGAAGCTTTACTTCCTCTAACTACTCTGCAAAAAGTCCATGCCCACATTTCTTACGACCCAGGAACAGTGGCCAGGGGAGTCTGTGTCCTGAGTGTGGTGATTTGTTCTGTTCTCTCTTCTCCATGTGGTAGAGCTGCTTAGTGGGCTGGGTTAGTTACTAGTTGAAATTCAAATTCAGATCAGATCCCTCCATGATGCAGAATTATATACACCAAGACACATTCGTGAACATCTTCACAGGCCACAAAAAGTCAGGGATTTTTATTTCTTGGTCATTGTTTGTGCAAGTGTGTTGGTACCTATAGCCTGCAATCCATTTTCTTCATCACTCAGGAATGTCTAAGGACCAATATATGGCTACAAATAATACAAATGTAGATTTATTTATATGGTACATGTAATTTGAAATTACAGTCCTTGGATAAATATTTTAAGATGGAGTTCCAACATAGCAGGGCTACTTATTCCAAAGGCTTCAGTATTATCACCTTTCTGTTCTTTCCTTATATTTTCTCATTTGAACTTCACAGAAAAAGAATATGATTTTTTTGTGTGTGAATGACAGGCCCCACTTAGTTAACAGACACAGAGTGGTAGAATCAGCTTTTGACTGGGTGAATAATAGAAAATATGCTACAAGGGAAGGAACTTTTGACTAAAAATTCATAAGCATGGGAGCCTCATCAATGATACATTGACTTCAACTATGTTAGGGGTTGCAGAGATATAGCTCAAGAATCATGAAAACAGAAAGTCAAAAATTGAAGTCTAAATAATTATCTCACACATTTTGTAGAGGCTATCAGATCAAGAATTAACACACAACAGGAAATAGAAAGAGCACTATTATCAGCCAAAATTACCCAAGCAGTATTTTAAGCAAATTTTCATAAAATAAAGCCAGCAGAGAACCCTAACAGCTAATTTGGTAATTTTTAAAGGAAAGAATTGAATAAGAGCACCATAATGAAGCTTCTCTTATTATAGCAAATCAGGTCTTTAATAAATTTTCCTCATTTAAATTTTTTAGGAGAAAGGAAACTAGAAGGCATCAAAGAGCTCTAAGAATGGGGTGTCTCAGCTCAGACCAGCTGAACTGAGGAGGACAGAGGTCTACATAAGCACCAGCAATAACTCTTTGAATATGGAATTGATTGTTTTCTTCTCCACTGTTTTCACTTTTATAGCATGGGGTCAGTAATTGAGCAGCTTTCTCCAGGAATGATTTCGGAAGATAAGATGCTCACTGAAGCTACCAGTCAACAAAATTGTACTAAAAAAAATCTATTCAAATTTGGCTGTCTCTTTTCCACTCAGTCATTAGCAATTGTAACCCAGCTTCCTTTTGACACCCTTTCACACAGTCTCAAGTTCCCTACCACATAAGCACAGTTCCTAAAGAAGAATCTCGGAAAATTTTAATCTTTGTAGAGTCCCTGGATTTACCATACGACTTCTTGCCAGTCATAAAAATATATTTTTTCTATATTCTCCACCAACTCTTTTTTCTGCTTCCTCCATTTTTATTTGTTTGTATTTTGCTAAACAGTGAATTCAACTTTGTCCTTTTCAGGCTAGATCAAAACAAATTTCACTATCAGGAAAATCATCTTATAAGAAATATCCATGCATAAACAATAAAGACTTACTGCATAGTAGAGAACTGTATTCAATATCCTATGACTAACCATAATGGAAAGGAATATGAAAAAGAGTGTATTTTATTTATATATATATATATATATATAATATATATATATAATTGAATCACTTTGCTGTGCAACAGAAATTAACACAGCATTGTAAATCAACTATGTTTCAATAAATTTTAAAAAAGAAATATCCAAATTGAGCTTTATATGAAAATAATTGAAAACAGCTTTCCTGTTTTACCAGTGAGATGGACAAGCCCTAATCAGTACCCTCAGATACCAGATTCATCAGTTTTTCTTCCCAGATCTCTAGACAAATAATCATCTTGATTTGAGGGGGCCTTCAAGTGAATCTATTCCAGAAATTATAATATGTGTAAAAACTGACCTTAATGTTTCAACATTCACACCCTCCTAGGTAACAGCACAATTTTTTTTTTAATCTATTTCTCCAAATTGTCCCAATCTTCACAGGATTATCAGCTTCCACAGGGATTTGCTGACAGGTTAAAAAGGTCAGCATCAGCAGTGTACAGACCAAAGTTCCTGGTACCCCTCAGAACCTACAGCACCGGCTATAATAACTGCAATAACAGACAAAATAAAATCTGACTTGAAAACCGGACTTAGTTCCACCTTCCTTTAACTCAAGCAGAGGCTCTACTCTTATGGATTAAGCTGGAAGAACTTTGATCGTGTACTTACAAATATTCATGATGGATCCTGAATTTTTACTTCTTCAAACTGTTACCAAAGCAAGTTTATTGTTAATGACTGTTTGTCAGGAAATACTTGTTTTTCATTTATGAACTTGATTTCTGCATCAGACAGATATCAGATTTCCTATGACCTTTCTGTAGCATTTAACACCATGTTGCCACATATTGATTTCAACGTTGAAAACGGTTTCACAAGGAGACCATTCATGACAGGAAAAAAGTCATTTTTCAACAGAATTTACTGAAGGAACAAATCTCCACTTGAGTCTCCAGATCTCTTCCTTAGAATAAAAAACTCTGATTCTGAGGATGAACTTTTGTATATTCTTAAAGTCAAGAGCATAAGCAAACTCCAAAACAGGTGAATAAGACTCAGTCTTCAAAGAAATCCATTAATTTGAAATTTAAAACATAAAAACCAAGTTCCTCTTGCTTCCCTTACTGACCCCTTCCCAACTTATAAACACATAGATTTTCATTTATTTTCCTAGAATCACTTTGACTGAGAATGTATCATTATACATTATCCTAAAAGCGATAACCCAGGTGTTCAAAACTGAGCCAGTTGGTTTTAAGAATGTGATGATATAATAAGGAAATATTGGATGTGACCATATCCACCACATAAAGCAGTATGCTCCCTCCGGTGGGACCTCCATGATGGTTTCTGGTGATGTTAATCCCCAGTGTCAAGCTGTTACCCCCCATAACCAGAGCTTCTTCTAATGCTCAGAGATTCACACTGATCAGATGCATCAGTTACCAGTCCCACTTGTTGTAAGGATTAGGAAAGGGGAAACTTTTCTCAGTTGTGCTAGTTATGTCCACAAAAGGCATTGAAGGCTAGTAATTCTCCTCTGAATATACTTTTAACTCTGTCCCATAGGTTTTGGTGTGAACTATTCCTTTTCTTTGCTTTTGGCATCCTTGGTTACTTTTCCTTTAAATTTTGTCTCTATTTCATGGTTTATCTGGAAATTCATTTTTTCATCTCAAAAGAGTTTACATTTTTCATTTTTTATTTTTATGTTTCTTTATGTTAATTGGATTATGATCAGAGAATATCCCTATAAAAGCTCTACTTTTCAAAAAAGCTTAAGGTTTACTTTGGGACCACACATAATCACAACTAACTTTATTTGAAAGCTATGAATTCATATTTGTGTGTGCATCTAAGTACTCAACTTTTTTATTGTACCATTAAATTCTGTTATCTTTGTTTTCTATGAATTCTGTCACATTCTGAAAGAGGACAGTTGAAATCCCCCACTTGTAAAAAGTCTTCTTGCTTCACTCGTTTCATTTATTTAGCTTCGTTTTTGGTGAGTATGATTTATCTCTCCGTAAAGTCTGTCTTTTTAGCATAATGTCCTGAAAGCCATTTGTTTCTCCTTCCTCTGTGATACACTTTTCTCTTCAGTATCCATTCTGCTCTCCTTCCCTCCTTTGCCTCAAAATAAAGTCTGTGTTGTCCAAACTTTCTTGTAGCTAGGTATGGCCATGAACTAAGTTCTGGTCAAAGAAATGTAACTATAAATGTCATGTGGTAGCTTCTGGGAATTTCTCTAAGACTCAGCATGCAAGCTCCAGCTCTACCAGCTGTCTTGAATCACAGTTCCTTTCCCATAGGAATTGTTGGTCTTTTGAGATTCAACCATATCCTTCACTTGGTCCATTCACCATGTACCTTCCTTAATGCGATTCCCTTGGCTGGCCCAACAGTTCTCAATTCCCAGCTATTTTCCATGAACCTCTTCACACAAGAAAATATTTTCAGATATTTTTGCAAAATAGTATTTAAATAGATCATAGTGTTATTTCTACTAGACTGTGGCTGAAATATGTTGGAATATATAATTTTGCAAAGCTGGAAACTTTCAGAGTTCCAGACAGAAACCACACAAAATTTCCCTCTGCATTGATTGGATAGCCAATCAATCTCTTGATTTTTATCATCAGCATTCCTAGCCCAAGTGGTTTCCTTCATAGTTCAGTTGGTAAAGAATCCTCCTGCAATGCGGGAGACCTGGGTTCAAACCCTGGGTTGGGAAGACCCTCTGGAGAAAGGAAAGCATATCTACTCCAGTATTCTGGCCTGGAGGATTCCATTGACTGTATAGTTCATGGGATTACAAGGAGTCGGACATGACTGAGCAACTTTCACTTACTAACTCAGGGTTTTAGAGCAGGATTCATGACAAAAACTGCCCTGAAATTTGCTCTTGGCATGCAAAGTTTCAAAAGGAAAAATTATCAAGCACTTGGCTCTTGAAACTAAAATACCTTTTCATTTTTAATATCTTTTCTCCTCTCAACAATTTTTAGGTCTATTAGAAAACACAAAGACAAGATTTTGAATCTTTGGTCTCAAGTCTCATTGGATGTTTTTTGCAATCTCTCTTTCCTGGCTCAATCAGATTCAACTCCAGAATTTATAACAAGAGGGTTATAAGGGGAAAAATTAATTTTAAAGAAGGAAAATATGTAAGATGATATTTGAAACTATTATTCCACTGCATATAAAATTGGAGATTCTAATAATACAACCATATGAATGCCAGTCTTGGTGCCAAAAAAAAAAATTCCTTGGTGTTCAAACTCTTCTACTATGACCTCAGTGCCCCTAAACAAGTTATATAATATGCCTAAGCCTCATTTTTCTCATCAAAAAAAGGGGAAGTAATAACCACTTGCCAGTTTTATGACATTTAAAATAAGATGGAATGTATGTCAGGTAAACAGCAAAAATACCAGGACTTCTAGAATAGTGTTTTTTTGGAGAAAACACAAAGACAAGATTCCCCAGTGGCAGCACACATCCCCACAATCTGGGGCACCACCCACCAGTCTAGCAGAGTCAGCATCAGACCCTACGAAAGGATCCCAGTCTTGAGACATGGAAATTTTAAGCTGCATTAATGAGAAGCACCAAGCCTTACCCCAGCATAAAGGCTGGGCTTCATGATTATAACAATAGAAAGCAAAAACTGTGCCCTCCAGTCCTGATCTGTCACCTCAGCATCCTTCCAGTATTAACGTGCATAATCACCAGGCTGGAGCTCTATGTGAGGACAATTCCCTCTCTGGAAGGTTGGCTTGCAGGGAATCTGTTGTTCCTACCTCTCAATCGCTGAAATCCACAGGCAGAGTCCCCAGCACATAGGCTGTAAATGTAGAATGAATTGGGTGGCTATGAGGGCAATGTGTCCAGTTCCATCCCAAAGCAGAAAGCATGTTTGTTCTCAGATTAAATAATGTATTACACAAGTGTTTATTGACTGTCCACTCTGTGCCAGGGTATCTTGTAGGTCTATTAACAAAATGCTCAAAGATATCAAATTCATGGAGATTCCATTTTCATAAGCGTTAAATAGAATAATAAATTATATAGTATATTAGAAGATGAGTCTCTGGAGAGGAGAATCAAACAGGGTAAAGGGGTTAGGTAGTGCTGAGGGTGGGGCACAGGAAAGTAGCTCCCGTTACAATTTTAGATTAGGTGATCAGAGAAGGCTTGCTGGAAGGATAACATCTGGGCAAGCACTTGAAGAAAATGAGGGAGTGAACCTTGAGGCTATCTGGGGCAAGAGCTTTTCAGGCAGAGGAAAGAATTCAGTTCTAAGTTAGGAAATGCCCAATGTGTTCAAGGACTGGGTGAAACGAAGAACCACAGGAGGGCTTTAGAAAAAGAATGACTAAGCCAGAAAGATAAAGAACATTACAGTATACTAACACATATATACAGAATTTAGATAGATGGTGGCGATAACCCTATATGCAAAACAGAAAAAGAGACACAGAAGTACAGAACAGACTTTTGAACTCTGGGGGAGAACGTGAGGGTGGGATGTTTTGAAAGAACAGCATGTATATTATCTATGGTGAAACGGACCACCAGCCCAGGTGGGATACATGAGTCAGGTGCTCGGGCCTGGTGCACTGGGAGGACCCTGAGGAGTCGGGTGGGGAGGGAGGTGGAAGGGGGGATCGGGATGGGGAATACGTGTAACTATATGGCTGATTCATATCAATGTATGACAAAACCCACTGAAATGTTGTAAAGTGATTGGCCTCCAACTAATAAAATAATATTTAAAAAAATAAATTAAAAAAAAAAGAAAAACAAAAAAGAAAAAGAATGACTAACTCCCATTGAAAAGTCTCACTCTGACTGTTGTGTTGAGAACAGACTACAGGTAGTCAAGATGAAATCAGGGAACTTGTCTGGTGGTCCAGTGGGTAAGAATCCGCCTTCCAATGCAAGGAATGTGGGTTCAGTCCCTGGCTGGGGAATTAAGATCCCCACTTGTCGCTGGACAGCTAAGCCCCCACCACAAACTACAGAACTCATGTGCCACAACTAGAGAGCCCACACACCATAACTAAGACTCAACACAGCCAAATGAATAAATAAATATTAAATGATGGAAAATAAATGTATCATTAGTGACTCACCAATTAAAAAAAAAAAAAGGTGAAGGTAGGGAAGACTGTTATGTTAACATCAAAAGCAAAAAGTTGTCAAAAAGGCACAAGCTTCCAGCTGGAAGATTAACAGGTTCTGGGGGTGTAATGTACAGCTTGGTGATTATAAATAAAAAATTAAAATAAATTTTTATATAGTCAGAACCAATGGTGTCTGACATTCTTCTGGGCTCAGAGCCTTCTTCCATAAAAAGAAACCCATTCAGGAGCAACTGGTGTCTCTATTCTTACCAGGGAAGAGATAGATGACATTGGATGACTGCTGGGAATACTCTGATTCTAATGATATGTGAGTTTGAGGGGAAATGATACAAAGGAGTCCTGATCTCAGATACATAAAGATGGCATCTCTCTGAGAACAAATACTGGAGTTTTCTTCTCTGTTTAAGACTTCTTGCTCAAAGTTGTACACATCAAGGACTTGAGAAAATGATCCCATGGTGATGAGGGTAATGTGAAACACAGAGGAGAGGTCAAATGAAAATCCAGCACACCTCAGTGAATCAGTTCAGTTCAATTTAGTTTAGTCGCTCAGTCATGCCTGACTCTTTGCAACCCCATGGACTGCAGCACGTCAGGCTTCCCTATCCATCACCAACTCCTGGAGCCTACTCAGACTCATGTCCATAGAGTTAGTGATGCCATCCAAGCATCTCATCCTCTGTCATCTTCTTCTCCTCCAGCCTTCAATCTTTCCCAGCATCAGGGTCTTTTCTAGTGAGTCAGTTCTTCACATCAGGTGGCCAAAGTATTGGTGTTTCAGCTTTAGCATCAGTCCTGCCAATGAATATTCAGGACCGATTTCCTTTAGGATGAAGGAATTGAATTTCCTTGGATTTCCTTGCAGTCCAAGGGACTCTCAAGAGTCTTTTCCAACACCACAGTTCAAAAGCATCAAGTCTTCAGCGCTCAGCTTTCTTTATAATCCAACTCTCACACCCATACATGACTACTGGAAAAACCATAGTTTGACTAGATAGATCTTTGCTGGCAAAGTAATGTCTCTGCTTTTTAATATGCTATCTAGGTTGGTCATAACTTTCCTTCCAAAGAGCAAGAGTCTTTTAATTTCATGGCTGCAGTCACCATCTGCAGTGATTTTGGAGGCCAAAAAAAAGTCTCTCACTGTTTCCATTGTTTGTCCATCTATTTGCCATGAAGTGATGGGACCAGAAGCCATGATCTTAGTTTTCTGAATGCTGTTTTAAGCCAACTTTTTCACTCTCCTCTTTTACTTTCATCAAGAGGCTCTTTATTGCTTCACTTTCTGCCATAAGGGTGGTGTCATCTGAATATCTGAGGTTATTGATACTTCTCCCAGCAATCTTGATTCCAGCTTGTGCTTCTTCCAGCCCAGCATTTCGCATGATGCACTCTGCATATAAGTTAAATAAGCAGGGTGGCAATATGCAGCCTTGACGTACTCCTTTCCATTCACCTCAGTGAATGGCTATATGATAAGGATCTCTGCTGTCTCATCATGTTGAGTCATCCTCTATCTCTAGAAGATAGAGGCCTTTAGCATGACAATCTACATAACTTGCAGGGCCAAGTGCAAAATGAAAATGTAGTACCTCATGTGCAAAACTTTCTAAGAATTACAAGATGGCAACAGCAAAGCATTAAAATAAGCATGGGACCTTTTGAGCGTGGGGTCTCATGAGACAGCACAGAATTCACACCCTTGAAGCTGGCCCTGGTCTTTAGTTGAACTGCCATTATTCAAATTGTCCAGATACAGATGTTCAGACAAAAGTATGGGAGAGACCTTGCATTAATCTGATAATAGTTCAACTTTGTGGAGTAGAGAGTGAGGGCAAATTAACTGCCACCTGGTGTGGTACATCACCTCTCCACCTACCTCTGAGCTGGTGAGATGTACTTTTTCTTGGCACCTGAAGACTGAATATAGGTCCTTTACCTATGCTGACCCCAGCCATGGCAGAGTCCCAAGTACTAGGCAAGATCTGTCTGCAGAAGAAACTAAATATATAAATAAGTTATTAATCAAGCCAAATAAGAGGCTGAGTTTTACCTTGAGCTGTTTTACAAACTCAGAAGGAGAGGCACTCACTGTTTCCCATAGGTGCGGTCTGTGCAGGTGCTGGAGGAGGTCATCAAGAGGTCGTGACCAAAGAACTGGACTTGTACCTGGAAAGAGGTTCCTTATCCTCTCCCTGACCTTAAAATGTATGTTCTACCCACTCTTCCTGCACAAGCAGTCACTTTCAAGGATGCAACCTTCAGAGAGCTATATGGTGTTGAGACCCATAAACCAGGTAAGGCCTCTAGATGAATTTATAAAATTCTAGTGGGTGTGTTCAGAGATCTTCTCATCCTCCGGCTGCCCAGAACAAGCCTCATAAGGAAATTCCTTTGCTTATTAAAACTGCCACCTGCCAACCTAAAGTGGTCCGCTTCTTTCTTTAGCCTCTCCTTGCCCTCCAAGTATGGGGGCCAGTTTGTGAACCAACAACAGGATCCCAACTTACCTCTCTAGGTAACACTTCAGTTTTCCCACCATAGAAGAGGCTGTATCATCATCAAAAATCATTTAGCAAAGCCTGGGGCTTTTTGGTTGTCTCCTCTTCCAAGGCTAGGAGCAAAGATGTAAAGAAGCAACATTTAGAAGGGTGTAGGTTCTAGTTAAACCTCCAGGCTCCAAAACCAAATACTTCATTCACTCATATATTGATTCATTCATTTATTCTCCAAATACTGAATTCATATTAGTTGATAGGCTTGGTAGTGTCTCAAGCCTAGTGAATATCTATTGAATAAAACTGTGGACTCAGGCAGTGGAGAGACAGACCTGGTACTAATTCTGGCTTCACCACTTTGAACAGTGCGTGACCTTGGACAGTTTACTTAGACTTTCTCATCATCAGTTCCATCATCTGTGAAATGGGAATGGAATAGTACTAACACCTACTTTTCATTGTCATGTGGAATAATGTATGCAAAGCTTTATTTTGTATCATTATTATTCATTCCTATTGGTTTAACTAGACACAGAAAGGGCAGCATGTATCTCACAAAACTGCACTTCTGTCTCTGTCACTAATTCAACAAGAATCAGGAGAAATGCGAGAGGTTCACTCCATAGTCCAAGGCAGGGTGCCATTGTGTTTTATTTTTGTTGTGGTTTTTCTGCCGGTTGAGAAGCACTTGTTTGTCTTGGCATCTCTAACATAAGAAACAATCACATACGGAATCACAGTCCTTGTATGTACCACTAAGGACCCAGTAGCTTTAGTGACTTGGGAGTTTCACTTCTGAAAGAGAAATCACTACTGAAAAGCACAAACACCTCAAGCCAAAAGGAAGGATGTGCAACCACTGGCGCAAACCCACAGCTCAGCCCTCACGTACGTTGTGCGGTTCTTCCAGGACAGGGCTGCTAGTCCAAGCCAAGAGAAAGTGCAGCTCACCCCAGCCCCCAGGCCTGGAGCAGCCATGATCTCTGCTTTCACCTTGACACTTGGGATGTTGTCATTCCTGATGAGAAAAATAACAGCTTAAAACTCTGGCTGGTTTTGTAATTTCTCTTACCATCCCTATTTATTAATTGAATGCCACACTCTTTTCTATTCATCATGACAAAAGCCTTGTTTTTTCAGGAGAAACCATTGGAGACTCAGTGACCCAGGCAGGGGGCCATGTGATCCTCTCTTAAGGGATGCACCTGACATGGAACTATACCTACGAAATGTGGGTCTTCCTTCCTCTTTGGGTATGTCCAATACCCCCAAAAGGTCTTAAGGTGTCTCCTCTCTGAGGCATCATGAAAAATGAAGAGAAAGATCATAAAGGTTTGCAGGCCTCTCGGGTTAGAAGTCAACATCCTTTCAGTTGCAGAAATCCTCCATCTGAGCACCAGACACTGTTTTGTGTGCACTCTTGTGTGTCTTCAAAACCCTGCCCATATCGAGCAGGGGACAAATTGTCCTCTAATAACTCATTGATCGAATCTACGAGACCAGTAATGCACGAAAGGAATGTTCTCTGCCATCAGTTATTTTAAAATATGTACCCTGTGATTTTCTGATAATACCCTTGTAATTAAAATGTCTTCTATAAATCAATAATAAAAACATTAATTTCCCTGGAGGAAAAATGGGCAATCTACAAAAAGAAGTATAAATGGACAGCCAATTTATAATGAGGTATACAAGTTCTTTAACAGAGAAACATAAAAATAGATCAGTGTGATTCATTTTCCACCTATTAAAGCAATGAAGGTTAAACACACACACACGATCATGGAGTTCCTTCTCTGTTATTCCAAGGGCTTTACCCAGCCTTTTCCCAAATGGGCACCACTAGCCTTGAGTCACTCACTCTGAGACCAGAACTAAAGACTGCAAATACTCAATTCAAGTCCAACCTCATCTAACCTCACTGCAAGCTTATATACCTGAAGAGCAATTCTTTCAGCCCTGAGAAACTAGACAAAATGACGCCTGGGCTGGGGAAGGAAATAAAGACAGAAAACAAGACTTCAAGAAAACCAGAGCAATGTTAAGAGATCCAATATCCCAATAAACTCTGCAGTTTCTTCAGGAAGAGACAAGAAAAACAGCAAAAATCTTGTAGCCAGAAATGTAAAGGAAAAAGTTCCCCTGTTGTGAGCCAAGGGCACCGGGGAAGCTGTGCAAAACCTCAGGGGCCCAGGTAATAGGGGCAGAGCTGCTGGTAGCCTCTGACCAAGGAGCCCTGCGCTCTCATAGTCTGCCAGGATGCCGTTAGAAGACAGGGAAAATGAAATCAGCTATAATTGCTTTGAATTCCAAGGGCACAGCAGTTCTTTGACTGAAAATGGGTTGAGGGGAAAGGGTCTCAGAAACGGATTGCTCTCAATTAAGCCAGCTCTCCACTGTGCTTTGAGGCTTCCTTGAAGGATATTTAGGAACTGGGTTGTAATAACTTGCATCCCAGTCTTGGCCCTACTGCTTATCTGCTATGCAAATTTGGCCACATTAATTGGTGTCTCAGAGCTTTAGTTTTTCATCTGTAAAAAAGAAATAAAAATAATCACACAATATAACACGGGATGAAATGAGAAAAGATGGGCTAAAAGAAACAGATCAGGTCTCAAAGAACTATAGCGATTCTGCCTTCTTACGGCAATCTCTACCTAGTCCTGACCACCTAACAAGACTTACCAACCCCCCAGTTTATCACACCACCCAGTCTCAACCTCCACCCCTGACCCAGGTTGTTGTGATCAATAAGTAGTATTCTTTCCCTTAAGGACCCAATTAAAAGAACTGAATGAAGTGACAGATAGATAGATAGCACTGTCTTCTATAGAGTGGAAGAATTTGGTAGTTCACAGAAATTATTATATTTATGACCAGACATCACTAACCTTTGTGGAGGTATCCCTGCTTTATACATTCAAAATGATATTTTGAATCAAAATAATCAGTATGGTATTCTACCTTTTCTTTTCCAAAGCATCATAAACAGGATATTCAAAGTTCTCTCAAACACAGGCTGCATTTTTTCTTCCACCTGCACATGGAGATAAAACAACAAAAATAGTAAGAAACACCCTTGTTTTCAAAAGACTCAGCATAAGCTATTAAGTAATCATTCTCCAAACATTCACTGATCAGTTAGTTGAAAAGTGAAGAATTTAGCATGGACCAACACATTGGTAGGAGGATTAGAAAATAAAGATGTATCATGCCCTCTTGAGAAAAGACTTATTGGACTTCTCAATGGGTACAAAGTTGTACAGGATTTGTGTAGGATTGTGTAGCAATGTGTAGGATTACTAATTTATCCCCCTGCCGCCTTTCCCCTTAGGTAACTGTAAATTTGGTTTTGAAGTCTGAGTCTGTTTCTGTTTTATAAATATTCATTTGTTCATTCATATTATTAAATTTTTTATAATATTCTTTTAGACAACGCTGCTAAATTCAAGGCACTTTCTGTAAACTTAAATTGGCTCAGATGTTTGCAAGACATTTCCTATTTTGTGTTTCATCGGGAAAATAATAAGATAATAATATCATGTATCATCTGCTGAGTGATCACAGGCCCTATTATACTATCAATAATGATAATAGCTAACATTTGTTAAGCACTTAATATGTATGAAGTATTGTTCTAAGTGCATCACACACATTATTTATTTAATCTTTACTACAGCCCCATGAAGTGGGTACAATTATTAGTACCAAGGTAACTGAGGCACAGAGAAACTAACTAACTTGCCTGAGAACAGCCAGTATAAGGAGAGCCAGCTTTGAGGACAGGTGGAGTCCCCCAAATCCTGCATCCTCAACCACTAGACTTTGCAAACTCCCATGTTATCTGTAATTCTCACCACAAAACCACAGTTTGGTATTGTTATTCTCATTTTACAGGAAGCCAGGGACTGAAATTGTGGTAACTTTTCAAAACCCAATCCAGTTAGTGGCAAGGCTAATTAACACTCGAACTTAAATCTCTTTGACTCCAAACCACGTCCATATTTCACTTTACCCTACTGTATAATGCTGCTGTCCACTGCTTCCCCACATGAGAGAATGGCCATGTGTAAAGATGTCACACAGAAAACTGTCTTGTTGTGTCACACAGTTTTATCCCTCATCCTGACTTGTTCATGGTCATCTAACATGAATTCATGTAAGGTATACCCGTTAAATGTGCAAATAGCACAAAGGTGAGATAGGTAACTATAATGTTAGATCATGTTAGATGGATTGTAACAGCCAAAATAAAATTTAATGATGAAAACTACATACGGCACTTCTGCATATATTTTTATGGAAATTGATTGTGGTGTATAGAACCAGGGACCCTGGACTTACAGTATCTTTTGTGAACATGAACTGGTTGTACAACCCACTCACACTAGCTCAAGGAAAAGGAGAGTGTCTGAAAAGATACAAGTGAATCTCATAAAACCCATTTGCAAAAAATACAGCTAGACCTCACAGGACGAAGAAAGCCATCAATTTGCTGTTCTTTCTAAACCTAGTTCTCTCAGAAAGTATAATCAGTTCTCTTGGGAGACCAGCTTCCACTGTAAGTCTGCTAGTTTCTGCTCCACAATAACCTGAGTATGAACCTACCTAGCTCTCATTTGCCAAGAGATGGCTCTGACTGGAACTCAATAGGGATTTATAGCTATAATGACAAATATTGTCTAACTACTATTTCTATACCCCTACTCCAAATTCGTAAGCCTAGGATTTACCTAGACTCAATATGTTATAGTCAGGAAAACAAGATCACTTTTTACGAACATGACCCTAGATTTATCCCTTAAGGGGCACTTTCAATGGAGGGGATGTAGGCTGGAAAGGAGTCCCAAAAGTGGAAAACAACTACAAGCTCAAAATAATATCATGTGAAGAAACAAGGATGTCATATGAAGAAACCAGGGATGTTCATAAGGAATACTTTTAAAAGCCAGAACAGAGCTGTCCTTGGGTTTTCAGAAACATACGCTACAAAATGCACGGGTTGTCACCTACTCTACTTGGTGTAGCGTAGCCTGCTGAAGCCGAGGAATCATTGGACTTCTGGTCCTCATCTTGCCCTAACTCCCAGGGCACCAAGGGCTGATCCTAACTTTGGTTCGTTTTCTCTTGGTGTTTACATCAGTTTGACCTACATGGCTGTGTGTGCTGCCACTAGATGGCAATGTGGACGTTTTATTTAAAAGACCGTGGATGGTTTGCGGTACAGGAGGCCCTACAAATGGTGCAAACACGTGCATTTGGGCTGCCTTTGATGGGTTGGAAATCCCTTTTGATTTCTAAAGTAAATGAGGAGAACTTACAGCAATAATAGACTTCTTTGAACAATTAAAATATATTTCAAATTCTGTAACAGAAACCTGTGGTAAAAATGGTGAAGACCCAGCAAGTTTCGTTGGCTATTCTGTGGCTTCAGTTACACTGTAAGTTGGGGAGTTTCTGGATATGGGAAGATGAAGACTAAATGGATATGAAGAATAAAGACATCTTTTTCAAAATTCTGAGAAGATAAGGGACTCCCAGTGACTAAACTGGAGTGCCCTCTGGGAAATGTGTAAGGAAAGAAATTTGTAGAAATGCTTCACTAATGGTAATATTCTCTGCTTGCCAATATCTTTGAGAACAGAGGTAAGTGGTAAAAATGGAGTGGAGCAGAGTCCCCAGTACCTGAGTGTCCAGGAAGGTACAATCAACTGTAATTACTCAGAAGGAATGATCACCTTACAGTGGTTGCAACAGAATCCTGGAGGAGGCATCATCTCCTTGCTTATTCTGAGCCTAGAGATGAAGAGGAAAGGAAGAGTAAGTGCCACAATAAACAGGAGGGGACGTCACAGCTCCCTGCACATCACAGCCTCCCAGGCCACAGACTCTGCCGTCTACTTCTGTGCTGTGGGGACACAGTGCTCCGCAGGCGTCTGGAACCTGTACCCAAACTCTGAAGCTGAAAGGCATCATCTCTTCTCATCCTTGTCTTTCCATATTCATCTGTCTCTCTCATCAGACTGATGAGACTCCTTTGACCAATTAAAATATATTCCAAATGATGCATTTCAAAAACTTTTTAAATTTAAGATTATCCCCCTGCAGACCACCCCAATCACTAAAGCATCATCACCAAGTATGTTAACTAGAACAATATATGATCTATTGCATAGGAAGTCGAATATACACTCTCTGGAGCTAAAGGGCCAGGGTATAAAAATACTGGTTCCACCTCTAACTAACTGGATGATCTTAGTCAAGTTACACTTTCTATATGCCTCAGTTTTTACTCAATTATTTTTTTTAAAAAGGGAAACTGTTAACCACAGTACCTAACTCCGATTTGTGGGATGGCATGTGATAACACATGCAACGTGCTTGAAATAATCCCCAGTCCATGTACATGCTAATTCACCTCAGTCATGTCTGACGCTTTGTGACCCTATGGACTGTAGCCCACCAGTCTCCTCTGTCCATGGGATTCTCTAGGCAAGAATACTGGAGTAGGTTGCCATGACTTCTCCAGGGGATCTTCCCGACCCAGGATCGAAGCCAGGTCTCCTGCATCTATGGCATTGCAGGCAGGTTCTTTACCACTGAGTCACTGGGGAAGCCAGTCCATAGTTAGTATTATATAAGTGGTAGATATTATTAGTAGCATAATAGATTTAGATGCATCATAAGTTTACTAATACTCACTGATGTGTTAATACCTCAGATCTTTGGAGAAATGAATGGGATATAAGTAACAAGCACCTAATAATAATTTTAGCTTCCAAATTCTTCATTAATAATACCCATCAATTATTGACCTTTTAAAATCATATTAGGGAAAATATCAAATGGCCTTAGAAAACCTGGTAGGATAACTTTATGTTTGGTTTGAGTGGGAAGATAAAAAACTGAGTAAAGTGGCCCTGGGGAAGCTCAACAACTGCTTTGGAAAAACCACAGATTCTAAGTTTCTCACATGGAGAACTCTAACAGAAAATTATGAAAATTTATGAAACAAATTATCAAACCCAGTGGGTCTCACTTGTTGGTTCTTTACTTTTACTTCACCAAGGATTCCTTGCGTCATTATTCCTCACCCCCAGTGGAATTCTTAACATAAGCATGAGAACTATTGTTAATAGGATTTCCCTTCCCCAGTGGCTCAGCAGTAAAGTATCCTCTCAATGATGGAGACACAGGGAATGTGGGTTTGATCCCTGGGTTGAGAAGATCTCCTGGAAGAGAGTATAGCAACCCACTCCAGTATTCTTGCCTGGAGAATCCCCATGGACAGAGGATCCTGGCAAGCTGCAGTCCATAGGGTTGCAAAGAGTCAAACACCACTGAAGTGACTTAGCATGCACATACTATTGTTATTATTGTTCTTGTTGCTCAGTAAAATAATACACACATTAACTTATAACTAAATCTTTTTCTTTTAAAATCAAAGATTTTTTAAATCAAAATATACTACTGGCACATTATCTAAAAAGTAAGAGGTATTACAAAGTTCTGTTCTCCCACTCCGGCCCCATCAAAAAAAAAAAAAAAAAACCAGCAATATGATGTTCTACTCCCACTGTCAATCCAACTCCATTTTAGCAGTTTCTAAATTATATGCTTTCTCCTTGATTTGTCAGTATTAGACATTATCTACCTATGGCTGATTTATGTTGATGTACAGGCAGAAAACAACACAACATTGTTAACTAATTATCCTCCAACTAAAAATAAATACATTTTTAAAAATATTAGACATTATCTACTGAATTTCTTTTATGATAACACAGCATCACTGCCACCTTCCTAATATGGTTATATCACAATATGGAGTTAAACTGATAGTCATGATAAATATGATTATGACCATGTCAATATTGTCACTGTCCAGCCAAAATGAGTACAATGATTACATTTCCTTTCTAGTACAATTGAAAGTGAAAGTGTAAGTTGCTCATTCATGTTTGACTCTGCGAATTCTCCAGGCCAGAATACTGGAGTTGGTAACTTGTCCCTTCTCCAGGGGATCTTCCCAACCCAGGAATTGACCCGGGGTCTCCTGCATTGCAGGCAGATTCTTTACCAACTGAGCTACCAGGGAACTTTTAGTTAGTAATTGCCTCATTTTTTTCATTTGTCCTATATCAATTCCCTATTTATTTTGTGAGTTCTTCAACAGATTTTTTTAAATATTTGTTAATAATTTCTCCCAAATGCATCAAATATATCAAGTAGAGTATCCTTTTTCTTTTTCTTTTTTTCCTACAGATTCTCTGTTCCTTGACCTTTATCATCAGCCCTATGTGAAGTAATCATTCTTTGACTTTGTTGCACAAATGTTATCCTAGGACTTTTTAGCATTGCTCACCGTATTGGTTATCTTGCGTCTTGAACCTCATGTATCTTCATTTTTCAGTTCAGTCCTTATTTTTTATAAAACACATTCTCTGAAACCTCTAATAAACCTAATAAAAGCTGCATGGGACTTTTCTTCTGTCACTTTTTGCATGCCTGAAAATATATTTATTCTACCCTCACATTTGATTAATATTTTGACTGAATATAAGATTATAAGTTGAAATTCTATCAGTATTTCCAGTATTGGGGGGAAAAAAGCTATTTCCATTGAGTTTCCTAATGAGAGGAAAAGTACAGGGCACTTCTGGTGACTCAGTATTTTGAGGTAGCATTCCACTATTTCTTTATATCCAGAGTTGCTGTTAAGTAGGGTGATACCACTTTGAATCTTTCTCTTTTATAACATTTTTATTCTTTCTGGACAGGTTTAGGATTCCATCTTTTTCCTTAAAATTTTAACATTTCAATTCAGTAAATGTGAGTAACTAGATAAAAGCACTTCTAGGCTCCACAATATAATGCCTGAGACACTCTGCTGTCAAGGAGCTTATGACCTAATAGACAAACTGTTCATCCTATGGTTATATTCACTTTACATGCATTCATGTTCTTCACCCTGGATAAGACTGTTGTCCAAGGAAGGTGACAAATATAACTTGCTATTCTGAGCCTATCACATTTGTGAGAAAATTCATAAGAATTAAAACACTTCCTCAGGATTAAGAGATAGTCTTCTTCATTAAACAGCCAAGAAAAGTGATGTTAAACCACATTTATTTCACAAATACTGGGTACATTAATCATACTGTTTTATTCATTTTTCTAAGCACAAAAGTGGAGTTTGTTTTATTATAAAAGAAAAAAAACAGTAAATCCTCAGGAACTTTAACAAAAGAAGGGAATTTTTTTTCATTTATTTTTATTAGTTGGATGCTAATTACTTTACAATATTGTAGTGGTTTTTGCCATACATTGACATGAATCAGCCATGGATTTGCATGTGTTCCCCATCCCGATCCCCCCTCCCACCTACCTTCCCATCCCATCCCTCTGGGTCTTCCCAGTGCACCAGCCCTGAGCACTTATCTCATGCATCCAACCTGGGCTGGAGATCTGTTTGACCGTTGATAGTATACTTGTTTCAATGTTATTCTCCCAGAACATCCCACCCTCTCCTTCTCCCACAGAGTCCCAAAGTCTGTTCTATACATCTGTGTCTCTTTTTCTGTCTTGCCTATAGGGTTATCATTACCATCTTTTAAAATTCCATATATATGCGTTAGTATACTGTATTAGTGTTTATCTTTCTGGCTTACTTCACTCTGTATAATGGGCTCCAGTTTCATCCATATCATTAGAACTGATTCAAATGAATTCTTTTTAATGGCTGAGTAATATTCCATTGTGTATATATACCATCATAGCTTCCTTATCCATTCGTCTGCTGGTGGGCATCTAGGTTGCTACCATGTCCTGGCAATTATAAACAGTGCTGCGATGAATATTGGGGTGCACTTGTCTCTTTCAGATCTAGTTTCCTTGGTGTGTATGACCAGGAGTGGGATTGCTGGGTCATATGGTAGTTCTATTTCCAGTTTTTTAAGGAATCTCCACACTATTCTCCATAGTGGCTGTACTAGTTTGCATTCCCACCAACAGTGTAAGAGGGTTCCCTTTTCTCCACACCCTCTCCAGCATTTATTGCTTGTAGACTTTTGGATAGCAGCCATCCTGACTGGCGTGTAATGGTACCTTGTTGTGGTTTTGATTTGCATTTCTCTGATAATGAGTGATGTTGAGCATCTTTTCATGTGTTTGTAAGCCATCGGTATGTCTTCTTTGAAGAAATGTCTGTTTAGTTCTTTGGCCCATTTTTTGATTGGGTCATTTATTTTTCTGGAATTGAGTTTCAGGAGTTGCTTGTATATTTTTGAGATTAATCCTTTGTCTGTTGCTTCATTTGCTGTTATTTTCTCCCAATCTGAGGGCTGTCTTTTCACCTTGCTTATAGTTTCCTTTGTTGTGCAAAAGCTTTTAAGTTTCATTAGGTCCCATTTGTTTATTTTTGCTTTTATTTCCAATATTCTGGGAGGTGGGTCATAGAGGATCCTGCTGTGATTTATGTCGGAGAGTGTTTTGCCTATGTTCTCCTCTAGGAGTTTTAAAGTTTCTGGTCTTACATTTAGATCTTTAATCCATTTTGAGTTTATTTTTGTGTATGGTGTTAGAAAGTGTTCTAGTTTCATTCTTTTACAAGTGGTTGACCAGTTTTCCCAGCACCACTTGTTAAAGAGGTTGTCTTTTTTCCATTGTATTTCCTTGCCTCCTTTGTCGAAGATAACGTTCGTGAATTTATCTCTGGGCTTTCTATTCTGTTCCATTGATCTGTATTTCTGTCTTTGTGCCAGTACCATACTCTCTTGATGACTGTGGCTTTGTAGTAGAGTCTGAAGTCAGGCAGGTTGATTCCTCCAGTTCCATTCTTCTTTCTCAAGATTGCTTTGGCTATTCGAGGTTTTTTGTATTTCCATACAAATTGTGAAATTATTTTTCTAGTTCTGTGAAAAATACCGTTGGTAGCTTGATAGGGATTGCATTGAATCTATAGATTGCTTTGGGTAGTATAGCCATTTTCACAATACTGATTCTTCCAATCCATGAACACGGTATATTTCTCCATCTATTTGTGTTCTCTTTGATTTCTTTCATCAGTGTTTTATAGTTTTCTATGTATAGGTCTTTTGTTTCTTTAGGTAGATATACTCCTAAGTATTTTATTCTTTTTGTTGCAATGGTGAATGGTATTGTTTCCTCAATTTCTCTTTCTATTTTCTCATTGTTAGCATATAGGAAAGCAAGGAATTTCTGTGTGTTAACTTTATATCCTGCAACATTACTCTAGTAATGTTCATTGATTAGCTCTAGTAATTTTCTGATAGAGGCTTTAGGGTTTTCTATGTAGAGGATCATGTCTGCAAACAGTGAGAGTTTTACTTCTTCTTTTCCTATCTGGATTCCTTTTATTTCTTTTTTTGCTCTGATTGCTGTGGCCAACACTTCCAAAACTATGTTGAATAGTAGTGGTGAGAGTGGACACCCTTGTCTTGTTCCTGACTTTAAGGAAAATGCTTTCAAATTTTCACCATTGAGGATAATGTTTGCTGTGGGTTTGTCATATATAGCTTTTATTATGTTGAGGTATATTCAGAAGGGAATATTTCATACTCAGAGAGCAGACACCAAGGTACAAAATTACAACTGTTTGAACTCCAGACTTGTCCCATCTCCTCCAGAGCAGAGACGGGGAGGAGACAGCTGAAGGAAATAAGCAATTCTGTTAATCAAAGACTTGGAAACCCTACAAATATGATTAAAATCTAAACTTCTGCTTTGCTTTTAAAAAAAAAAAAAATTCTTTTAATATATCAAAAGGCCTGCTTTAGTGACATGCTAGTCCCACCAGAAAAAAAACTCCAATATCCCTTTGTCAGTAACATGCTTAAGTTGACCAGCCAACACATATTTCCAAACTCCTGTGTGTACAAGTACATGTGTGTCTTTTTAAACCCGGAGCTCAGGTGATGGCTACTGCTATCATGGGCTTCCACCTGTTAACCAATCAATGTCAGCCCCCCCAGAAGGGCGAGCAGGGCAGAGAGAATCTCTGAAGTGGTAGAGACGGAATAATAGCCCCAAACAGCCAAGTTTTCCAGCACGGCCACCCCCATCCCCACCCCAACTCAAAAGGAGATCCTTATTTTTAACCAGACTACTTGTCTCAAATTTGGGTTTCCAGTAACCAGAATGGCCCTTTCTCCCTAAAGAGAAAACACACATTTATCTTCACACCCATATATGTAATTTTTTTGTTTTTACATTTAAATATAAAAATACTACTCTGCTTTGTGTTATAAGTGGAGGACCACACAAATGAGAACTTCTTTTAAGGTAAGGCTATCCATTCATTTATGCTGAGCCTGTCAGGGCATTGAGCCCCAGGCAAAGGAAGCACCACACCAGGAGATTTAGAGCGTTTCCCTACCTAACTTCCCACCCTTCCTTCCCCCCTAATTCTCACTTTTAATAGTAAGTTGGTTACAACCTGGTAAGTAATGGAGCTTGCCACCAAGAAGGGAAATCCTAACCAAACCACAGAATCCAGCACCCCAGTCCCCCACTCAGAAACCACTCAGAAAAGTCCTCCCCATCCCTTAACAGTGACTGGGCTCTCTGTCCAGAAAGCTATGCCTATTGGACAAACACACCTGATTAAATGGAAGCAGTGGTTATGTTTCCCTGCCCCCAACGAATGCACGAGAAAGCTCTGGTGATAGGAAAAATAAAAGGGTAGGGATAGGTAGGTGGTTGTGAAAGGATTAAGAACTTGACTCCTTCAATCCTGACTAAAGAAAGCAAGGGATATTAACTGGGTGTGAGGAATTTAAAAAAAAAACCTTTATATTCTACCCTTTGAGTTATTGTTATTATGACATTGAGAGGGGCGAGAGTGGGAGCAAGATGTAAAATTGAGAGGTGTTTTGAGGGCTGCAAGTCTAGTCCACTTAGTTCTTGTACTGGAAGAGCTCATCGCCCATTTCGTTCAGAAGACATGTGAGGATGAGGGCTTCCGTCACGGCGGAAGGGTCACAGTTGACAGACGGGCAACGGTCTTCAAAGTAGCCTTTCTTCTCCTGGCCAACAGTCCGAGGGATGTGGATACTAGCACCAAGGTTGGCCACGCCGGCAGAGAAGTCCTTGACGTTGGAGGTTTCATGGAATCCAGTTAGGCGCCTGGCGTTGCCCAGGGTCCCCTTGGGATCGTAGGCTCGAATGAGGTACTGGTGCCGCTTGCTTAGTTTCTCAATGCCCTCCTCAGTGTACTTCAGACCATTCTCCTCTTGCATGGCCTTGGTGCTAAAGTTGGCGTGGCAGCCGGTTTTCAAGAATGGACTTAGGATCAAAGGTGGCGATCACTCCGAAGTCTTAGCACATACGATGTAAGATGAAACAGTCCACCCACAGATGATCTCCTATGTTGATTCCTTCACAGGGTCCTATCTGGAATTCCCACTGCGCAGGCATGACCTCGGCATTCCTACCCCAGATCTTGATGCCTGCCTGCAAGCAGTCCCGGTGGTGAACCTCTGCAATATCCCTGCAGTAGGCCTTGTCTGCTCCCACACCGCAGTAGTATGGACCTTGGGGCCCAGGAAGGCCGTTGGAAGGCCAACCAAAGGTGTGCCCATCTGTGCCCATAAGAGTATATTCCTACTCCATTCCAAACCATAAGCACTGGTTACTAACCATGTCCATTTTCCGTTTATAGGTGTGCCCTAAATTGGTGTCTGCAGGCTTTCGGTTGTACTTGACGACTTCACAGAACACCAGCTTGTTGGGGTCCTTGCGGAAAGCGTCCCGAAACACAGCAGCAGGGACAAGATATATGTCACTGTTGGAACCTTCAGACTGAAAAGTACTAGAGCCATCAAAATTCCACAGGCAGCTCTTCTATATACTCGGGCTCAGAATTCAAGGTTCAGATCTTGCAGCGCAGTCCTTCTGCAATACCGTCGATCCAGATGTACACAGCTTGGACTTTCTCACCCTGAGGTAGGAGCATGTACACCAGCTTGATGTCTTTGTTCAAGTGGGAGCTCGCCAAGGTGGCCATGGTGGAAGGTATTCTGGGCACTGAGCAAGCTGCAGGGCGGGCAGGCAAGCAGCGAGAGCCAGGTGAGGAGAAGAGAGGCAAGGAGGCCAGGGGTGCTGCTTAGAGAGCCTGTTCTTCTCCCATTCTAGGTTCTGTCTGTTTGTTCAATAAATATTTATTGAGGGACTATGATGGACCAGACAATAGCCTAGACATTCAGTACACAACAATAAACAAGGTAAAGTCCCTCCACCCATGAAGCTTATATCAGTATGGTGCAGAGAGGGACATTAAAAATACAGGAATAAACAAATTCACTCATTCCACCAATATTTACCAAGCACTTATTATTTATCAGGTATGTTCTAAGTCCAGAAGATATAGCAATGAACAAATTAAACAAAAAAGCTTCTCCCATTGAATTAATGTTCTACTGAGTAAATAAACAAGGTAAACCATATCTTATAAATGTTCAGAGGAAAATAAAAGAAAGTGATAAGACAGAGCAAGTGTAGAGAACACTTTCATTGACTGGTCAGAGAGAAAAGTCTCTGAGATGATATTTAGGCTGAAATTCAAATGAAAAGAAAGAACAGGTCCTGCTAAGAAATGAAGAGAAAGGATTTGGAGTATAAGGAAAGCAAATAAAAAGTTTTAAAATGGGAGAAAGCCTGGTATTTTCCAGGACTAGGAATGAGAAGAGCAGAGTGAATGAGAAAGAAGTTGGTGCGAGATGTTTCCTTGAGGTATTACACAGACGCTTACAAAAGCGGTGGTGAGTAATACTGGGATATCTACTAACAAGTATAATGAGAAGCTGTTGGAAAATGTAAATAGGCCAGTGATATGGTTTCATTTACCTTCTTCAAAAACATTACTTGGTTCTGGTGTGGAAAGTAGATAAAGAGAGGCAGGGAGGCAGAAGTAGCAGGGGGTGTGGGGGAGGAGACCATTTAATAGACTGTTGAAATGTTGAAATAATCCTTGTAAAAAGATAGTGATTTGGACTAGGATGAAAAAAAAAGGAGATGAAGAGAAATATGCAAATATGAGACATATTTGACAGTGAAATTAACAGAACTAACAGAAATTAACAGAAGGCAAAGAAAAAGGAGCAGAACTAAGAATGATTACTTGATGTGTGGCCTAAACAATCAGGTACATTTTGATGTGACTTCCTGACATAGGTAAGACTCAGTTCAGTTCAGTTCAGTTGCTCGGTCATGTCCAATTCTTTGCAATCCCATGGGCTGCAGCACACCAGGCCTCCCTGTCCATCACCAATTCCCAGAGTTTATTCAGACTCACGTCCATTGAGTCAGTGATGCCATCCAAACACCTCATCCTCTGTCGTCACCTTCTCTTCCCACCTTCAGTCTTTCCCAGCATCAGGGTCTTTTCCAATGAGTCAGTTCTTAAATCAGGTGGCCAAAGTATTGGAGTTTCAGCTTCAACATCAGTCCTTACAATGAATATTCGGGACTGATTTCTTTTAGGATTGACTGGTTGGATTTCCTTGCAGTCCAACGGACTCTCAAGAGTCTTCTCCAACACCAGTTTAAAAGCATCAATTCTTCAGTGCTCAGTTTTCTTTTTAGTCCAACCCTTACATCCATACATGACTAATGAAAAAACCATAACCTTGACTAGACAGACCTTTGTTGGCAAAGTAATGTGTCTGCTTTTTAATATGCTATCTAGATTGGTCATAACTTTTCTTCCAAGGAGCAAGTATCTTTTAATTTCATGGCTGCAGTAACCATCTGCAGTGATTTTGGAGCCAAAAAGGCTGGAACATGTTTGAAGAGAAATTAAGATTTATATTTTAGCCATACTGGGTTTATGATACCCATTAGAAATCTAAATGAAGATGTCATAGAGAAAGTTCAATAAATGGGTTTGGAATTTAATAGAGAGATCAGGGATAGAGCTAAAACTTCAGCTGTCATTGACATGTAGATGGCATGTAAAGCCAAGGGACATGGGGAGATAGATTTTCTGGGAATAAATAGAGTTAGTGAAGAGATGAGAAATTTGAATCAGATTTGGGTACTATGACACAAAGGTGAGCAGAAAAGGGAAAAAATGCAGCAAAGAGGACTGAGAGATCGTGGCCATATGGCAGAGGAAAATCAGAAGAGCCAAGAGAGGGGCCTGTATAACTGCAAGAGGGGACTGCCGAGAGGTTGAGCAAGATAATAAAAAAGGTGACCACTGGATTTACAGCAAGGGAGTTCTAGTGCATTTGGCAGAAACCGTGTCCTGAGTTGGGAGGATGGACAATGAATTGAAATTGGTTAAACAAAAACAATGTGGCACAGCTGGTAAAGAATCCGCCTGCCAATGCAGGAGACACCAGAAACGCAGGTTCAATCCCTGGATCAGAAGATCTCCTGGAGTAGGAAATGGCAACCCACTCCAGTATTCTTGCCTGGAAAATTCCGTGGACAGAGGAACCTGGTGGGCTACAGTCCATGGGGTCACAAAGAGTCAGACACAGCTGAGTACACAGGAAATAAAGAGTTAATGGGAAGTAAAGCAATAGAAGCAGAAAAGATAGTTCATTTGAGAAATTGTGTTGGGAAAGAAAGCAGGTAAGTGATAGCTGAGAAAAACACAGAGGTGAGGGAGCTGTTTGTTTTTCTGTTGGTGGTTTGTTCATAGAACAGTAGACAACAGGGTACATTTTCAAAAGATAAAACTATTTTAAAGTGTTCCTTTATGGTTACTTTTGATAGAAACTCATATCTAGTTTATAAAACTAAAGATGTTCATGGATTAAATCACTAAATAAATGTAAATGATTCGTTTGCAGAAGAGTGACCTCTGGGGAATTACCTACATTCTTGTAATTTAACTGTGTTTTCTGCATTAACCCTGAAGTTTGAGTAGCTCAAGTTTAAATTTTTTTAGCTGAATTAGCATATGTCCTGGTTACATACCTTATTAAGGCAATGCCTAAGTCTCTTCTAGTGCAACAAATGTTTGAAAAATTAATGATGACCGTGGGAAGACTAACATTGTATCAGCCAAAGTGAAGTTCTGGGGGAAAGGAGACATTTTCAATCATTTTCCAATAAAAGTCATGAAATTTCTCTTCTTCTAAATAAATTCAAGGTAGCACTTCAGAATTATATTTACCCTCATTGATGTCACTGCAGTTGAAAGGAAAGATGCAAAATAAGCTTAGACCAAGCAATCACTGCTCCCCCAGTGTCTGTCACATAGGATGAGACAAGAACCCCAGAGACCCCAGGGCCCACAGGCAGTGCCTGCCCATGGCACTGCTCCAGAGAGGGCCAATAATATTTTATTCTGTGTGATGGCAGCTTCTAGAATTTTGCAACAGAAAGGCCAAGTCATCCAGATACTGTTTACCCTAAGAATGTAGCCCACAATTCTAAAAAAAACCCTTAAAATCCATAGCTGGTATATACTCACTAGTTGCAGCTTGTGTTTTTCTTCCCATTGACTCCTGTCCAGGTTTGGATTCACTACTGCTAAATTAGATGTTTATTTTCTTTTAAGTATTATTTCAGAACAGAGCTTTGTGATGACTTGAAGTGTGTCTGTGTACGTGTATGTAACCTTCATTAATATTTCGTGACGAATGCCCACTCTATTCTGATTTTTTTTTTAAAGGTTCAGATCAGGAAATAGATTTTATGGATTAAATATCTTTGTTTTGTCTTTCTCCTAGAAGTCACAGTGTACTCTTGGACAGAAAGATCAGACTATCAGAGGATATAAAAATTTACTTATCAGATTGCCTTATCATTCTGGAGAAGGAAATGGCAACCCACTTCAGTATTCTTGCCTGGAGAATCCTGTGAACAGGGGAGCCTGGAGGGCTGCTGTCCGTGGGGTCGCACAGAGTGGGAAATGACTAAAGCGACTTAGCACGCAACATGCATAGCAGATCACTATAATGTTTAGAAATACCACTGATTAGTGTTGGTCCTTTATTGGACTGCAACCTGGTGGTCCAGAGTCAACGATGAGAGAGTGAAAGAAGGAAAGAGGCTAATATTCCCTGGGTTATGAAGCCGGCTTTCGCATTCCAGGGAATCAGCCAGAAATAGAGAGATAAAGAGGAAGAGAAAGAAAGAAAGAAAGACACAGGGACCAAAGCTCTGATGGAGCAAAGGTGTTTTAATCAACATGGTGTGGGCATATATACTGTCTTATAAGGTAGTTACTCTCAGCAAAGATAAAGATTAAAATTCTAGACTTATAAAACACAAGGTGATCCCGATTAAAGAGAGAAGAGGGTACTTATCACCATAATGAGAAACTAACAAAGGAAATGTCTGGATTCCTCAGCCCCGGGAAAGGCATGCCTCTCCTCTTAATTCCTGAATGTTCAGGAATTAATAAGGGCCAAAGGTTTCCTGACAGATCCAAAACAGCACACAGGAAGCCTCCTGTTAAACTCTTCCTGACAATTAGAAGCTACATAATGGACAGCATGACTTAAATTTGTCTGTTAGTCATGAGTCAGAGACTTTATACATTACACATGCACTCCAACAGTACAGTCTGTAATACAGAGGGAAATTCTAGATGATCCCTAACAACCTCTCCCAGCCTGAGAGATCTACATTTGGCCTCAAGCATTAGCTATTTGAAAATAAATCAAAGATTCTGTGGCCACTGGAATTTGGAATAAAATTCAAAGCATATTTGAGCAAGCAATGTTTTTCATTTAGGCAAGGAAGATTGTGGAGTTTGTAAAAGCATAGATTGCATGGGTTCCTTTAAAAAAATGTTATTTGCTCAAGATATACAGTCAGGAGACAAGGAAAAAGAATGAACAAGTGTTGAAAGTCCATTTATTCAGACTATACTTCAGATAAATGGGTCCTGTCAGGTAGTAAATAAAAGCATCTTCCAAAGAGGTTTAGGATATTGGAAAAAAAGTCGTAGGACACTATTTCATACCAGCCTCCTGGCTATCACAGTCATATTCTGCTATTAGGAAAGACAATATATATTTTCTTAGTTGTGTGTTCCTTTCTTTGTGAAGGCCTTATTAACCAAACTGATCTATCCAAGCACATGAAGGAGGACAGGAACAGCCAGCCAGAGCCAGCAGGACCAGCTAAAAGAGACATTCCCTTCCATCAGGCTGAAGAATTGTATGACTCTGTGTGTCCCTGATTCTCCCATGGTCACTCTGAACTCAAATGTGAGAGCCTGAAACCTTTATGTTTCAAGAGATTGGATGCTGAGGAAATTAGAGGCTAAATTATGTTGACTGCATCCCAATTCCATCCACAGGCACATGCTAATCAATGTGTATAGGGCTGGATGCTCAGCTCAAAGATTTCATTCTGCCTCACCTACCACTTGGAGAGGCCATGTGATTTCTAGCCATTATATTATTTTCATGCTTCTGGGAATAATTTTAGCTATTTATCCTTTCTGCTCTGGCACATTAAATTATGTTCATTGGCTCTCCACTTCCTCTTCAAACTTCCTATGTTTTCTCAAGTCCTGAAACATTGCTCCCTTCTCCAGTTAAAGAAGGGTCAGACTCCTAAACCCCATTTCCATGTCAAGGACAGACACTCATCAGTCATTCATCATTCTTTTTCATTTCATTTGTTTAAGTCTTCCAACATTTCAACTATTAGTGAAAGTTTAAATCTCTTCATTGAAGTCCTAAGATAATGAATCTTATCAATACATGAATTTCTTCTGAAGAGGCAGTTTTATAGCAATTTGTTCATACACAAAGCAGTAAGGCACAGAGTCAGCCCTGAGACCATGCTCCATCGATTCCGTCTGGGGGAAAGACACAAAAGAGGATCAGCTCTAAATACATCAAGGACTTCCATAATAGTGTTGCAGGAAGGGGGACCCCTTCCAGGGCCCGAAACTGGGCTCTTATCTAACACTCAGAAATGAATTGTCCAAGGAGACACATTTGCTGACAAAGCAAAAGATTTTATTGGGAAAGGGCACCCGGGTGGAGAGCAGGAGGGTGAGGGAACCCAGGAGAACTGCTCTGCCACATGGCTCACAGTCTTTGGGTTTTATGGTGATAGGATTAGTTTCCGGGTGGTCTTTGGCCAATCATTCTAATTCAGAGTCTTTCCTGGTGGCACAGCATCACTCAGCCAAGATGGATGCTAGCGAGAGGGATTCTGGCAAGTGGAGGCACACGCGGTGTCCCCTTTTGACCTTTCCTGAACTCTTCTGGTTGGTGGTGACTTACTACTTCCGTATTCCTTATCAGGATCTCCTGTCATAAAACAACTCATGCAAATGGTTACTATGGTGCCTGGCCAGGGTGGGTGGTTTCAATCAGTGTGCTTCCCCTAACAATAGGATCCCAGTGGGAGTGAGAGGGTCAGTGGTGACCTGGAGCTAACAAAGGCCAATGACCACCCACCACCACACCTCCATAACTTTTTCTCTCTTTTTTGTCTTTTTTCTTGTCTCTTCTCTTTGTCCCTGAGACCCAACAGAGTTCTCCAAAAGCCTAACAACCTCTATTAACCTCTGACATGGTTCTGTTTCCAAAACCTCATCAAGTCAATTCTAATTTCAAGCCCCCATTTCCTGATGAGAAACCGATGTTGAAATTTCACAAAGTATAAATGAACTTTTAGAATATCTTTCATTTTATTGACAGTTGGAATGACAGAAAGCAGAAGCAATAAGATGTAGCCGATGATGTCTCGGCAGGAGGATGATCCTAGCTCAGGCTAGAGTTGAAGCTGAAGATGAAGCTGTCTCTTTGGGTTTTTTCTGTGTCAAAAATGTCTGAAACCTAAGCTGTAGGAAAATAAATAACAACTAAGGCCTATGATTTGAAGCCAAATAGAAGCAACCACTTTGGAAAAAGGGAAAAAGACCAAAAATGTTAAGAATCAAGAAGGAGAAACCTGAATGTCTACCAATAGAGAAAGTGATTTTAAAAATGTTGGCTCATCTGTACAATGGATACAACCACTATGAATCATATGATCTGGAATTCTGCTTCCAGTCAACATAGAAAAAATAAGACCAGATTACCCTTCATCTGAAACAACCAAAAAAAAAAAAAAAAAGTTCCCCAGACAAATTACATAAAACAACAGTTTCCAAGACACTGTACACCAGGCAACAGATGACAGCTATCCCTGAGAGATGGGAAACAAATGAGGGGAACCCAAACATTGCCCCCAGATTCTCACCTTGAGAGAGTTTCCAGCCTATGACACAGGGAGGGGAAATTGAGTAAGAACCCTGTGACTTTCCTGAGTCAAGGAGACAAGAGCTGAGACTGGAGGAGCTAGAGTTCACAGGACAGAATACTAGAAAAAAGAGAAGTACTTAAAGAGAGAACCCTTGAGATCTGCAGAGAATGCCCTCAAATATTCAGCAGAATGAGTCTCAGGCAAGTGTAAATGGCAGGCCATGGAAAGATCCATCCAAAAGGATTAGAGGAAATAGTGTCTCTTCAAGTGTACCTAGAATTTAAAAGGAGTTCATTGCTTGATCATACATTCCTTAATTATTTAATCATTTCATACATTTCATTTTTTTAGTTCTCATCACTAGCTCCCATCACTAAACAAAAAATTGCTTCATATAAATGTTTAAGAAACAAATGGATCTGATGGAGTTAAACAGTAAGGACAAAAATAAATGTCACCCGTCTATGGCACTGGGAAACAGTTACTAATAAACCTAATTTGTTTCTGATAACAATCATACAATTTTCTTTAAAAACTAGTTTTTGTCTCTTACTTGTAATTCATTTATGCATAATGTTGAGTTGAAATAAATTCAAACCATGCAGGCACTTGTAGAAATGTGGCTTTGTATAATTTAAAGTTTTTATACTTAAATCAACCTCAAAACTCAGTTTTACTCATTATAATGATAGAGTTCATTACACTATATATTGTGACACCATTAAGTCATTAAATACTTTCCATATTTTCTCTTATTCTTCATCTTCTTAGACTGAGGATCTATAATTCTTTGGACTCTCCCAGTTATTCTTACAGTCATCTTTGCTGCTGTATTTCTCTGGGCATTCTTTTTTACTTTAAAGAACAATCATCATTAACAGCTTCTGAAAAGTATTAGACATGATGTCCACATTGACAGTTTCTCATGCTGTGAATCTTGCCTTCCCAAGGTAGGAAAACTTTTTAACCTACTTCCCAGGCTCCATTGCCTTACATCGGGAGGTGAGGCACACGAAGAGTAGTCTAGGCAAGGACATTACTTTCCTTGGTGGGAGGCAGTACGGGTCGCATTGTTCTCAGGTTGGCAGCGGCAGCAGCATCTGATTCATTCGTTCAGGAGCAGTAACTTCCTGGTTGGGCCAGCCTGGCTGCATGTTCTGTGTCTGGTGGCACTGGAGGCCACTTCCAGTCCAGAAGATTCACCCCCATCAAGCGGTCCTGTGATTGGCACAGGGACGGCCACCTCCTTACTAGGCCAGTTGAATGGGTGGCTCTGGTCTTTGCTCTTAGAAGTCAGGCCCAGAGTCTGCTTCTCCAGACTGACTAATGATTCTGCAAGCCATCTAACACCGCTTCCAGAATCCCTATCTGCTTAGACTGAGTAAAGCCGATTACTCTTCCTTTCTTGTCATGTATCACACTGACATTTCACAGTGTTTACTCTGAAGCCCACCCTGGCTTTCATTTCAAAATACTTTAAGCTGGGTATAAGTGCTGCCTAACCTTTTCATGGCAGCACATTGATTCGTCTTTACAAGGAATACTAGTGATGTTTTACTATGATTTCTGGTTCCTTTGCTTGCCAAAACAGTAACTATGAAAAAGAACAAAGTCTATTTTGATGACTAGCTCAAGATATATCATGGAATGAAAGCACAGTGAATCTCATAAGCTAGAATCCATTAGCATAACCTCCTGAAAGATTTTTTTAAAAGCTTTCAATTTTTACACACATGGGAATGAGACAACCTGAAAACTTTCCAAAGGCTCCTCCTCTTGGAATGTTTACACAACTTCACTAATTATTTTCACTAGATTTCTTTTTGACTCCAGAGCCAGTTAAAGCCTTAAATACAAAGGCCTTTGACTTTCAAGTTTCATTAAAGATTATTTTCCTCATTTTGTGGGAGTGGGGAGACCATACAAAGACTAAATTTAGGGCTTACATCAATGCCATTCTTACCAGCTCATATCAAATGAGAGTTCCAGTCACTAGGCTAATCCTTTCCCATTCTTTAAATCTGGAATTAAATGTCACTTCCTCAGTGAACAATTTCCTGCCCCCCTCCACATCTAAATTTGTCCTCTCTGTTTTATTGTTTCAAAGAAACCTATAATTTTTTTTTGAAACAGTAAAACAAGTTTTGCTTTGTAGACCTTATCACAATTGCTATGTATTTTTGTGTACAATAAATATCTGCCTTTCCCATTAACCTCTAAGCATCACTGAATATTCTGTGTTCAGAATAGTGCCTGGCACAGAAAAAAAGATGTGATAAATAGTTGATAAATGAATGAATCTCAGCCATCAGGCATCTATCTTACTCTGCGTTGGGCTGTTCCTTCACTGTGAATGCTCCCAGTGACACATCCATTAACTCAAATTCTGATGGAAGAGGATTAAAAGCACAGGAAACAGTGTCTCTGGGAGTGAGGCTGTAGCTCAACAAGACTGCAGTCAAAAAATAAAGACCTTAAGCAGAATTCACACAAAGGCAGGTGCTATCATGGAAAACTGCAGAGAATATGTTTGATTGCAGAGTAGACACAGAAACAATGTTAGACTAATTATCTCCTAAATTGAATGGGCTGAGGTGAGAGATTGTAATGAGCTGAACCCTGAGAGAAAGGGGAAATTTTGGATTATGGATAATAAAATTTGCTTACTCTCCTATTAATATATAGTAAGGAATTCAGCCTTGACCAAAGACAGGCCTTTGTCCCAGCTTCTGGAAGGGAATCTCTAAATCTTTGGAAGCTCCAGATTCATAGGAGCATCCTTGTTATAGACAGTGGACCGCTTGGATCACATTTGACAGTTCCTGTTAACAAGATGACTCAGCTTGAGGCTGGCCTCACCTAATAGTATTAGCATGGGGGGCTGGTCATGCCAGAAAGACCAACCATATCAATTGTGGTGGGGGCTTTGGGTTACATAATATTGATCAAACCTGAGACTAAATTCAACCACATAGGCAATTAATCAATTGTGTCTACATAATGAAGCCCCAAGAAAAACTCTGGACACCAAAGCACAGGTGTGCTTCCTGGGCTGACATTACTCTGTGAGTATTGTCACACCTTGAGGCTGAGAAGATAAGCCATCGCTGAGGACAATGGGAGCTTCAAGTCTGGAATCTTCCCAGACTGTCCTATGCATCTTTTACATTGGCTGATTTTAATATATTTGTTTCCTATAATAAAAATAGCCATGAGCATAATAGGTTTCAAAGAGTTCTTCGAGTCTTTCTAGCATATAATGAAACCTAAGGGTGGTTTCTGAAAACCCCTAAACTTGAAGTTGTCCAAAGTAAGGACATTGTTGTGTAGACTCTTCCCTTTAACTTTGTAGTTAGTTCCTAATCCTTGAAACTGGGGTCCTAAGTTTTGCGTAGATTTGGCAGTCTGGGGGACTATGCCCTTAACCTCATAGTTTGACCAATTCTGGTAGGTACATTTTGTATTGAGCAATTCCAAGTGGATAAAAAAAGTTTTATCAGTGCAAACTAATCAGTTTTATGAAGAGAACAAAAAAAAAAGTTTAAAGTAGATAACGTGGGCAAAACAACTGAAAAGGAAACAAAATATCTAAATTTGGATGCTATGTGCATTTTTGGAACATGTATATATGAGACAGTCACTTTTAAATGTTTTCATCACATAAGCTGGCAATATCTAATAACAATAATTAATATTTGTTAAGTGCTTACTGTTGAACAGTTTCTGCTCTGAGTATTGTACATTATTAGCTTATTTAATTCTTATAACAACTCCAGGTATTTGCCCAGTTATAGAAACCAGGCACAAGGAGTTTAAATAATTTGTGCTGTGTTACACATTCCCAGGATTTGAATCCAAACCATCTGATTCCATGGTTAATGTGCTTATCCAGTTTCTTGTATGGTATCTCAGAAGGTAATCACTTATATTTTCTTTGATATCATAAAAAGGTATTACTAATAGTAACCTGGTTGTCTTAATACCCAATCCCAATCATCTCAGTGACAAAGAACCATTTTTATATAGGCAGATGTGTATTTTATTTCATTCTGTCATCCCTCTCACATTAGGTAGGAAGTCCTGACTTCCTATATTGTAGGAGGAAGAGCACAAAGAACATAGAAGAAAAAATAAATAAAAATAAATATATAAATAAAAAATAAGTAAAATTAAAAAATAAATTCTTTGCTTTCAAGCTTCAAAATAAAATTTAGACACTTTCTCTAGAATCAACAGAATAAAAGAAAAAGAGTTTGAGTTTGGGTTATAATCCTTGAGTTTAAAAAAAAAAAAAACCTATGCCTTACTAAAGATCTCTGAGAAAATGGGTTGATACAAACTTTCGATTTAATACAAATTTCTAGGTCTGTGAGAATTCCTAGGGGTGATGGAAACAAAAGCAACACAGTTAAGACATTGATGAAGACCTCCGTGCCCAACCTTCATATCACCTCCCACCAGTGGAGCCCCAAACAGGCTTGTAGGAATCTGAGACCAGGAGACTTACATAATTTCTATCAGAAAGACAATAGACTTGCAAGTTTCCACCAGGGCAGAGATAACCGTGCTGTAGTGATAGTGGGCCCAGAGAGCCCAAGACTATCCAAGCCCATTCTATCCATTCTGTATAAGTGATGTTAGAGCAGCTGAGTTTTCACAGACACACCAAAAAACATGGAAATTTATTGAAAGAGCTTTAGTGAATCTGGAGAGATTTAATTTTCAAGGAACACAGAACATGTACATCAACAACTAGAAACCCAGAGGGACTCAGACATCTAGAGACCCAGAGACAGTAATGTGGCAGGCCAGACCCAAAGCCCTGCATCCCAGCAGGTGCCAACCCAGGCCAGGTGCCCCCAGCCAACATCAGGACACCACTAAGGCCTCTAGAGTTTAGACATCAACCCAAGGATGGAGCGAGAGAAACCTGAACAGTCAGAGGAAATCCTGAATTGACTTTAAAAATTATGATTTAACTAAGAAAATCCTATATCTGCTTAAAATAGGTTTTCTGATACCAGATGAAATGGTTACTGGAGTTAGAAATTAAGTTGTTATAGAAAATAAAGCTGTTGTGGTTTGTACATCTGAGTAAACTGCAAAATGTTTACCTGCTAGGTTTCTAGTCTCCAGATCAGCCACGTTCAATGTCTTTCCTGCTCCTACAGAAATGACAAATCACTTTCACACGTATTACATGTCTCCCCAGGCTAGTCAAGGGTTATGTGCTATTTCAAAAATTAGGAAACCAAAACACCCAGTGGAAAACCACTAACCTGGATACTTATTAAAAGAAGTAGCTTGGGTTAGTATGAAATTTGGGGTAAGCCTGAAAGTCGGGAATTTGTTACTAGAGGCACCAGAGGAACATATAGTCCCTGTTAGGAGACCCCGCCGACACTATGTCAGAATGAAAGCAGGGACTGGCAAATAGTAGTTTCAAACAGGCACATAAACAAGCATCCAGACACAGTAAACACATAAGATAATTCATTTGGACACTTTTATATGCAGCGTGTATAGGATTTAAAATAACATTCCCACGTTAAACTGAAGACATTACTGTGTAAATGCTTCAGCTAAGCCGAATGAAAGAGTAAATACCAGCCTTGCAAATTGGCCTCCCTTAAGGGCACTCAAAGGCATGCTGTTCTCTAAAGAAATGTCCTCCTCTCTATCAATCTTTTCTGTTTTGACAGCAAACCCATTGACCAGCATATGTTTCAGAATTTCTAAACAATTGACATTCAAGGCCTAACAGACATTTGTTCTCTACCTTCTCAGAAACCTCATAGGAGTCACTGTTGCCAATAAAATATACCATAAATCTAACCCCCAAGCGGCATCACTTCAGGAGGAGAATGGACGCCCCCATTCTCCACACCGTTTGTGTACATCTGTGTCGGTTCTCTCACTGAATGGCCATGCCAGCAGGAGGTCATCAATCAGCAGGTGACAGCAAGCACAGGTACAGAATGGCTTAATAGAGAAATGGAGTCTTTTTTTATTCCCTATTGTCACCTCCTAAAATGTAAGTTGCTTGTTGATCTCATCACATTGAGTTATGTTTGTGTAAGTGTTGAAAAGACCCAACCCGCATATATTCTTGAAGTCTTGAAATAATGGCTCAGTGAACAGATGTATACTTTCACCCAGTAGCTCTTTGTGGAAATGAATTTTTAGGAGCCTCAAATAGCCACGATTCGACCCAGATGAAAAGTCAAGTTAAAACTAAATGCTATTATTTTTGAGATAAATTTAAGAAGTAATTGATACAGGGACTTTTGAGACTGAAAAGCACTGGGTTGATAATGAGCCTTTGTTTGGTGAAACAGATTAAAGTACAAGACAGAGATTAAAAGCACAGGCTCTCTTGTAAACCAATCATCAGTCAATTAAAAATAAATAAATATTTTTTTAAAAAGCACAGGCTCCAGGTACAGACTGCCTATATTCAGATCCTTCAGATTTCAGCTCTGTGACCTTAAAATTACTTCACTTCTCCATTCTTCAGTCTTTTTGAAAAATTGAGATTGTAAATTATATGCGCCTCATAGAGATGCCAGTGCCTGATACATGAAAATTGTTCAATTAATGCTTGTTTTAACTCCATATAGGTAGTTAGAAGCAGTGAGTGCATGTGACATGCCAGTGACTATAAAAATAAGCTAAATCATGTTTCCTATCTTATAATTGTATAAAGTTTCTGCTTATCTCTGTTAACTAAAAAGAGCAAGGAGCTTTCTTATAATAATGAAAATACTAGCCTAATGGTTCCAAGAACTGTTAAGTGGGAATGCTTGTTATAGAAACTTCACTTGTTGGATATTTGTTAATGAATACTGATTATTGTGCTTATAAACTGTGCTTCCATGAGGCCTGCTCTGACTCACTAACCTTTTGATTAGTAAACAGCTGGTAAAGAATCTGCAGGAGCCCTGGGTTCAAGCCCTGGGTGGAGAAGATCCCCTGGAGAAGAGAATGGCAAACATCTCCGGTATTCTTGCCTGGAGAATTCCAGGGACAGAGGAGCCTAGCGAGCTATACAGTCCATGGGGTTGTAAAGAGTCAGACACGACTGAGATACTAACACTCAAGTCACTCAAATGTAGCACTGCCCATTTAGGTCTAATTTATTCAATCAATGTAAAAGGACCATGCAGATTCTCCTAAACTGAGAGCACAGCTAAAGGCATTCTTCATTGTAAAAATGAATTTTTAAAAACCGAGATGATTCTAACAGATTTACTTTACATAGCAATGCAATATCTCTAATTGAAAATAATATCTTCTATCTGATGACATAGCATTCAACTGTCTTTCAGATGTATTCAGTGTTTTCTCGATTTTGAAAGCACTCGAAAATCCATAAGGGGACAGGATGTCTTTCTTCATTTTCAACAGTTACATCAAGGATATTTTTCAAAAGTCTCTCATATTCATCATATCTTCAACAGGTAACTCTTACAGCACTCATAAAACAAGTTCAAACTGACCCTATCCTGTTTCTAACCAGATAAAGAGTTGTTTTTCAGGGGAAAAAAAAAAAAAAACAGAAAGGCAAGTCAAGTGCAAGTCATGTGCAAAAGAGAAAATCCTGACTTCAAATAACAGCAGGTACAAAATGTCCCCCTCCTAACCTCATCTCCAGGGACCAAAGGACTGGGACGTGACAAGCAGAAGATATCAACTTTTCCTTTACCCGTCTCTGTATGACATGATGATGACGGTCAGCATGAACATTTTTTGTTATTTAGAGATATAGGTTTTTAAGAAAAGTTATAATGACAATGCCCAAGAAAAGAGCTAAGGAATGCCTTGAAATCCCTGAAACCTTCTAATTGAAGATAAGTTCCAGTGGTGGAAAAAACATATACTTTGGATTCTGAGCTTTGCTACCACAGGGAGGTGGGAAGAGAGAGTAAGAGAGAGAAAGAGATAGAAAGTTTATATGAGCCTTCCCATTAATTTAATCCGTACTAATTTAATTCATAGGAAATAACCATAAACATGCATAAATAATTCTATAGAAGTACAGTATTTCATTGTAATACTTTTTATTATGTCAAAGTCAGGGGAAATATAAATGTCTACCAGTAGTAGAATAGTTAGATAAATCATGACAATGTCTATACAAATGCAGCCATTAAAACCATACTAATGATCTGGAAATACTCTTGCCGTTATGGGAAAAAAATAAATAAAACTGAATATACCACGTTGCTACAATTATGTAAACATACATATATAAAGCTAAAATGCTAAGCTGTTAATAAAGCTTCTCTGCATAACTGATTTAAAAGGTGATCTTTATTTTCTTTTCGTATTTTATGTTTTCCCATTATATGTGATTAACGTCCATCCTTTTGAGATTAGAATTTTTCAAAATAGAATATTTTCCTATAAATATTGTAAAGAAATCCCGGGAGAGGGAGAGAGGCACAGAGCAGAGAAATCAGTGGGCAAATTACAAGAAAACCCACATTTCCCTACCTCCCCGTGATGCTGAACTTAAAACTGCCAGGCGAAGGATATTTTACCAGGGGCATGAGACAGCATACAGGATAGTATATAGTATTTATACATACTGACTGAAATGATCCAGCGAAGAGATAGAAACTGATAATGCAGAGAACAGAAGCTAGCATTACGAAGTCCTTGAGTTGGCAGAGGTGACAGGGTCCAAGTACAAATGGAGGAATTGGCCTTAACATAAGCAGGGAGGGCTCATCCATTAAACAGAAGGAAAGGCACAGGGCACAGCTTCAGAGGTATAGGACTGCAGACTCGGGGTGAGAAGATGAAGAAGTCGTCCTCTGATTGCTTCTATTTTCTTAGTGAAGAAGAGACTGGAGCTTAGAGAAGGGATCTTATTAATTAAGTACTAAGGGGGTGTGAAAGAGTCTAATACTGCCTGATTTTCCTTATTCTCACCTCCATCTGCAATGCCGTGAAAAATTTCATATTCAGGAAACATTTTCTAGACACTGATAATGGTTATCTAATCTTTTTTTTAAAAAATGAAGAAATGAGGGGGTGGTTAGAACTAGGGCTCCTGGCCATAATGAACTTACATTTTTTGTTGATAAAATGAAAAACAAGTACGATGATAAGGAAATAATTCAGTCAACCAAAAAATGGTTTTCAATTGAGACTTACTAAATGAAACAGGTGCACAATTTATGATACCAATAATAGTACCCCATGGTACGGGTGTGTTTATGATCTCTATAGTCTTCCTTCTGAGAGCCTTCATGGCCTGAAAGAAGGAAAGTTTATGTAGGTCAAGAATTAAGTCAGAGTGGGTGCAAACTCAAACCAAGGGGCTGAAGTTAAAAGAAGAATGGTGGAATGAGGATCACATTTGAAAAAAAAAAAAAAATGTGTCCCTAAGTCAGTCTGTGAGGAAAGAGCCAGGTTACATCCCAAGGGCCTCCTTCTAGGAACACCCCTTTTGGGAAGGAGTTGTATCCAGAGTGTTGGCAGAATCTGTGCTTGGGTAGCTCAATAATGAAGCCCAGGGACCCCCAGATGATCCCCAACTCTTCTCATTTTTTTTTCCATTTATTTTTATTAGTTGGAGGCTAATTACTTTACAATATTGTAGTGGTTTTTGCCATACATTGACTTGAATCAGCCATGGATTTACATCTGTTCCCCATCCTGATCCCCCCTCCCGCCTCCCTCTCCATCCCATCCCTCTGGGTCTTCCCAGTGCACCAGCCCTGAGCACTTGTCTCATGCATCCAACCTGGACTGGTGATCTGTTTCACCCTTGATAGTATACTTGTTTCAATGCTATTCTCTCTGAACATCCCACCCTCGCCTTCTCCCACAGAGTTCAAAAGTCTGTTCTGTACATCTGTACTCTTTTTCTGTTTTGCACATAGGGTTATCATTACCAACTTTCTAAATTCCGTATATATGTGTTAGTATACTGTATTGGTGTTTATCTTTCTGGCTTACTTCACTCTGTATAAGGGGCTCCAGTTTCATCCATCTCATTAGAACTGATTCAAATGAATTCTGAGTAATATTCCATTGTGTATATGTACCATCATAGCTTCCTTATCCATTCGTCTGCTGATGGGCATCTAGGTTGCTTCCATGTCCTGGCTATTATAAACAGTGCTGTGATGAATATTGGGGGTACACGTGTCTCTTTCAGATCTGGTTCCCTCAGTGTGTATGCCCAGAAGTGGGATTGCTGTGTCATATGGCAGTTCTATTTCCAGTTTTTTAAGGAATCTCCACACTGTTCTCCATAGCGGCTGTACTAGTTTGCATTTGCACCAACAGTGTAAGAGGGTTCCCTTTTCTCCACACCCTCTCCAGCATTTATTGCTTGTAGACTTTTGGATAGCAGTCATTTTCTCACTTTTGTTTCCTCTGTCTGGTACCTTCTCTCTCTAAGCAGCATCCTACTGTCTCCCTTCCCCCACCAAACACACACACACACACACATACCAGTTTTTATAATCATTGGCAGCCCCTGACTTAGATAACACTTCTTCTGGGAAGGCTTCTGTGGAAGAGATCTTCTCATGTGACTATCTACTTACCATACCAGATTTAAGCTATGTGAGATATTTAAGCCTGTCATTTATGTGTTACCAAACCAAACTTGGGTGGGCTCACCCAATGCATAATGAAGCCAACCTACTGACCCCAGGTTGCGGTGAAGGAAAGTACAGTGTTTGTTGTAAGGCACCAAACCAGGAGAAAGTGCAGCTGATGCTCAAAACACCCGAATTTCCCAAAGACTTTTAGAAGGGTTTTAAAGACAATGTGAGGGACAGGATCACAGGGTGGGTGATCAGCTCATACACAATTCTTTTGATTGGTTCATGATGAGGTAACAAGGTGATGTTTTGGGAATCTTTATCATCAGCCTTCTGGTTCCAATCCATCTGGGTTCTACTTGCCTATAGTTAGCACGTGGCTAACTTTTTCTACCTTATTATTCTGTGTAACTAGACATCAACAAATGGATGCTATTTAGTGAACTTCCAAGAAGAGGCTAAATTAATCGGTTTCATCAGCTCACAATGACAGTCAGGAATCTGTGTCATTGTGTTCTCAGAACACAGAGCAATGATGACAGAAAAAAAAAGAAAGGAAAACAAAAACCCAGGAGTCTGCCAAAAACACCCCTGGCTGCAGAAGCCTGGGTATACACACACACACTCAGAAAGACACTGAGAAACAGGAATTGTGAGTGATCCTCTGGGGTCCTAGGAGGAAACTGCTGATTGTTTTTGGAAAAACATTCCCACCCACCCCTGGGCTCAGAGAATAGAGAAATGGTATCCAGACCTCCTTCTCAGAAGAATTTCCTCCCTGAATCTAGTACCTGAGGTATTTGAGCGGCAGATAAAAATAGCATTTGCTCAAAACAAAGCAAATAATTTTTAACTAGCTTGTTGCCTGAACTTTGTCTCCCACAGATCTCAGACACCAGGCCAACTCCTCTAGCTGTACACACTGGTACCTGTCTCAGATGGGACGTTTCTGACTTCATCCCCCCTCCTCCCACTTCAGGCAGTAAGGAGGCGGGAGGCGGGCCGGGACCAGGATCAAAGACAGCTGTTCCCACAGCTGGTTTTACCACAATGCCCCAGCCCCCTAACAACCACCCACAGGCTCCGACCACCTATGCTGATCCACCCTGCCCAGTGCCGCCAGACGAGCTTTCCACTGTCTCTCTCCCACAGAGAACCTTCTCAGATTCCTCCTGAGACAATGCTTTCCCTGAAAACACAGCGTGCTTCACCACTTCACAGTCTTGTTCAGGCCATTCCACTTGCCTCGAAGACTCTCTGAAATCCTACCCTTGATTCACACTTAGCTGTAGCAATCGCCCTCACCCTTGGCAACTGTAAAACTTTATAGCAGTAAAAGACAAATATTATATGCTATCACTTGAGTGTGGACTCTAAAAAAGTAATACGAATGAACAAATGCATCTATTTACAAAACAAAAACAGACACACAGACACAGAAAACAAATTTATGGCTACTAAAGGGGAACAGGAGGGAGAGAGAAGTTGGGATTAACAGATACACACTACTATATATAAACTAGATCAGCAATAAGGATTTCCTGTATAACACAGGGAACAAAATTCAATATCTTGTGATAACCTAGAGTGGAAAATAATCTGGAAAATAAATATATATATATATATATATATATATATAACTGAATCACTTGGCTGTATACCTGGAACTAACACAATAGTATAATTCAACTATACTCCCATCAATCAATCAATAATAAAATCTTATACTATATGGGAAAAGAATCTGAAAAAGAATGGATATATGTACATGCATAACTGAATCACTTTGCTATACATCTGAGACTAGCATAAAATTGTAAATCAGCTATACTCAATATAAAATAAAAATTAAATTTAAAAAAATTTTAAGAACCTTTATAGCCATCATGTTGCTTTAGATCGCATTTATTTGTGGGTAGGTCACAGACACTGTGTTTGATGACAAAGATACGATGCTGAAGAAAAATATGCCCAACAACAGATTCCCTAATATCTAATGAGAAAGATAGGATAAGCAGATATTTAAACAATATACAAGCAAATAAGGATATATGTTATAGAAGCAATAAACAAGAGACTGAGAGAGAAATTGAAGGGTACAATTTAACAGGGTGATCAAGAAATGCTTTTCCCTCAAGTGACTGAGGGGGCAGAGAGAGTCAAAATTGTTACACTATATTCTACTCCTCGGAAACAAGGAGACTCTACCCAACAGAGATGTATAAACACGCTGATCGCATAGCCCAGAAAAGGTGACCCTGCACACCTTTCTGATGCTACTCCACAGGGACTTTAATTTGGATTTGCACAAATATGGGTCTCCCATGGATTCAATGAAGTTTGTGTCTTTAGAAAAAGACACACCCACAAATCTTTTCCACATAACCTCTATTTCGGCCCTTGCTCAGTTGGCCAACAGACCATATTCTCAAGCTTCCTAGGGGTCCTTTGGTTTGATTGAGAGGATCTATGAGGCTCATCTTAATCTCTAGAAAGAACCGTTTGTGTGACTGAATACTCCCACCATTAATTTTTTCTGATGTTTTAATGAAAAGTTGTACAGTCTCACTCAGATTTTTCTCTATGCTGCACTGTCTTAGTATCTTTTCAAATTGAGAATTTTCAGATTTATACAGTACTGGTTCTTTTTTGTTTAACAATTCTTTGCTCAGTTTACCTCTCTCCTCTTGCATTTCATTATTAGCAGCAAGAAGAAACCCAATGGTACGTTCATGCTTTGCTTAAAAATCTCCTTAGCTCTACAACCGAGTTCAGCCTTCCGCATAACCACAGGAAACAATTGCACAGTTTCTGCCACTACCTAACAAGGGCTCCCCTTCCTTCAGTTCACAGTAACAGTTCCTTAATTCCTTCTGCAGCGTCCCTAGTAGTGTCCTTAAAGTCCAGACTTCTATTAAAACTAACAATCTGTTCAAAGGAATTTAGATTTTTTTCCTATCATACTTCTCAAAATTCCTTCAGCCTTTTTACACATTTGTTACAAAAGCACCCACTATCAGGTGCCAAAATCTGTATTCATTTTCTATGGCTAAAGACAACTTACCACAAAATCATGGCTTAGTACAGCACGCACTTGTATCTCACAGCTTCTGCAGGAAAGTATGCTCTAGAGGCTCTCTTTGAAGAAGTAAGCAGTCATGTTAGAGAAATCCCTATGTAAAGGAAGATCAAGTGGCAATTCTCTCCCTCCTTATCGACACAGAAAATAGAAAAGCCATGAAGACTGACAAAATTGCTGAGAAGTGACACTGACAATCTAATACCAGAATCTGAGAGCTGTCTCCGCTTAACAGAAAGCAGATAGAGCTGTGTTTAGAAACACATTGCCAGGTTTCCCTTCCAATCCACCAGGTTTTACCTCAGGAAGCCAGAACCACCCAGATAGTCACTTTATAAACTTAGAGACTGGCTGATGGGAATTCCTCCTCCACACGCACCATGTTTCTACACCTAGAAATGAAAACTAGAGAAAGTCACCTCAGAAAAGTTGGTAGAAACCACCTAGAGAAAGTGGGTAGGACCACTAGCAGTGCTTTGCCTCTTTTAGGTAGATTCAGTGCAAGGAAAAGTTCAGATGTGTACATGGCTTCTTTGTACCCTATCAGGTACCCTATGAGGTACCTGGGATAGAGAAAAAGATATTGAAATGGTAACTATCTTTTATGTTTGTTTGATTGTCAAAATTAAGATGACTTTTTCATATTTTTATAAGAAGGAAGTTAGTCTGGGGAGCCTCAAAAAGCCCTTCAGTTTGAATTTTTTTGTGATTCTATGACTCCAGAAGAAAATTTTAATTAATGTTTGTTTAGAAGTTTAAATCTCAAAATGCTAGTCTTGACCCTGATGCCACGTCCTGGATGAGGTTCTAGTGTTGCTGACCCCTGGTAATACCACAGCCACCCAGAACCCAGGGAAAGCTGAGCAAAGAGCAAAGGTTTGAGAACTAGGAGTGCAAACTTAGGTAATCAGCACTCAACTCATATACACAAAAATGAGAACCTTCATGGGAACATCACAGATACAAACCCCAAAACTGGCCCAGTCAAATTTCAAATCTTAATGTTTTGTAAAACACTCCCTCCCAAAGTGGGAAACCTGCAGATAAAGTGTCTCCTTTTTTCTCTCTCTCAATATCTTCTTTAGTTCATCTTCCTGCTATTAGTAATTCTGGTTCTGTTCCTGTTTAGATTTATTGCAGAGCAGTAGCTTTCATTTCTATCTTATTTTTTCACTTAAGTATAAACTTTAATAGGTGATGCTGGAGTGTGTCCCCACATTGGTCTAGGGCTCTGGAATCCACATTTTTTAAGCCCTCCTAATTTATTCTAATGTGCAATCAGACTTGAGAACTATGAGGCTGGAAAGTGAAAATGTTAGTTGCTCAGTTGTGTCCAACTCTTTGAGACCCAATGGATCTGCCAGGCTTCTCTGTCCAGGCGATGCTCCAGGCAAGAATACTGCAGTGGGTAGCTATTTCCTTCTTCAGGGGATCTTCCCAAACCAGGGATGGAACCTGGATCTCCTGCGTCACAGGCAGATTCTTTACCAGCTGAGCCACCAGGGGAGTCTAAGAACTACTACGAGGCTAGGATGTTTTTAAAAAAGCTGCTCTTCTGTGTGGCCTCCAGGGGACAGTCTTGCCCATTAACATGATTCTGAAAACAGTGAGACCATGCTAACACTACATGGGGACTGATGAGAGGCCTGAACTTGGGAGAGTAAAGGACACCATTGATAATTAAACACTTGAACGCTGCGGAGGTCCTTGAAAGCAGATTTTCTTTAAAATTCTTTTGAACTTCAGGAAACTTTGTGACCACTTGTTTCCCTCTATATGTGCAATTTTCCCAAGCCCTGTCTTATACACAATCCCCGGCTTGTAAGTAAGTCTGAGGATTTCCCCAAACCATGATCATCTCTTTGGATAGGATTTCCTTTATAACAGATTTACCGTTTATAACAAACCACTCTCAAAAAAATGATTTGGCCAGAAGCTATTCCTTTTTCTAAACAGGTTTCTCTAGCCTTTATGTGTACCTTTCATTACTCATGTCATTATCACTTCTGGAATGACAATTTCAGCAGCCAGGATCTCAATGGTGAGTTCTGGGGTGGAGATGAACCAGAAACATGGTTAGTTCAAGGAGCTCAGTATAATAAATATTATATAATATTTATATACTACAAATATATAATACACATTCAGCTGCATATCTATCTGGTTAAGAAACAGTAGTGAACTTAACCAGGACAATGATCTTTTGTAAACAAGCCTATTTAATGGCCTTAAAAATAAAATATAATTACAAAGAAATTAGAGAAAAATTACACCAGTTTTAAAAAATAGATATGAACAAATAATTTTCAACTAAGAAACCAACAGCAAAAATATGAAAAGAATTCAACCTCAGTGATAAACAAAAGCACGTTAAATAATAAAACATTTTTTTCTTTATGAATTGTTAATTTTTTTAATATTAGACTCTTTGGTGCTCCTAAGGATGTCACAAAACAAAAACTCATAGTAATGTTGCAGAAATTTCCATTTGTAAACTCACTCTAAGGGTAATTTGTTAACATATATATAACTAATCCACTCAACAATTCTATATCCAGCAGTTTGCGCTTAAAAAATATTCAGAAAAGTTGAGCACAAACTGACCAAAGCAAGTAGTAAAGAATCAATATCACACAGGTTATATTCTTTTGCTACCATAAACAAAGTTAGATCTGTCAATTAAAAGTCAATGTTAAAGGCAAAAAGAAATGCACTTCTGAATTAAGTCAGAGAGAGATAGACAAATACCATATGATATTGCTTTTATGTAGAATCTTTTACAAATTATACAAATGAAATTATTTACAAAACAGAAATAGACTCACAGACCACAAAAACAAACATACGGTTACCAAAGGGGAAGGAGAGGGTATAAATGAAATGTTTGGTATTAACACGTGCACACCACTACATATGAAATAGATAAGCAGAAGGACCCACTGCACAGCACAGGGAACTCTATTCTGTAGTCATTTCAATGGGAGAATTTGAAAAACTTATATATAAATGTATAACTGAATCACATTGCTGTGTACCTGAAACTAATACAACATTCTAAATCAACTATATTCTAATATAAAATAAAAATTGAAAAAAGAAAAAATGCACTTCTAAATAATTTGTAAACCAAAGACATATGGAATTGTTAAATTATTTACAACTGAACTATAATGAAAAGTTTATATTTAACACTTCAGAGATAAACCTAAAGCAATACAGAGTAATTTTACAGGCTTAAAAATATATTAAAAACAAAAAACTGAACATGATGAGCTAAACATTCAATCAAAAAGTCTTAAGAGACAATAGTAAACAACAAAAATAGGATAAATAAAGGTAAGAATGAGAGCTAAAATTAATGAAATACAGAGAAAGAAACAATGAAAAGGATCAATTTTAAATGGTCCTTTGAAAAGAATTACAAAATGGACAAATCTCTAATAAGTTTTCTCAAGGAAATTAAAACAAGACAAAAATATTGTGTAAAATAAGATTATAGCTACAGGCACAGTAAAAATTTAAATAATTACAAAAAAATGCAAGATGTAGATTCATACAAATAAATTTATAAACTTGGACAAAATATAAAACTTTCTAAAAATTATAATATAGCAAAACTGATTTAAAAAATTATAAAGTTTGAATTTACACATAAATTAAAGAAAGTTAAAACATAATACATACATATGGTTTTATAGGCAAGTTATATCAAACCCAAGACCAATAATTTCCATATTATACAAATCATATCCAAGTACTGAGAATAATAAAAGACAGGAAGTTAGTCAATGCATTATTCTGAGCCTAAGAGAGAACCATAATGACAAAAACAAGAATAGATGACAATCAAAAATTATAGACCAACATTATTTATAAAAAGCAATGACAACTTCTAAAAATATTATCCATCTAGTACTGAATATTTAAAATAATACTGATACACCCAAAAGTATGTGTGTGTGTGTTAGTCACTCAGTCATGTCCAGCTCATTGAGACCCCATGGACTGTAGCCCACCAGGTTCCTCTGTCCATGGAATTCTCCAGGCAAGACTACTGAAGTGGGTTGCCATTCCCATCTCCAGGAGATCTTCCCAATTCAGGGACTGAACCCAGGTCTCCCGCACTGCAAACAGATTCTTTATTGTCTGGGCCACCAGGAAGCCCCAGAAGTATGAGGAAGGCTTGATATTTGAACAACACACTGCCTAAATATATTAATTATAAAATTCTCTCATGAAATGCTGAAAAGTAACTTGGTCAAATTTAATATTGGTACATATTTTTAATTAATTCCTTAGCTATAAAATCTCTTAGTAAACTAGGAAGTAAAGGGAACTTCCTTAACCTGACAAATGGAGTTTTATTTGTTTTTAAAGTGAAATGCTAAAAACATTCCCTTAAAAACTTGAAAACACAGGAGTTCCAGTATTATCCTTTCTACTCTACATTAAGGGTCTTGGGGATCTTCCCAATCCAGGGTTCGAACTCAGGTCTCCCACATTGCAAGCGGATTCTTTACATCTGAGCCACCAGGGAAACTCAAGAACAGTGGAGTGGGTAGTGTACCCCTTCTCCAGGGGAACTGCCCAACCCAGTAATTGAACCGGGTCTCCCGCATTGCAGGCAGATTCTTTACCAGTTGAGCTAACAGGGAAGCCTATCTTAACCAGTGCAGTAAAATAATAAAAACATTAAGACTAAAAAGGAAAAAAACACAATTATCATTAATCATCAATGGCTGATTCCATTTTGCAGGGAGGAAATGTACAAAATAAGCTTAGAATACCTTGTCATCCCAGAAAACTAGGAACTTATCGATGACTACAGAGTCCATGTTAAAAGACTTGAGAGCAAACCTGAAAAGATTTTCACTGGCTAAAGATGGAATGATTCTTGAATCAATAATAAAATGAATCCAATGGATTGCAACACATCAAGTATATTTAAATTCATGGGGTCACAAAAACATCCTCCTCAGTTCCTTTTGGGGATTTGTCCTGATTTGCATGGGGTTTGCCTGGGACTGTTGAGGTTTGACACAAAAAACCTCATGCCCTGAGAAACATGTTCATCTCAGGCAAACAGGGATGACTGGTCACGTTACAGGGAATCAACTCATTATCCTGAAGAATGATAAATAATCATGCACTTGATCTCAGAGAGTAATTGAAATATTGACAAGGAAAATATCTATAGAAATATTATAAAGATATAATATATAGCAATAACAATAAACATATATAGAAATATCATAATAAGTGAAGTAGAAATTATAAAATTAGAATAACATTTTGCCAACCGAGTCCCAACCAAACAATGCTGTGCTTAGTCACTCAGTTGTGTCCGACTCTTTGTAACCCCATGGACTGTAGCCCGCCAGGATCCTCTGTCCATGGGGATTCTCCGGGCAAGAATACTGGAGTGGGTTACCATGCCCTCCTCCAGGGGATCTTGCCAACCCAGGGATCAAACTCAGGTCTCCCACATTGCAAGGGGATTCTTTATGATCTGAGCTACCAGGGTAGTCCAAGAATACTGAAGTGGGTTGTTGTTGTTGTTCAACAGCCCAGTCATGTCCAGCTCTTTGCAGCCCCATGAACTGCAGCACACTAGGCCTCCCTGTCCCTCACCATCTCCCAGAGTTTGCCCAAATTCCTGTTCATTGCATCAGTGATGCTATCCAGCCATTTCATCTTCTGAAGCCCTCTTCTCCTTCTGCCCTCAGTCTTTCCCAGCACCAGGGACTTTTCCAGTGAGTCATCTGTTCACATCAGATGACCAAACTACTGGAGCTTCGGCTTCAGCATCAATCCTTCCAGTGAATATTCAGGGTTGATCTCCCTTAAGATTGACTGCTTTGAAGTGAGTAGCCTATCCCTTCTCCAGGAGATAGCTGAAGAATAGATTTTATCATTGCTTATTAAAGTCACTAACAATACACACACACAGAGTCAAGCTGACATTATGTATCTGCCCAGGAAAGTACACAATACCATGATGTCTGGCATTTACTTTAAATCAATCAGAATTGGGGGAGGTACATAGATATGTAGGATGATGGACAAGCAGATTAGTTAACTGGCCATAAGTCTATAATTGTGGAAGCAAGGTAATGAATATATGCTGTTTTATCACACTATTCTCTCTTCTTTTGTAGATGTTTGAATTCTCCATAATAAAATACTTCAAAAAAAACCTGGTTAACATAAAAACAAGTCAGCAGAAATGCATAGACTCATATTTACAATGCTCACTAAATTGTATTTAAATTAGGCAAAACAAATATAATGATACAATGTCAACCAATGATATTTCAACAAACTAAGGTACACTTACACAACAGAGTAGTCCAAAGCTGTAAAAATCACATTTTAGCATATAATTGAATGACATGATGGTATATTCATAAACACAATGATAAACAAGTGAGGGTTTCCTTTAAAGTAAGCACATTTGCAAAGATGTTAAAAGAAATATAATGAAATGTTAACAGTGTATATCTCTGGGGAATGAGATTATAGTTGAATTTTATATCTCTGTTACACTTTTTATACTTGTTGGTTCTGTCTATGTTGATCATTTTCCTTATAACAAAAAATATACTATATGTTATATATTTATTAAAGAAAAGTAGCAAGCCTGGAGGAAGACAGGTGGGAGGGTAAGCACAGACAGCAGGTGACATGACTAAGCCTGCACAGACAGAAACCCCATTTCCGGCTCTGCAGCAGCGAGGCCACAGGACCGCCCAGCCCCGGTGACACTCCAGGGCCTGGCAGGTGGCAGGCAGAATAAGAGCCACATCACTAGTGGGAAGAACCCCAAGGATGCAGTCTGGACCACCTGCTCTCCTGTGCACAGTCGTGGCCCTCATCTGCCTCGGTAGGGAGCTCCCCAACCCTGCAGCTGGGGCTTGAGGAAGGAGATTTGGGAAAGAAGTTAGAATAGAATCATACAATGCTTTTCTCCACTTTACTTCCTGGGTCAAAACTTGGCTACTGTGGCAGCTTTCTTGTGAGCATCACCAACAAATAAGTCATTTTTCCCTTCTTTTCTACAGGTTCCAACAATGTTGAGAGCGCCGATGTACCTACAGTGTCTAAAAAAGAGGGGGAATCTGTGACCGTGGAATGCAAGTTCTCAGTCAGCTATACTTACTACATGATGTACTGGTATCGACAGCCTTCCAGCGGAGAGATGATTTACATGGTTAATATTTATTCTCAAAGCAAGCACGCAAGGGAAGGACGATATTCCGTGCAATTTTACAAACCCAACCAAATGCTGAAACTCACCATCTCAGCCTTGACGCTGAGTGACTCGGCCATCTATTTGTGTGCTGTCAGAGAGTTCCACGGTGAGGGTAGTGACAGGAAGCGCCTTACAAAAACCCCCAGGGCTCGGCACGAGACAGCCACCTGCTCCAGGAGAAGACAACCCACAGAACAGGAAGAGGGAAGACACAGGCATGATGGGTGGTTCTGCTGGATCTAGAGAGAGGCTAATGAATGTTCTCAAACCAATCTTCCCACATTTGGTATCAAAGAAAGAGTCGTGGTTACAACACCCCAGCCTCCGGAGCATTTTCATCTCTGTGTCTGGTGTCTAAGTATAGCCCATCAAGGTATGCCCTGTCATTTCTGCTTGCCGAACATCCACACCCCTTTTCTGGTGACAGCACCTTGATTTTCTCTGGATAAACAAGCTTCCCCTCCTCCTAGGCCTCCCAGGTGGTGTAGTGGTTAAGAATCCGCCTGCCAGTGCAGGAGTCACAAGAGAGGAGTGTTGGGTCCCTGGGCCGGGAAGATCTTCTAGAGCAGGAAGTGGCAACCCACGCCAGTATTCTTGCCTGGAAAATCCCATGGACAGAGGAGCCCTGTGAGCTACAGTCCAAAGGGCCACAAAGAGTCAGGCCTGACTGAGCACAAGCAAACACACACCCCTCCTTCTACCCCATGTGTGGGTTTGGATGAAGCTGACCCCATCCTTGGAGGCCCTGGCCAGTTAGCATAGTTCATCTCGTTGACCACAATGATTGGTTCAAGGATGCACGCATGATCCAAGCCCACATCCCAAATTTAAGACGGAACTTTTGGGAATGCTGCTGGAGATTAAGAGGTTAGGATGTTGTTAAAAAGCAATGACAAGCCCCAAGTGGAATCATTTGCCCCATCTCCCACAAAAGCAAATCAAGACTCAATTGTAGTTTCAACCTATTCCAGAAACATGACCTTTCCGATAGTCAATCTCAAATTTTCTGATTAATACCAATGAGGTTATCTGTGATAAAAACCCTGCTGTTCCCTTTCCCCATGAGAAAATGGTCCTGGCCTGAAACCATCTTTTTTTTTTTTTTTTTTTCCTTTTTTAGTACCTCTTGTCCTTCCTTCCTTCTGCCTATAAAAACCTTTTACTTTGTACAACCCCATGTTTTGCTACATGGGGTGCTGCCTGATTCATGAATCATTGAAAAAAACCAATTAGATCTTCAGATTTACCCAGGTGATTTTTTTTTTAAACAATGTAAACCTAGAGCTTCCAGCAACCCTCTTGCCATCAAAAGAGAAGACCATGATCTTGAAATAAGTGAAACTGAGCTACTAAAGCATTGTTTGAGGCCCTGGACTCTGCTGTGATTAGAGAAGATCTATATGGAATTTTCAAATGAACAATTCAGCTACCTGAGCTTGTGTTCCACCAGAAGTGGACAAGGATTCAAGTGCAAGTGGTTTAGTTAGGAAATGATCCCAGAATGCATGGCTCGAGCTCTAGGGAGAGTGACAGGAAGGGAGTGAGCCAATAAAGTGTGTGTTGTCAGGCCATCTGCCATTGGGCACCAGATGTTTAATCTTGCCAGGGAATCTTCTGGGAATCATCGCAAAGCACTTATCTCCACTTATCTCAACTGGGGCCAAAGGAGCTAGGATACTGATACCCCAATCCTGTGTGTCTTTGACAGAGGACAGCTCCAGCAGATGAGGGTGTTAACTCCCCAGCACTGAAATCTGCCAAACTCAAGTGCTGGCAGAAGGAAGTGGGCAGTGTGCACTTTGAAATGATAAACATAAGGGAGTGAAAGTGGGATGCCAACAATATGACACAATTAATCTCTTTTTTTTTTTGTAAGCTATTATGAGTTGAGTTTTCCATTACTAATATTTCAACCAAAAGAGATAACAAGGAACACTAATAAAGACAGTCATGAGGTAAAATGAACTAAGCAAGCAAAATACTTCAAAATAACTTTTTAGAACTATTGACGTGCTACAGTTCAGAAAGTATCCTGTCAAGGAGAGGAAATTTCCCCCTCTACCCTCCTCGAGTTCCTATGGTTGGGCTTACAATAAAACTGACACAAGAAAGACTAACAGGGAAAAAAAAGAAATATATTTTAATTTGTGCACAGAGTTCTCATGGAAAGGGTACCTAAGAAGTGGCCAAAGCAGGCATCTTTTATACTTTTCATTAGTAATTGTCAAATGCTCAATTAGTGAAAAATCTAAACAGAGTCTGGGCTTGGGGTAGTGAGGTAAAGAAGTAACAAAGTTGGTTTATACAGATTTTTCTTCCAGATTCCCTATCTCTGGTGATAAGATGCAGGAAGGACACTTTTCACATAGAGGTTTATTTCCTACTTTCAGGGGGACAGAGGAGGGTCAGAATTTCCTTATTGCCTCAGCTATTTCTCAAACAGCTTCAAGTCAAAAGAATCAGGATGCCACTACAGCATACTTTAGGGGAGCAGCCCCGAGCCCCAGCTCTTCAGTTCTTCAAACTGTTCCAATTAGATGGGTTGGACATCAACTCACATCACCCAGACTTGACACCTGTACCTGCATCACTACGCTGTACACTTAACTGTCCTCTCACCTCCAGACCTTTCCTTGCTGAGTGCTGTTCCGCTCATCTCTCCACAGTGTCCCTCCCAAGAATCTTGCCGACTCAAAAAGCTTGGATCCCCGGAAAGACTGTGCTTTCCCCAGCTCCCAAATTCTGCTCCTGCTGTTTGCTTTTCCAGCAATACATTTCCTCTCCATTTCTACCTTTTGAGAGTCACCATCTTTCAAAACTGACTTCATATCTCTTCTTTGACATTCTTGAAAATGCTTCAGTAGCAAGGAGCAGGCCTGGATCCCATATCTTGGTTTCAAATACCATTTCTAATGAAAGGAACCAGAGATCCTTGGGAAAATGTCTGATTCTGAGGCTGGAGCAGGGAATATGCAGGATAATTCTGGAGTATGTCATCATGCTTAACACATACACAAATCACAAAAGCCAGTACTAAGGCAATGTCAAAGGGACATAGGAACCAACTGAAGAATCTCCCTGTGGCCAAAGGTGGAACACTTTGAGCAATAAAATAAATTAAACAGTATTAAGTAGCAACCTAAAGTAGAAAATAAATATCTGGAGTCATTGATATACATAAATTATTTCAAAAGTAAATGAGGGAAAATAGACAAATATCCCAAGCTGAAGAATTTCAAATTGTTTATGTAGACACTCCATACTCCAGAAAGTGGAGCATAACTCCCCACTCCTTAAGTGTGAGCTGCACATAGTGACTTCCTTCCAAAGAGGACTGTTAGAAAAGGCAGGAAAAGAGTAACTGTGTAGAAGAGAAAACTTGACAAACACTATCTCAGCCAGGTAATCATGTTCAACATCAACAGAAATAAGTCGTGATGATAGCAGGTCCGCTTGATATGAAATGATAAGAAGTGGCACTTTACTTCTGTGGTCTTCCTTCCCAAAACCCATAACCCCAGTCTAATCATGAGGAAATTATCAAAGAACTCCTAAGTGAGGTAATTCTATGAAATACCTGGTTAACACTCCTCAAAACTCCTGTTGTTGCTGTTCTGTCACTAAATCATGTCCGCTCTTTGTAACCCCATGGACTACGGCACAACAGGCTTCCTTGTCCTCCACTAAAAACTCAAAACTACCCAGGTCATCAAAAATGAGAAAAGTCTGAGAAATTGTCACAATCAAGAGGAATCTGAGGAGACATGATGACTAAATGTAATGTGGCAGCCTCAATGGGATTTTGCAAACAGAAAAAAGACATTAGGTAAAATCTAAGTGAATCCAATGAAGTATTAATTTAAGTTAACAACAATGTCTGTATTGGGTTATTATTTGCAGTACATTACCATTGGAAGATATTAATGAGAAGGGAAACTGGGGGTGGGCTGTGGAAACTATCTGTATAATCTCTATAACTTTTCTGTAAATCTAAACTACTCTAAAATTTAAAGTTCACTTTAAAAAAACCTATAAAATTGTAGGTTTCATTTGACCTGATTTTTGTGGAGGGAAAATTATAATTTTATGTATAGCTGCATCATTATATATACATCAAAGAGTGTTGAACTGTCCTGTTGAGTACATATCCACCACCTACTTGTGGCTGTTTAACACTTGGATTGTAGCTAGTTCAAACTGAGATGTGCTGTAAATGTGAAATATACACCAGGCTTCAAAGATTAAGTATGAAAAAAAAACCAGTGATTTTTTTTACATTGACTCCCTATTGAAATGATATTTTGGATTTACTGGGTTAAATAAAATATATTATCAAAATTAATTTTATTTCTTTATGCTCTCTTTTAATATGGCTACTAAAACATTTTAAGTTATGCATGGCTCACATTGTATTTCTGCTGATAGTAGTGGTCTAAAAGGATAGACATGAAATGTTAACAACAGTTACTCCTGGTAATAGGATTAAAAGTAACTTTCTTAGCTTTCCTTTTTTCTAAATTTTTCTTCAATAAATATGCATTCTTTGTATAATAAAAAATAGTGATAAAATGAAAAGATATGAAGAACTACTACACTGAAATGTCACACTAAATGATGAAAGCACCAACTAGAAATGTCAAACCAGAGTCCTTCCATTAATTAATTATTCATTCATTCATTTAAATGTACATATATTAAGTATATATGTGCAAGGCACTGGGACAATTGGTATAGAAGCACAGAAAAGATGAGCTATAATTATTTCCTTCAAGGAGTTCACAGTCTACTTGGGAAGTTAGGCTCATAAATATTTAAAATATTAGCAACATAATGTGGTCAGTGATACACCTATGATGATTCCTATAGAGTCAAGTTTCCTCTCCTTCCTGCTTTAAATGCCACTGTTTTTTCTGGTTCCAACCTTAGTCTACTTCTCTGCCCACCCCATGATTGTAACTAATACTTATATACTCATGACTAACACACCTCTGACCTTGATGAGGCCATAGGTATAACTTGGGAAAAAAAAAATGACTAGTGTAGCAAAATTGGATCCATAAAAATCTGATCCACTTGCTAATGCCATTTACCTGTACCTTCAAGAAATGCTCAAGCCCAATCTGTGTACACCACTCTCACTCCTATGCATGCCCAACTTTATAGTTTTGTAGGTCAAACTCTATAGTTTTGTGTGTCTTGTGGAATAAGGAGGCAATCAATTCTCTGTGGAATAGAGTCAGGGTTGGAAAGTTGATATATTTCTAAGGTGAAACATGAAAATATATTTCTGGTCCTCCCATATTTAAAAACTTATAAGATAAAATTAAATTAAATTACATTTGAAAGTATCAGGCAGTCTTTGCCAATAGGTATAGAGAGAGAAAAAATAATTTTTCATTGTTGTTTTTCAGTTGCTAAGTCATGTCCTACTCATTGCAAACCCATGGACTGCAGCATGCCTGGCTTCCCTGTCCTTCACTATCTCCTGGAGTTTGCTCAAACTCATGTCCATTGAGTCAGTGGTGCTATCTAACCATCTCATCTTCTGCCGTGCCCTTCTCCTCCTGCCCTCAATCTTTCCCAGCATTGGTATTTTCCAGTGAGTCAACTCTTTGCATCAGATGGCCAAACTATTGGAGCTTCAGCTTCAGCATCAGTCCTTCCAATGAACACTCAGGGTTTATTTCCTTTAGGATTGACTGGTTGGATCTCCTTGCTGTCCAAATCAGATACCAAGGGATTTGCTGATTTATTCCACCAATGAAACCATATTTGGAACAGCAGCTGCAATTGTATTCACTATCTGATAAAGTTTACAGTAATCCTTTGTCATCCTTCAAGAGTCATCTATCTTCTGCTCAGGCCAATTAGTTGAGTTGAGTGGAAATTGTCAACTCTGTATCTTTTAAGTTCTTTATGGAGGCACTAATTTTTGTAGATTCTCCAGGAAAGCAGGATTACTTTGGATTTACTAACCGGGAATTTAGAGGCAGTTCTAATATCTTCTAGTTGTCTTCACTTATCAGATAACCAAAATAGTGACTCTGACATTTGCTGAGCGTGTCTTTTTCAATCAGACATTCTAGAACTTGGGAAATAACCATGGGGTGAGTTCCAAGTCCAGCTGCCTAGACTGTGAGATGGACCTAAACCAAAACACCATAACCATTCAGCCTCAATAAAATCCTACTCTGACTAGCAGACAAGAGTGGCAGATTGGGTTTTCAAGATTTAGTGTCATTTCAGAGCCAGTGTTTAGATATCCCCAAAAGTCTCGTTATTTCCCCGCTCCAATGCACTATAACCTTGGCAAATGGTTGCAAGTCTTTGATGGGAAAGGAAAGAGGAAAAATTTGCTGTATAAACTTCTGGTCATGTAAATATAAATTAGAAAAACTGTAATTCTCTCTACATGTATGATATCTCATTATTTTTTACCTGTCAAATCTTGAATCTAGTTACAGGTATAGAAGCAATGAAAGGTGCTGAAGGTGGGTCTTGAGGAGTTTCAGCATTTCCCCACAGGAGAGGAAGGTCATCATAGGTTCTCCAAGCAAAGGGGTACCTTACTCCTCGCACAGGGGAGTAAAGTCTGCTTCCTCTAGCAAAGGAGACTGAGGGCCTCCCAGGGCCTTGGATTGATCAGAATCTGCCCACATGTTGCCATCTCAATACTCAGGGTCCTATCTCTATGCCAATCAAGGCCCTAATTTTAACTACAGTAAGTCCCCTACATGCGAACCTTCAAGTTGTAAACTTTCAAAGATACAAACATGCCTTCGCATATCCAATCATATAAGTTAGTTCCTGCCTGGCATACATTGTCATGTGCCTACATTCTCTGCAAGTGCTTTTGCGTACTTTAAGGGTAAAGCATCCGCCTGCAATGAGGGAGACCTGGGTTCAGCCCCTGAGACGGGAAGATCCCCTGGAGAAGGAAATGGCAACCCACTGAGAGACTTCACTTTCCTTTCCTTTTCACTGTATAGTGTACTGTATTTCAAGCCCAGGATATAGGAAGCAAGCATAAAAGCAGAGGTGAGGTAACTGGTACTACTGTATTTTTCAAGGTCCTCTACTGTTAGATTAAAAATTTTATTTTTGTGTTTTTTTATGTATTATTTGTGTGCAAAGTATTATAAACCTATAACAATACAGTGTTATAGTCAATTATGATAGTTGAGTACCTAGGCTAACTTTGCTGGACTTATGAGTTAATTAGACTTACGAACATACTCTCAGAATGGAGCATGTTTATACGTAGAGGGGTTACTGTATAAGAGACTTTGAGTTAACTCGGTATTGTAATCCACCTGCTCATGACATTAGTCTTTGAGTTTGGTTTTCAGAAATGTCAGATACTGCAGCAACAAGAAATAAGGATTTTTTTCACAGCTGTCGCAGAAACTTTCTAATTCTTTGCCTAGACCTTATGCTGAAATGTGTTGATATTACCCCAAATTCATTATTTTATTTCTCAAATTTCTTTATGACACCCAGAAGCAACTCACATTCCTTACACTCTTTATTTCCGCTAAATTGTTCAATGATAACAGCTCCCCGGTCATTCAGCACTTCCTTCTGTAAGCGCTGATGGCGGTGACTACTAGCGTCCACTTACCAGTGGCAGCGGGATCACTACACCCAGCAAAATCAGGGAACTGGTACCATCTCCCCACCCGGAAGGTTCTGTTTAACTGAATCAGTTCCAGACCAATAACTGTACTATTTAGGGTCAGCCAGCTTAGCAGAACCACTGTGAATGATACAGAATATAGGAGTAAGAATTCATTATAGTAATTAGACCTTACAAACACAGCAGGAGCTGGAGAAGGGAAGGTCTGGAAAAAGGAAGTCAGAGGATCGAAAGGGGGTCATTAAGTTACCTGCATGAAGCAGTAGCACAAAGGCATGGGCTGGGGCTTGAAGAAAAATCTAAGTACCTAAGCACTTTCAAAGGAAATCAGTCCTGAATATTCACTGGGAGAACTGATTCTGACACTGAAACTCCAACACTTTGGCCACCTGATGCAAAGAACCAACTCATTGGAAAAGACCCTGATGCTGGGAAAGACTGAAGACAGGAGGAGAAGGAGACAACCAAGGATGAGATGGTTGGATGGCATCACTGACACTATGGACATGAGTTTGAGCAAACTCCAGGAGTTGGTGACGGACAGGGAGGCCTGGCGTGCTGCAGTTCATGAGGTCACAAAGAGTCGGACATGACTGAGCGACTGAACTGACTGAAGCACTTTCAGCCACCAAAATGGGACTGTGAAGAGGAACTCATTGAGAGGTGTGCAGTAAGCTGCTATCTCTGGGGTGGATCCACAGCCAGGCATCTGGTGATGGGCCTGGGGTAACTGTTGGTAGGCAGAGACAAGAGCCAGAAAGATTAGCTGGCATAGAATGGAGGAGAAGAAGGACAAAGTGGGACCCGCCTAGCACCCTGGCATCTATCACTGTACCTGACCACAGTGACCTTCTAAGAGTGTAATAGGAATGAACAAACCCGACTCCATACTGAATCTGTTTTTCACTTGATCTTTTGTATTCTGTTGTTTTTGCCACAAGTTAAAAATGTTGCCTATAATCTAAAACATACAGGATGGCCCATTCTCAAGGCTCTGACTTTAAAGTGTAACACTTTTCCACTCAAAAAAGATAAAAATAGCCAGAAAGATAAAGAACATTACAGCATACTAACACATACATATGGAATTTAGAAAGATGGTAATGATAACCCTATATGCAAAACAGAAAAAGAGACACAGATGTACAAAACAGACTTTTGGACTCTGTGGGAGAAGGCGAGGGTGTTTCGAGAGAACAGCATCAAAACATGTATATTATCTATAGTGAAACAGATCACCAGCCCAGGTTGGATGCATGAGACAAGTGCTCGGGCCTGGTGCACTGGGAAGACCCAGAGGGATGGGGTAGAGAGGGAGGTGGGAGGGGGGATCGGGATGGGGAATACATGTAAATCCATGGCTGATTCATGTCAATGTATGACAAAAACCACTACAATATTGTAAAGTAATTAGCCTCCAACTAATAAAAATAAATTTTTTAAAAAAGATAAAAATCTGTAGAACTCAGAATAACTTCTGTCTTGTTGGAGGCTTATAGGAACACTGTGATTAGACATCTGTGGACAGTTAAAAGAACAAAGGACTCCACAATGAAGAAGCTTGCGGCAACCAACCACAACACCACCACCACTACCACCCCTTTTAGTGTAAATGAAGCCCAAACTCTAACGTGGGGAAGATGTTTCTTTGGGACACAAGTCCGCCATCTTTGCAGTCTGCTGGCTTTCTGAATCAAGTCGCTATTACTTGCCCCAACAACTTATCTCTTGATGTACTGGCCTGTCATGTGGTGAGCAGCATGAGCTTGGACTCAGTAACAAGAGGAATTGTCACTGCTTCCCTTCTGCCTTCCAAATCTCATGCAACTTCATCATACGCCCATTTCTAATACAGAACTTCACACAGAAGAGGATTCTGGAAACACAGTTGTCAGAGTAGTTGTCCAGTACAAACCTGCACTCCTTATCTCAGATATCAGAAGACAGTCAGTATGGGCAGAAAGAAACGTAGAGAAGCCCCTGGGAGCTCTTTGGTGACCTTGTGACTGTGGATCACCTGTGATTTGGGGAATTCCTGAAGATGGCAGTCCAGGCCCACAGAGAACTTTCCTCTCAGAGGTGCAAATGTCAGTGTGGATATACTGGGAGTCCTTCTGGAGACAGTGAGACTGAAAGAAACACTACAAGGTATAATGAACAAAAGGCTTGTTTCCTGTATGTGACCTGGTCTTTCCGAAAGGGGGTGAAGAGAAAAGGAGAGTGAACACAATTCCAGGGCGCTACAAATTCTAAAATGCAGAGAACTTTATTCTGAACTATTTACACAAACAGTGCTTGCCTTTTATCAATTCGGGCAGGATCTCTGCAAATGAGAGAGAGAGATGGAGTAGAAGATTCATAATGCAGCTCAGTGAAAATGTTTTTCCTCCTTTTGCACATCCTGGTTGCCCTGCTCAAAGTTCCAGCTGCCCACATTTACACAACAGTCACACTGTGATCCCCCCATCACCTGCCTCCTGTACCTCGACCCCACCTACATTCTGTCCCAGGACCCCACCTCGTTACCCACCGTGGACACTGGCCACAGTGGTAGAACCAGAGAACAGACACACAAAATATGCAAAAGGAAACAGAGTTTCCAACATCACAGCAATGTTCCTCAACTAGAGTACATAATGTTCTTTAAACATGTAGAAAAATAAACTGGTATTTAAACTCCATGTGCTTATTATTGCTCTTATACCAACTACAAAAATGCAAGTTAAACATGCAGAAAACTTTAAAACCAGTAAAACTTTAATGATTTTAATTTATGATGTTTTGCTAAACTAAATCATCAATTTGGAGCTGTATATATAAATATAAATCCCTGGAGGAGAGCACGGCACCCCACTCCAGTATTCTTGCCTGGAGAATCCCGTGGACAGAGGAGCCTGGGAGGCTACAGTCCATAGGGTCGCAAAGAGTCTGACACGAAGAGTGACTTAGCGCGCGCGCACACACACATACACACACACACACACACACACACACACACACACGCATGTTGGATTTTACTTATCAGTTTGATTCTTCTGATTTTCATCACTGCTAGTTTTCCTTTGTTCAAAAATAAGTTCATGGACTCCCTGGTGGTCCAGTGGTTAAGAATCTGCCCTGCAATGCAGAGGATATCAGTTCTATCTCTGGTCTGGGAAGATGCCACATGCCATGGGGCAACTAAGCCCATGTGCCACAACTACTGAGGCCACGCACTGCAATTACTGAAGCCCACAGGCCCAAAAGTCTGGGCTCTGCAACAAGAGAAGCCATCGCAGCAAGCAGCCCACACACCACAACTAGAGAGTAGCCCTCATGCAGCAACAACGACCCAGAGCAGCCTAAATAAATACATCCATATACATCATTCACTTGATGGGTTGATGAATTACTGTGCACCAACAGTACAATTCATGGGAAATACATGGGGAAACAGTGGCTGACTTTATTTTGGGGGGCTCCAAAATCACTGCAGATGATGACTACAGCCATGAAATTAGAAGATGCTTACTCCTTGGATGGAAGGTTATGATCAACCTAGACAGCATATTAAAAAGCAGAGACATTACTTTGCCAACAAAGGTCCGTCTGGTCAAGGCTATGGTTTTTCCAGTGGTCATGTATGGATATGAGAGTTGGACTATAAAGAAAGCTGAACACTGAAGAATTGATGCTTTTGAACTGTGGTGTTGGAGAAGGCTCTTGAGAGTCCCTTGGACTGCAAGGAGATCCAACCAGTCCATCCTAAAGGAGATCAGTCCTGGGTGTTCACTGGAAGGACTGATGTTGAAGCTGAATCTCCAATACTTTGGCCACCTGATGCGAAGAGCTGACTCATCTGAAAAGACCCTGATGCTGGGAAAGATTGAGGGCAGGAGGAGAAGGGGACGACAGAGGATGAGATGGTTGGATGGCATCACCAACTCAATGGACATGAGTTTGGGTAAACTCCAGGGGTTGGTGATGGACAGGGAGGCATGGCGTGCTGCAGTTCATGGGGTTGCAAAGAGTTGAACATGACTAAGAGACTTCACTTTCACTTTTCACTTTCATGCACTGGAGAAGGAAATGGCAACCCACTCCAGTATTCTTGCCTGGAGAATCCCAGGGACAGCGGAGCCTGGTGGGCTGCCGTCTATGGGGTTGCACAGTTGGACACGACTGAAGCAACTTAGCAGCAGCATCAGCAGCATACCTATTACTAAGCAACTGTAGCTAAATTGTTCATACAAAAGATGAACTGTACTCAATATAGTCATGCAAACGGTGAATATGGAACCAATCGTACATTGAGTTTTACATGCTTATAGCATTCAACTTGTGATAATTCCCATTTCCATAACTGTTTTCTATTCAAATTACCTGACCGCACTTGCCCTTCACTTAGTGCTAACATTACTGAAAAAGCAAAAGAGGGCATTGGGGTCTTGCAGCAGTATTGCTTGTACGATCACCATAAGATAAGGCCCAATATGATTCAGTTACATTTTATAAGAAATATGTATTTTTTACAATCTTGCATATAACTCAAGTTTGATTTTCCCACAAGAAAAAAGTGGAGAATTAATTTATAAAACTAGTATATCTACAACTTTGTAACATACTTCTGTTTTGATGATGCTCTTTATTTCCTTAGTACTATTTATGATATTTAGCAATTGCTCTTCTTTAAATTAATGATAAAGTGTATTAAGGCATTGTTGGGCTTTCTTCATGGCACCAAATTACAGCTAACATCTGTCTAAAACGTACGCATTTTTAACATGAGTTTTCATACCAACATGAGTTTTCGTAACAACTCTTAGTAAATGCTAATATAAAAAGACATAAAATAACTTAAAAACTTTAGTGACTGTTAAAAATAGTAACATTAGAGAAACCAATATCTCTTTCAGCTATTTTCATAAAGCAAAAAGAACATAACATACTATTAATAACAGTGAATGTCTGGTTACTTCCCTTATGAGCTAAAGTGGCGCCACCATGTGGTAGGAGTGAAAAAAGCTTAATTGTTTTAGTTCAACTGAAAGTTATGCAAATCTTAATTTATGTTTAGTAAGAACTACACTATTACAAGTTTTGCTCATACTATATATGGGTTAATTAATTTTTATATCACGCCACTTAAATTTCACAGAGTTTATGAAGCCCAACTGCATGTTTTAGACTATCATTCTGTTGAAACACATTTTTAATTCTCATAAAAACATGAAGACCCATAAAAATTTCAGAGATACATATATTTCAAATGTGATAAATACAAAGTATAAATGAATGTTTAAAAGCAATTTTCAAATAATCCCTGTTACTATTACAATTTCCATACAGATCTTGGAAATGTCTTAAAATCAATGATAATTTTGTCTCTGTAAAAAGAACATTATTCAAAAAAAGGACAATAACTTAATCAAATGTGGAATACTATTTTTGTCACTACCATTTAAAATTGATAAGTTCTTTTCTTCCTAAATTTTTCAATCAGAAATTTAATTAGTCTAAATTTTTGCTATATTTAAGATATAATTTATTGCTTTGTTCACATATAATTTATTGCTTTGTTCACACCTTATTGCTTTGTTCACATCTTTGTTAAACCAGCATAATGTAACCTGATTGTTAAAATCAGTTGTTCCTGGTTAGTCACTCAGTCAGGTCCGACTCTTTGTGACCCCATAGACTGTAGCCCACCAGGCCCCTCTGTCTATGAGATTTTTCAGGTGAGAATACTAGAGCGGGTTGCCATTTCCTTCTCCAGGGGATCTTTCTGACTCAGGAATTGAACTGGGGTGTCCTGGATTGCAGGCAGATTCTCTACCAGCTGAGCTACCAGGGAAGCTCCCCCAAAATTAGTTGTTAATCATATTATAACTTTTAAAATTCCCTAGGAAATTATCTCATTATTAAGTACTCAATATCACAGCTCATGGGAATAGGGTGACTAATGTTTTCCTTCAGCTGTTTTGTGTTTTACAAATTTTCCATATAAGAAATATACTAATTTTATGATAAAAATGGAAACTTCTACAAGAATAAATGTTCATGTTAGAAAAGAAATAACAAAATTAGTTATTTAGAATATAACATACAATAAACAAAAATTGACATACTATTTTACCCCGGTAGTGAGAAGAATGGGAGAGGCTGAGGTATCTTTCCTACCACAACACAAAAGCCTATGTTGATAGATATTAATATTGGAAATGAACATATTCTGTGACTCAGCAACTACTGGGTCCCAGCCTTAGTATTACCCTCTTTGTAAAAAAAAAGCATGTACAAGACTGCAGCAATGTGGGGTCTTAAGAAGCTGCAAATAACATAATCATATGGCAACAATGATATAATAAATTATGTTGTCTAATTTATTGTGTTGTCTAATTTACTCCATACAGTTAAAAATAATAAAGTGAATCTGTACAAAATAGCAGCTTCATTACCACTGAGGGAGAACAGCAAGTTGTAGAACAACATATAGAGATTGATGCCATTTATGTTAGTAAAAATACTTGTACAATATAAACCCTGAATATCTCACAGTAAAAGGACAAAGTACAAAGACAAAGTAAAAGTACAAAGACAAATTCCCTATTAATAGCAACCTTGGGAATGGAAATTACACTTGAGGGAGGGAGACAGTCAATGAACATTTGGACTTTCATTGCAATGCTTTAATTTTTATAACAAGAACGTTTGAAGAGATTCCCTGATGGTCCGGTGGTGAAGACTCTGTGCTCCCAATGATGTAGGGGCCTGGGTTAGATTCCTAATTGGGGAACAGATATCACATGCTGCGGGCTTCCCTCCTAGCTCAGTCGGTAAAGAATCTGCCTGCAATGCAGGAGACATGGGTTCGATTCCTGGATCAGGAAGATCCCCTGGAGAAGGAAATGGCAACCCACTCCAGTATTCTTGCCTGGAGAATCCCATGAACAGAGGAACCTTGCTGGCTACAGTTCATGGGGTTGCAAGAGTCAGACACGACTGAGTGACTTTCACTACTTCAGTACTACTCACTATCACATGCTGCAACTAAAACCTGGCACAGTCAAATAAATAAAATAATTTTTAAAAAGAATATTTGAGTATATTACTTGAATCATCAAATTTAAATTTTTAGAGTTTTCTTCTCTATCCCCATAGATGTACATTTCTGTACATAGCAAATAACAAAATCTACCTTTATTAGTGATTTTTAATGTCACTGACACTCTGCTAAACATTTTACATGCTTTGCATTTAAACTTATCATTAACCTTATGATGCCAATTTTATTAATCCCCATTAAACATGATAAATATGATAAAACCAAGCCTCAAAGGGAATAGGTAAATTGTCCAAATTCACCAAATCCAAAAGTGTTATAATCAGAATTTGAACTCAGGTAGCTGGCTCAAAGCTATAGTCTTAATGAAATTGCTGTTTTGCACATTTCCTTGTAGAAGTGAGTATACACATATGCATGTGCACATGCACACACACACCTCTGCTATCCAGCCTCTTCTGTATCTTCTATATTTATATCTCTCTTGAAATGCACAGGTCGTTAGTATTTTCTCTCTATAACTTTCCACAGAAATGTCCTTGCTCAAGTGCTGAGTTGAGGTGATAACCTTACAACATTGGTTGTTTCGTATTTTGTGTTCCTGGTTACACTTCTTCCATTAAAGTTTGCAAGATAGCACCTGAATTTATTTCTTCCCTATCTGCTCCATTTGCTGTCTTCATTAGGATGAGCATATTCTACTCAGCCTTTTCCCAATTTATTAAAATATTTTCCCTTCGCTTAAAAAGTTACAGAAAACATGTGTTCTCCAAGTGTCTTTGGGTAGCAGTAGGGTTTGCTGATGGCTAGAGGAAGTTCAAAGTTGAGTCACTGGTCCTCTATCTATAGAACCGAGCAAGCACATGTTCTTCATGAACCCAGAGGTGATCAGCACATCAGTGGCAAACTTAAAATATCTAAACTGGGATGAGATTCAGATTTAAAACCAAATGCCAGTGTATTTGCTCTTTTAGTCCCTGTCCAAGGCACTTCTTCCTTTGCTTATTATGATACTTTGGAAGCCAAATTATTGATAATAAACTTGTTTGCTGTGAATATGGGAAGTTAAACAGCTTGGGAGGGGGTTATTATATTTGTCCTTGTTGTTGTTGTTGTTTAGTCATTAAGTGGTGTCTGACTCTTAGCGACCCCGTGGGCTGTAGCCTGTCAGATTCCTCTGTATGCGGAATTTCCCAGAGAAGAATATTGGAGTGGGTTGCCATTTCCTTCTTCAAAGGATCTCCCCAATCCAGGTATCGAACCCATGCGTCTGGCATTGGCAGGTGGATTCTTTACTGTGGAACCACCAGGGAAGCCCTGTATTTCCCTTAAGCTCTAACAAAACACCATGAAGAATGTACCTCCCAACAAAAACACCTGGCAACTGGATTTTATATGCATTCATAGTTTTAACATCTCTTCCTCTGGATAGTGCCGGCTACTGTCTTCTTGTGGATTATTATTTCCTTAGGGACATAATGCTAGAGTCAGTTTGGAACCTAAATCATTTTTCCTGTGGCACTGGGAAGCATTGTGTCTCCTCCCTTTATACAGTAATTTAATTAGACAAATTTTCACAGTCTCTCACTAGCAGCCTACAGTCCATCTACCTTCTCAACCCTGTGAGAAGCCTTATCAAACTAAGAAAAATGGTACCATATGTTATATCCAGAGTTCCTGCAGCACGTTAGCAGTGAGGATACACCTGACTGTCAAAGCTGCTAATAAAACCAACCCTAATCCAAGCCCCAAGTCAAGTCTTCTTCCCAACGTAGAACTATTCCCCCAAACCCAAATTGTGCCCGCTCCCTCTGAAACAGGAAAGAAAAGGAATTTCTTATGTAAAGACAGTAAGCATAACTATCAGGAATACGTACAAATTCATAAACTTGAGTATATAAAGTGAAGAGATTTCTAAATATCCAAAATGCTTTTAAAGATTGACAATACATTCATAAAAAAGATCAATAATAAATATATTCATATAAGTTATATAAGTTAAATTTTGATGCGCTTAATATATAAAGAGTTCATATAAATGAGTAAGAAGAACACTGGCTTGATGGATATAGAGGCAAAAATGAGATACAAAAATAATACATAAACTGCTAATGAATATTTGAAAAACCCTAACATACTTAAAATTTTTAAATGCAAATGAAAACGACTATTACTCATATAAAAGCTTATCGATTTTAAAAAGGCAATCACAACTCGATGCTGATGAAATTCAGCATGTTAAGAGCACTTACATTTATTGCTGCTATGACTACAAACTGAATCAATGTAACAGTAGCTTATTACAGTATTAGGTATCATTTTAAAATGGTCATCCCTCTTGTCTGAATAATTGGTAATCTATCTTTAAAAGAGTTATCTGAGCAGACTTTTTATAAGCTACAATATCCATTTAATGTTGCTCGTGGTCCAAATAATTGGAAATAACCTAAAAATCCAACATCAGATGAATGTTTAAGCAAATTAAGAAACATCTGCCGAATAAAATACTATGCCTCCATCAAAAATTAGATTTTTAAGAGTTTTCTATCACACAGGGGAAAATGTATCACTCTAATATAAATGAAAAGCAGAAAATTGAAAATATAATGTGATTTCAACAATGTCAGAAAATAAACTGACACGTAAAGACTAAAGGAAAAGATAACAAAATTAGAGTTTATGGATGATGTTCCTTTTCTTCTTCCTTATAATTATATATAATTCACAATTTTCTCTTCAGTGAACACATATAGTGATAAAAATTATCTAATAAAAGCATCTTCTAAATACTAGATTATATGTCTTTAAAATATTTGTAGTTGCCCTTAAAGTGAGTTGCCTAACCTCTAGATCTAGATCTCTCTAGAACTCACATTCCTATATTCCAACCCAAATTTTTAAAATTTACTCTCTCTATGTAAATTAGAATGGCCTTTTTTTCCTCTGAATTTAACTATTTCAAACTTCAAGTAAAGCTCTCTATAGTTTTTGTACAACAATACAAGCAATAAACATACTCTGATAAACCATTTTTATTCACAACTAAAAATAAGGCTTTCTTTCTAAACAAAGGGCAAGGGGAAGAGGATGTCTAACAGTGGCAGTCAGTGAGCAATCTAATCTGACCAAAGAATCACTATTTGGCCACTGTTCTCAAAGTACTGAGCTAAATGCATCATTCTGAATGCTTCTCTATACCAAGCACTCTACTAGGTTGTGAGGATTTGGGGAGTTCAAAATGAGCAAGACTTAGAGTCATAAACACTCATCCCGGGTTCCCGACCTTGAAAAAAAAAGACCAATAAAAAAGGGTTGCTTTACCAATAATTTCAGAACAAAATGGAATAATTGCAGACATTTCTAGAAGCAAGCATCCACTGGAAAAAATTTACTGGTAGTAAATACTATATACACCTTAAAAGCAGGAAACAAAACAAAACAAAACAAACAGATCATCCTAAAAACTGTAAAAAAAAAAAAAAAAAACCTCCTGCTCTGATAGTCCAGGAATCTCTGTCCTTTCCCTAAGCAAGAGGGAGAAAGAGACGAAGACCAGACTGGCGAGCAGTAAACTTGGGTTCTGATCATGACCCGCTGAGCTAATGATGAGATCTCAACACCTCTGGTCTCAGTTTCCCACACATGAAACGGGGGGTTGGACCAGAAGACTAAGTTTGCCCAGATATAACATCCTCTGAGCCTGGGAGAAGTTCCCTCCTGGCAGGCCCCTGGAGACACTCGGAAGTGTTTGTTTTAGGAAACCCAGGGATCTCAGCACTGAAGGAGAACATAGCTCCTCCATGTACCATTTCAGACAATCTGCAAGCATTTGGGGTCTTTAACATAATTAGTTGGCCCCTGAGCTCTTTTAACTTTAATATTTACACTAGAACAATTGGAAAGTGCTCATTAGTGTTTCAGCCAAAGCAATTCTAGTCTCTTTATCCATTCCAATGAGCTTCTTCTCCATTAGCAAGAGGGGTGAAGGCCCAGAGGTTATCTGCCTAGCCAAAGCGGTTCTCAGGTGGAAATAAATTTGAAAAGCATTAATGTGGACACTGTGAGAAATTTGTTCTTACAGCTAATGTCCAGAGGACAAGGTCCAAATAAATAACTTCCGACAAGCCCTGCCCCGACGCAGCCCAGAGCTGCCCACAACTCCCAGAGGCGCCCAGTCAACTCATTCTCCAAATGCCAGAAAAAGAGAATGGGGAGTGATGGGAGGAGAGCTGGGGTGAACAACAGCAGCAAAGATCTCTCTCAAATCCTACCTCCTCAAAAGCTCGTATCAGGACCTCCCTGACTGTCCAGTGGTTACAGCTTCACCTTCCAACATAGAGGGTGTAGGTTTGATCCCTGATTGGGAAGCTAAAATCCCACATGCCTCACAGCCAAAAAAATCAGAAAGTAAAACAGAAGTATTATTGTAACCAATTCAATAAAGACTTTAAAAACAGTCCACATTAAAAAAAAAAAAAAAAATCTTAGAAAAGTCCAAGTCTCCCTTAAGACTGCACTTTCTTAGCTACTTTCTCTCTAATTGTGATGAGTGTCTTCAAAAGGAACACCCCACCTCTCATGCAAGTTTGTGATATTTTCCAGTTCATTCCCAGTAAAGTGTCAAGGTTCCACATAGAATTCACCCAGGCTGTTGTGAGCTCTCACCTCCCTGCATCCGCTGTGATCTTAAGGAGGGCTGGGGGCACGCTGAGCTGCTAATTGACATAAGTGCTGTCACCAAAGGGGGCATCTTCATGTATTGGGGGGAGGGAGGTTTCACCTCTCCTGCATGCTCTATCTGAGACCTCAGGCACCTTCTGAAATATATGCCAGGGAACAAGCTGGTAAAGTCCAGCAAAGGTTTCTGCGGGTTCATTCATTCTTACACAGAAGGGAATTCTGCTGTGTGCTCTGAGCTCGCTGCCAAGCTGTCCCCAGAGCCCGCAGTGGAGTGTTCACCAGCACCCTGAGATGAGGGGGGTATTGCTCCTCTGAAATCCCAGGAAACAGCCAGACAGACAGCATGGCTGATCCACTTTGACATTTTCGCTAACATCAAAAACTGAGCATGAGTTGCATTTGCAATTTTCCAGAATTCCTCATTTTAGGTCAAGACTGGCCTTACCTATAGATTAGTCACTTACATGGTAGGATTTGACACACACAGAAAACTTCTCCACTAAAAGGATAATATCCCCACCAACCTTCTGTGATTCTGCAATCTATCCATTAGTCACCCTCTGGAGTTCAGCTACTGACAGTGTAGGTTAAAATACAAATTTGTCACTTAGAGAAAAAGCATATGAAGGCATCCTCAACACTTAATGTCCCAGCAGTGCTGGAATGCCAGACTAAGACATGTGTGTTAAAATCAACATACCAATAAATGAAGACTGACTTTATGTCATGTATGTTTAATTTATGAAAATGGTAGCACTATTTTCGGATCAATAAATGCATGACAGATCCTTGATATTCTATTAATGAAAACTAGTCTGAGGCTATAGTTTAACCTTTGAGATTAGTGTCAGGAGAGAGGGTTATCTCCCCTGCTGCCCTTGTTAGAAGTAGCACATTAGCACAGATTCCACATGGATCAGATTCAGTTTGTAATTAAGTATAAGCGGTGTGTGTGGTCGAGAGAGCAGAGAGCTCTGGCTTTGACTCTGTCTCTGTTACAAGATGCATGACCTTGATAAAACCATGGTAAGTAATGTGAGCCTCAGTTTCCTCTGCATAAAATTGAGATATGGAAAAGAAAGCTTTCTGTAAAATTCTGATTCAGTGATTCTCTATTAAACAATCTTTCTCTTTCTGCCACTCATACTCACAAGGAGAAGAAGAAGCTGATGGTGTTGGCCCAGTACCCTCAACAGACCTGCACCTGAGCCACTGCGAGCCCTGAATCTGGGGCAGGCATGTCACTTCTGTGTCTAATTGCTGCTTGCCAGTCTGCAGGTGCTTGTTCACAAGTGCCAATGATGTGATTACTTCCTGGATAGAAAGGAATAAACCTCTGATGCTTTTGCACTGGTCATTATGTCTGTCTGCTTTGTGTAGAAGAACCATCTTGTTGATTCAGACTGGACGTTTCGAGAAGGCAGAGTTACTTTCCATTCAATTGCCTGAAGATGGTGCCTAATAGAGAACCACACTCGGATGGGGGCTAAATCATCAATATCATGATTGTGATGCCATGGTATTAAAGGAGAATTCTCACAAAAGAAACATGTCCCTCTCTCATTGAATCACTAACTCCCATGTCCTATAAAAACAAAACAAAACTGCAGACATCACCACAAGGAACCCTGAGCACAGGGGACTGGTGACTAGATGCCACTTGTCAGTCGGGATGATACCAGTGGCCTTTGCAACCAGGAATTTCCAATCCTGTGATTGTGGGGAAATTTCCGGCTCCAAAGGCCCCTGTGATTTGTAGGGATTCCTACAACAGCAAGAACCAGCTCTGAGAAGCCCACTCGAGACTGGCCTGGAACAAGTGGGACCACCCGGCCCATGGGGGAAAGTAAGGGGAAGAAGGGCCTGGTAGGGGTCCCTCTGTGGTGGATTTGCCTCACTCAGGTCCAGCCTGGCAGAGTCAAGGGCAGCCATAGGTCTGGGTATCTGGTTCTCCCCCCATCCTCCTCCTCCAGAGTTTGGTGGTCCCTAAGACAGAGAACAGGTAAGGAATGACTGTTCTGGTTCTGACCTCAGGACACTCACAGGGACAGCTGGCTTCTAAGGACTGGAATAGTGACCCTGTTATTCCTGCACTCCATCCTGCCCAGGGTGCAGCCCCAGGCCCCGGGTCCCAGCGCCTATGGAATGTGAAGCTGATGACAGCTGGTGGAGGTCCTGGGGTCTTGGGAGCAGGGCTCTAGGGCCAGGGGACAGCGGAGGCATCATCCACCTCCAAACAGTTCTTCAGCTGTTCAGAAAAGACAGAGGTGGGTAGAGGGGGAGGAAGGCTCAGCCCACCCTTTCCTCTTCTGTGTGTGGTTATTTATTTAACCTCTGGGGGCCTCCTCGCCTATAAAATGGGACTATGATGCATGCCTCAGCAAACTGTGAAATCCAAGTGAGTGGGCTCTCAAGTAGATGCTCGTTGACCATGAAGTTCCCTTCCCAATGGCTGATTTGCAAGATTGGAGTTCAACTCATTGAATCCCAGAGAAGGTGTGATGGGGACGAAGGGAGGAGGGTGTTGTGGTTCCCACAGGTGCGCATCAGGCTTCAGAGGACATGACACCTCACGATCGCATAAAACTCAAACTTTCTTGTCTGTGACATTTTCAGAAATGAAAAGAAGAGCCAAGGTACAGAGATTCTGATCTTTATCTCCACTGTAAGTTCCAAGACCAGGAGCTGATGGAGTTAGGAGGGTTGTTTTTGCAGACAGTGTGGATAATACCAAGGTGGCCTGGCCAAGAGCACCTTGGTCCAGGTCTCAGTACCTACAGAAACATATACATTACCTGGCACCTACCTCTTCCTAGAAACCTCTATCTCCAGAATATGAAACCCCAACCAACAGAACGGGCGAAGAAATGAGGCCCAGAAGGTATCTCCTGCAACACTTTATTTCATGTGGTTTATTGAGAGAAAAGCAGAGACGACACCAAAAGAAATAAAGAGAAGGTGATGAGTTAAAGTGATCAAAGTATTGTGCGTTTACTTACAACTCAACTAAACAAATTCTAGTTCCTACACAAATATTCTGAGGACTAAATAAGCAATACAATACTTTTTTGAGCTCTTTGTGATCAAATGTTTTGCCGTTAGAAGTTATATTCCTGGGGAGTTGATATCAGAGATGCTTGTTCCTTGTCAGTAAACTTAAGAAGACGCCAAAGCTGTGTACATTTAAATCACACAAAACATTCCCCCAAGCTGTCTAGTCTCTTGACAGCCCCCTTTCACTGAGCTCCATGGTCATGGAATATAAATATCTTTATCTTATCAGCACAGGCTTTTGAAAATTTGACATAATAGGATTTCTTCCTCACAAGGTATATCAAACATTATTGCAAACTAAGTCTATTTTACTTTTAATCAAGACTGAATCAAAGGGTCTTTTCTTCAGTCTTTTAGACTTTCTATTTCCACTTGATCTCTCTGACCATCCTGCCAGACGGAAGCCCTGAGAACTGGTCCAGTCACTCCAAGACGCAGCATCTCTCTCTGAAGTGTTCTTGGTGGAAAGGTGCGAGGACCATGTGGACAGGTAAAGCAATTAAAAATTAACAGATACTTAACAAGTGAAGGGACTGAAATGGAGACAAAAGTGACAGTGATGCTATTAATAGTTTGTTCTATGAAGCTCTAGTGCAATGTCAAGCTAGTATGAAAGTTTAGCCATTTTTGTGGTTTTCTATCTCGATCCCCAGTGCTAGAACAGTAGGTTTCTTGAATGAGTAAATGAATGACACATTAATTCATGAATGAACAGTAATATTGAGAAAGGGAAGAAATCTATTATAGTCAATAAATGGGCCCTGGAAGACACCCCCTTTGTCTCCTGACCCAGGGAACGTAGCCCATAGTTAAAGCAGAGTCCTTAGGCCATGGGCCCCGGGGGTGGCCACACACCTTAGAAGGCATTTCAGCATCAACAGCAATTCCTCGGGCAGCTTGAATCATTTACTTCCATAATACGCTACTCAGCTGTTGTGATCTCTGGGGATGCTCTCTTATAATCTCTGCTTCCTGTGTTAGCTGTTCTTCTCATTTGGAGAATTAACCCACATTGTCTCGACCGTCGGGCTCATCCTGACTTCCTTCTCTAGATAACAAGGTTCTCAAAGGTTGAGACTGTGTTGTCTGCTGCTTTTTGTGTCTAGTTCACTGTATATTCCACAGCTGAGTACATAGAGAACAACGACTCAATGAGTGAAATTGATGAACACGTACCAAGGCTTGAAGAGAAGGACATGAGCTGCTGGGTTAGATGACAAAAGCCACATCACTCCTTGTGCTTCAGGCCCCAGCCCAGAGGCTCAGAGGCACGCCTCCCTCCGATGTCTGAGCCCACAGCGGTACACAGGCACCTGCAGCCCCATCCCAAACCCCGCAGCCACGGCGCTGTCTGCTCTTCTTTCGCGGCTCTTGTTCGTTGTAAGGACAAGCCGGCTTGCGTTGCATTGGGTCTTCCATCCTGGGGAGTGTTTCACAACTCTGCACACATCCCCAGACCCCAGGCTAAAGAATAAGGGTTGAAAATACACTCAGATGTCATCATGGGCAATGGAACAAATGTCAAGCACAGTCTGCAGGTCCTGACTTGAGGCAGCGGAACCCCAGGCTGGAGCTAGCTTCCACTTACAAGGACTCTGTATGGAAATAGGTGGGTGGTTGGCTGAAGAGACCAACAGAATTTCCCTCCTGCTCTGTGCCTTCTCCGGTCCCACCTCTGGGGATTCTTGAAGAAATGGTGGGAAATGTCAGCATCAGATGCAGGACTCTATCTGTCTCCAGGTCACAGGATTCACCTGGGATTTTGGCAAGACATGCCAGGTCTCCACGGTTTACTTTTAGAGTCTGGAAGGTGGATAGATTTGTAAGAAAGTGGACAGACAATCTCTCTCCAGAAGAGAAAGGGCCCTCTTGGGCTCCAAGATGCAGTCCCAGCGTTGCTCAGGCAGGTGTCAAGAGGTAAGTCCTGACCCTCCGTTGCAACAAGGACTCTGAGGAAAGCCATGACTGTGTGTTTCCTGGAACTGTCTTCCTCCTACTTCACGGGGGCTGAGACTTCAGCTCTGTTAGCAAAAGGACAATGCAGAGGAGGAAAGTGGCCACGAGATGGCAGCAGATGGTAAGGAAAGGGAGTTCAGGCAACACAGGGAGAGGCTTGCTGCCCCTCCATTTTGCTTTACATCTTTAATGAGATATGTGAAGAAAATGAGTCCCTTACATGCCACACACAGATGCTACAACATATGGAGAGATGCCGCACAGCAATATTTCTCTGGTTATTAAACAGGAGGCACCTAACCAGTCATTCACTGCATCATCATGCCGAGCTGTCCTTTGTGTCCTGGATACTGCTGTTGACAAGGTAATAACAGGAGAAAGCAGTTGAGAAGACTGATGTGCAGACCCGGGCCTCTGGGCTTGCAGCTTCGCCAGGCCCGGATGCTGGCTGGATTGCCAGGAAGCAGGAGCTGCCCAGCCCAGCGGGACCGCCTTGCCAAGGGGCACAAGCCATGTGGCTTCTGCTGCGACTCAGCCCAGGCAGGGCCCGGACTGCTCTCTTGTCTCCCTGGCAGCCCCTGAGGGCTCGTTTGTTAAGAACCCGATTCCCACCAGACAGCTCTGGAGGCTGACCTTCCAACCACAAACCCCACGTGGGAACGGGAGCTCTAGACATTTTAAAGAACAAGACATGCTTGCTTTTCTGGCAGCACTGAAGGCATACAGGGTAATGAAAATGCATTCAGGGACTTCCATGGTGGTCCAGATGCTAAGCCTCCACACTCCCAGTGTAAGGGGCCCAGGTTCGATCCCTGGTCAGGGAACTAGATCCCACATGCCACAGCTAAGACCCGGAGCAGCCAAACAAGTTTTAAAAAAGAAAAACGCATTCAACTGCACACCGATGGGGAATCCATTTCCCAGCCTCCCCAAGCAAAGGTCGGGAATCCGGTCCTGGTAACCAGAAATGATTTCCCTTGGCGGACATGTCTCACATATTCTCCCGGGAGACTGCTACCAGGGCTGGGGGCAGGCAGGTATTGCTGTATTTTTTTACTATATGCCAACCCCATACCCACTCCCATGCCCTGTGTCCACCCTCCCCTGCTGATCATTCCACACTAATTTCCCCACTCTCCCAAACCCAGGGGCTCTTGGAAACCTCAGTGGTGACTGAGGAACTGAGAACAGGTGAGTCAGCCCAGGCAAGCAGCCCACTCCAGAGCCCAGAAAGAGACTTGTCATCTACCCCAAAGTCCAAGCTCCTAGAACTTCTCAGAGTAACTCACAAAACCCATCAACAATCCTAAATGAAGGTAAATAATACAGTCATTTTTCATACAGAGAAACTGAGATGCACAGCTGAGGTGTGGCTTTGGCTCTCCTAGTTCCCATCCCTTTCCTATAGGTCTGAGCCTCTGAAACTGACTCCCAGTGGGAATGTAATAGCAAGGCTCACACCGCTGCGATTCCCCTCCATCTTTCAGAAAGAGATTCTATGTGCTAGAAATCCTCACAGGTCTGTGTGACCTTCCACAAGTCACTTAACCTCTCTGTGCCTCAATTTGCTCATCTGTAATTTGAAGGGCTAGCACTGGATGGGGTCTAGGGCCTCTTCCGGCTCTGGGATCCTGGGGCTTTAATTTCTCCAATCTCTGCCAGCCATCTCCAACAATAGCCAGACTCCACAGGAGGGAGCAGAATTTCCTCCTCCGGCTGATAAGAAATGTGGTCATGGCTGGAGTCTTGTCGACCTCCTTTGTCCTCAGAACGAAGCGAGACCGGGAGGTTTCAGATGTTATTGACACTAACAGCAGCGGGGCCTGGAGGCGACCACACTCCTAGGGAAGGACCACACAGAGTTGTCCCAGTGGGCGGTGCAGATCCAGAGTCAAGACCCCAGGATGTTTTAATAACTATTTCTCAGTGGAAAAAAAAAAAAGACTCTTTTTATTCTGCACAAGGGTCTAGGGACAAATCCAAGTCTCCCAGGAGGAAACTCCTCTCGCCTATAATGGGGGATTGGCTCAGCTCAGCTGCACTGACAAAGGCTGAATACAGCATGCAGTGGTGTGGGCGGCTCCCTGTAGTTCCATGTGAACATGACTCACAGCAGTTATGAATATCAAACCTCCTTTGATGTGTTCCCGGACATGAGGAGCAGCCACAGGGGGGAGGAGGTGGATCCTGGATGCCGGCTCTGCGGGGCAGTGTGCGGAGGGCCTGGACACATCTGGCAGCATCCTGAAGCTCCAGGAGAACTTGGAGCGGGTAATTACCCTAGGACTCCCTGGGACAGCAGCATTCCCTTCCATCCATCTCTCTCCATCTCTTTCCCTCTCTTTTTTTTTCCTGTCTCCAGCTACAGAAGAATGAGATCCTCCAAGAATTATGACCTGTTTTTATACCTTCACCCTTCCCGGGGGGGATAACAATTCACTTCCCTGAATAAAACCGGTTTTATTGAGCACAGAATGAAGGCACCCCCTCACTCAGCATCTGCGTCAATTGCTTTAGTCCTGGCCCCAGTCAGCCAAGCAGAAGGATTTTTCTCCATTATGGCCCTTTCTAGACACTCAGCCTTTCCAGTGCTGCATGGTACCTTGTTCTCCTAGTAGGCTCCCAGTGATGACTGAACACCAAGCTTCCCAGTCTCTCTCATTTTGGTAGCTCCTGAGACTGGGTCAATTATGACCATCCAGAGCAGGAGACCGAGCCCTGCCAACCACAAGGTGAGCGCCCAGATTGGATCAGAAGAGAGGATCAGCCACCTCATGTCTGTTTCAACTGAAAGCTTTTTCACATGTGGACGGTTCTCCCATTTCTAGACAGGGTTCAAGAACAGGTTTGGTCCCTGGAAATTTGGACAAAGACTTTACAGTTATAGAAAGAGGTGGCAAAGGGTAAACAGGAAGGGAATCTGTTCATCTCCATGCCTGCATGCTTTTGGTTTTCTGAAATGAGGCTGATTTATTTTGCAGCTAAGTTGGACTTTGACTGAAAAATTCTCATGTGCCCAGAAATCTCATGCATATATACACATGGAAATAATAAAATAACTACTCTTAACTGAGCACTGACCTCGTGCCATGCACAATGCCCAGGGCTGCACAGGCACCAGCTCTCCAAATCTTCACAGATGCTCTGCCTGGGAGCGGGCAGTGGGGAGCAGGTATTATTATCCTTGTTTTACAAATGAGTAGCCCAAGCCTCCAAAAGGCTAAGAATTCTTCCCAAGATTGAAAACTTAAAGTAAAAGGGCTTGGATTCCAAAGCATCGTCTCTTAACCACTGTGCTATGGTGCAATATGCTTATCACCAAGGGCCCTGCATTATGAAGGAGGGCAGGGAAGGCACAGTTCTTGACTTCAGAAAGCTTCCGTTTAACGACATGGCAGTGCACACAGAGCTACACACATATGCACAGACTCACTGTGACTCACGTTGTCTTCTAAGAGCCCTGTAGCTAAAATATGCATGTTCCATCTTCATTATCTTGCTCTCAGACTCCTGCCCTGGATTCACAGATTGAACCTTGTTCCTGTAGTAAAGACTAGAGTCTTCCACAGTAGGGCTGTGGATGCTTGGATTTTAGAGGCAGCAGTGTGAGCAAGTCAACCACCAAGGTGCGTTATGCTACCGTTACTCAGCTCCTGAGCTGTAACTGTCTGGTATTGCTTTTTCCATTTGATCAGGAAGTTTCTCTAACCCATTTCTCCCTTCAGGGGAGTAGAGGAAGACAGCAACAAGGGCAGGGGCAGGGAAGGTTTCAGGCTTGAAGATTCAGAAAGCCAAGTCATAGATCAACTAGAAGAAATGAAGCAGGGTACAGTGAAATTCCATTGCTTCCATGACCTTGAAAGGTAAGCGCTGATATATCTAGAGGACACCGTGTGCTAAGATGTACTAAGATAAAAGGAAGGGAAGCTTGCACTAGTTGTAGACTTTGCCAAGCACACACTGGCTGCCAAGACGACTTCAGCCTTGACTCTTAGATCCGTGATCTGGGACACGGGACAGTGTTCTACTGTGCTGGACATCTTCCAGTGACATTGACCCAAGAGAGGGCTGGGAGGAAGGCTTCTTGCTTCTAAGAGAGAGAAATTTCCCTCCAAAGTAGAGTTACTGAACTGCCCATATGTAGGATGTGGGGAGACTGAAAATACTTGAGTCCCAGGAGCATGCTGAGGACGGATGTGTCTTCCTACGGGCTAGATCCCTTTGTAAATCTAATGTTTGGAGAATTTGCCTCTGATTTCATTTCAGGAGATTTGTGCTTGTTCCCTGACTGCCCATCAACCTGAAAAATAACGATTCTTGATCAAAGCCTTCTGAGAACCTACACCAAAGAGGATTGAGAGGACTGGGGTTGCAACTCTGGGCGATCACTGCTCCTCCAGTATCACTGCACTTTCTACACCCCAAGGCAGCCTGGTCATCTTGTCCCCTAAAATTCAAATTGGGAGACTGATGTGGTTTTGTTTCTAGTTCTCTCTACACATACAACTCCAGGTGCCTGGTCATTAATCAATCTTAATTCTCGCTTTAATTTCTCAACTGTGGCTTCCAATTCCTGCTTCCCCAACCTCATCCAAAGGAGTCATTCCTCGTCCCCTGATGAATGGGCAGGCACCTCAGAAACTCGCTCTAGGAATCCGTGGTTCCCGCATGCCTACATTTGACCACTGGAGGGCAGTGCTGGACCGGCCAAATCTCTAGGTGCGCTGCTCCATTTTCGTCCCCACCTGGGCTGTCATTGTAGGATATAGCCTCTGGTTGGAAGCCAAAACCAAGGACCACTGGAGCACCCTGAGAGCACAGCGCGGTCAAGCCTATTACAGCAGCTCCTCCAAACCTGGGTCATAGAAATAAAAGGCAGTTCACCAGAAAGCAGATTTGGCTCCAGTCCCCTGGGAAAGATTGAGACGACAATTTGCCTCATCGTTTCATTAATCAGGAACCATCTGTCTCTCTGAATGGGGATGCAGAGTCCTACCTATCTCTACCCACTCAGGTGTAAGCTCCTTGAGGGTAATGTCTTAATAAGCTCTATATTCCTGGCAGTAAACACAGTGTTTGACAATAAATGTTTGTTCAATGAATGGGTAGAAGAAGCATGCATATACATATATACGCATAAATTGGGATTGGCCATTTTCAGATTTGTTGCTGTTTTCCAGCTCTTATAACACCTAAACTTTAAGCCATCAATTAGTTGCTGTGCATTTTTAGTCCTGAAGACAGCCAAGGATAATTAGGTTATTAATTAAAGCAGTGGTTGTCATTGTACAAACGCTATTTCAAACACCACTTCAAGAGTTTCAGATCTCTTACTTTCAGAAGTCCTTCGTTATATCACCCATGTGTCCTCAGATCTCATCAGCCTGTGGATTACAAAATACTGACATCGTTTCATGAATATTCAGTTTATAACTAGCAGGCTCTATCATGGTAATGTGGAGCATCCGTTCTGTCCCCAGGGGACTTATGGTCATTTCATCCCACCATGGGTCCCCATGGGGCTCCACAACTTCACTGAACCAGAACTTTCCTTCAGGCCCCCTTGTGTCATCCCACAAGACCCTTCTCCAGGCTGCTGTCCCCTCTGCCTACTGCCAATGGATTCCACCTGGCGATGGATACAGCCTGCTCTCTTAATCATTCAAAGCACAGCTAAATGCTAGAGGAGAGAAAGAAATGCACATTTTAAGACCCCAAACCCAACCTCTTCCTGTCTCCCTGCAGACTTCCACATAGCAGGGACCAGTCAGTGCCCCCAGTAAAAATCTGCAGGCCTCCCACATCCTCATGTGCAGAGTCCAAAACCAGCTCTTTTGCTGCCCTGGGATGACTGACAGTGAGACAAACTACTCCTTCCAGGGAAGCTCTTCACCAACCCTCCACCATCTCAGGTAGAGGCTGGTCTTCATGGCCCAAAAAGGCAAAATCAGTGTTATTAGGTCTTAAAATATAATGTATGAGACACCAATAGCTTTGACTATATTCATATTTGGAGGAAAATATGCCCTCCACTTCTAACTTGAAACATACAAATTAATTTCTCTTAATAGAATATTTTTTAATTGATTTGTTTTTAATTGAAGGATAATTGCTTTAGAGAATTTTGTTGGTTTCTGCCAAACAACAGAATATTTTCTATCTTAGTGTACATCTGAATTTAGTTGTATGCGGACTTCATAATTTTCCCCAACAATGAGTGGATATTTGTTTTAGACGTGAATAAACTCATTCTCAGCCTTACTCTAGTTTTCTCAACAACAGTACTCTAAGTTCATCTAGTATCTCTAGTCTACCAACAAAACCCTCTCAGCCTCAACAATCTTCAAGGATCAGTTCTACTGAAAGAAAAGAAAAGATAGAAAGGAAGGAAGGAAGGAAGGAGGAATACATCATTATAAAGCAATTATCCTCTGGTTTTTAAAAAATGCAAAATGAAAGAAAGACTGGAAAAAGGGGATGAAGAAATAAAGAAAAGAAATACCCCTTTATAAAAACACCTAACTTAAATTTCTCCCTACAGTTCAAATTTAGGTCTTCAGGGTCTTCATTCTTCTCACAAAAATGTTGTAAATCAAAGCAAACTCTCCTTAGAGCAACTGGAAAAAAAAATTCTTTCTAAAATAACATTTTCCTGTAACTGTTCATGGGAGTTGAGTTCATCATATGTTAAGCATGTCCCAGCCTGTTATTTTTCAAGATGTCTTCAATATGATCAAGGGACAGGCCTCTAGGGCATCATCTCTGTTCTATACCTGGAAAAAATAATGTACAGAAATTTCCATAAGAGAGGAGATTGACAGTCAATACATAAGACTCAAGAGGCAAGGAAAGCCCGTAGGGTTAATGCACTGCATTCAAATACAGACCTGCCTCAGGGCTCTGAATATCCAGGTCCAGATCTTCCATGGGTGGATAATGCCTGAGGCTTGATACCAGGTCTGAGGTCCACGTTTGACATCTATGGCAGACCTTACACCCTCCTGCCTTGTGATTTTGAAAAACTCGAAATCTCTCCTGAGACTGTGACCCACGTGAGAAGTGTCTGAGATTATTTTCCTTGAAACTATAATTCCTTCTGACAACTCCAACACCAGGCAACCCTGGTTGCTAACTGGTGGATTTAATTTTTCACACTGTGGCAGCAGTGTAGGAAATCTTAGTCAGTCCCTCCAAACCACACACACTGGGTTACTCCCTGAAGGAGACAGTGACACTACAGCAACTTATTGAACACAGAGGACCTCAAAAAGGACCATAGACCCCAAGTGTTGCCAATGTCAGAGTCAAATCCTTCAGTACATTCACCAAAAGTGATCCAGCTGGAAGTGTTCTTTCAGGTTCCCATTAGAGACTAGCAGACTGCCTACCTGGCAGACATTGTTGCATAAAAGCTGTACTTTGGACAGAGCACACTGGTGGACCTTGGAAAATCAATTGGAAAATCTACCTTTTCCTCAAGCATATGGACCTTCCTGAAACCTGTAAGAGAATGGGTAGGGTAGGGTGTGTTCTCAACAGGAGACACATAAAGACCCTCCTAGCACTCGTTTCTAATGTCAGAACATGATAAATGTTGGTCAGAGTACAATGCACAGTTGTCCAGAGGAGGGAGAGATTAGTTTGGTTAAGGAGGATGGGGAAAGGCTCCCTGGTGGAAGTTATAGCTGAACTGACTTAAAGGATGAAGGGTCTTGACCAATAGAGGGACTGGAGAAAGACATGACAAGAAGAGGGCTAGCAGCTTAGGCAATTCAGGAAGGTGGACGGGACTGTGTTTGCAGAAGAGCATGCACTCTGCGGGAATGAGTCAGCACTGGTGGCCAGGTCAGAGCAGTGGCTGCTGTGGTGCGATGTGGCCTGATGGGGTAAGGTCTTGCAAACCAAGATAAAGAATTTGGATTTTTGTCCTGTGAGAAGTCATAAGCAATCAGAGATACAAAAGAGAAAATGTGCTTGGAAAGTGTTTTAGAAAGATCACTGTGGATGAGAGGATTGGTTTGGAGACCCAAAGCAGTGAGCTCAGATATAAAGTTTGTGTGAAAGCTGAGATGGACAATGGAAAGGTCAGGAATAAGCACCTGGAAAGAGAAAGCAGATTCAAGAGAAATCAAAAGCGGATGAATGACAAGTGGAGTCAAGGGGGAGAGAGAGGGCCTCTTAATGGCATTCTGCTTGTACACTGGAAGATTCTCTAGCTTGTATGTTTCAAGACTTTGTCATCAGAAATTAATTCTGTTTTTATTATATTAAGACTTAAAGTGTTGATCTTCCTAAGAACATTTTTATTATGTTTCTATGGTCCAAACAACTAATCTCCAAAGACAGAATTTCAGAATTTGAGGGTAGGGAGTTTCTGGGCCCTCAAAACTCATTCCATAATTGGCTGCCCACCCTTATTTATGAATTCAGCATGTGAAGGAGCATCCAGATACTGGACTGAAATCATTTGATTACCGTTATCTTTTCTTCTCTCTATTCAGTTTGGTGTAAGGAGAGCTAGATCCAGAGAAAGTCTATCATAAGTTCTTGGCTTCCCCGGTCAGTCAATCAAAGCCCTCTTCCTAGTAAAATGGTTAGACTATCACATATCTTCCACCACCAAGGGCAACCTTCCCCAGGAGTCTTTGATGAGTCAGTCTAGGGCCATCATACTACACACATGAATCTTCTCAACTAGCTTCACTGTCCCAAATATCATCAGCACTGCTGTGAGGATGCCTGGCCACCCTGTCACACCACCTGTTTTGCTGCAGGCACACCCACAGCCACACCACCAGCCTTCCACCTCTGCGTGTCTGTGTGCATGGCACTTCTGTGTAACCAGCCATCCTGGGATGACTCTCCCCTTATTTCGTTGTGCATTCTCCTATAATCCCTTTAAAATTCTTCAAAAGAGTATCTTGCAGAGAGAGGAATAGCCTTAGGAAAGAGAAAGGGAAGGCGATGAGGGAAGACAGAAGCAGAGGTATGAGTCAAGGCTTTGAGGAAAGCAATAAAAGAGAAAGACTCCGTGACCTCCATTAGCCCTGGCTCTCAAAATAAGATTGGCCCTAAAGATAGCTTATTATTTATCCCAAATTAAAATTTCCTAGCTCTGCAGTCACTGGAGACACAGTGAAAAGAAAACCATCACACAAAAGATGCCGTTATCCTCACAGCAGGAACAACTGCAACCAATCTGATTCTACTCCAAGAATAGAAAGATAACAGTGCAAAGACAGGAACCTCAAAACTATGAATTGTCAACAAAGAGAACTGTTTCTTGAAGGAAGAATGGTTATAAAGGAAGGTAGGCAGAAAAGGAACCCTCTGGCTCTAAGATGGGGCAGGAATTGCCAGGGAAAGTTCTAGTTTGTGTTCCTCCAGGGTGAACCTACCACCAGCTGTGCTGACTGGGAACAAACCCTGCCTGGATCTGTGCAGACCTCGGAAGCCCCTCAACCCACCCCTGCCCAGCTTCGTGTATATTTCTGAAGTTAAACATCACAACCAGACTTTAAACTCCACGGTGGCAGAAATTTCAACTGGTTTTCCTTTCCACCGCACCCTCAGCACTCAGCAGAAAGCTTGTATACAGCGGGCATTCAATACATCTTTATTGAATAGATGGTTGCCTGATGAATGGATTCCTTTAAAATGAGCAAATTGCTTCTGCCCTTTCTGGCTTCTGAAGAGCAAGTCCCAGAACCAGAACCAGTTGGGAGGGTAGTGCTAGCCATCGTTCCTTCAGGAAAAGGACTATTCCTACCTTTCCTCCTGCTTAGGTTCCTGAGGCTCAGAAACAAGGACCCCAGGGATCACGACCTACCAAATGTCTTTCAACAAAAGATTCTCTCCCTGGTTGTTTCCTTTCAGAGAATGAGCCCCCCGGGGGCTGATAAGGAAATGGCGCCATATGCGAAAACGCAGGCCCCTAGTGGCCGAGGGGCCCTGAGCTCCAAAGGGGCCTGTTGGCTGTTGCCTTTGAACAAATCTGAGTGTGTCTTTCGATAGCGCACGCACCAACCACCCCCAGAAGACCTCTTTCCTTTATGGCTGCAGCAACGAAGCAGCCACATGGTTGTTACAGATAAGGTGGCCTGACTGCCTGGTGCATGCAAAGTAGGCTTCGCGGTAAACAGCGCCGGGAGGAACTGCCGCGCCGCCACGTAGCGGCTGCTCTGCGTCGGGCCGCCCTGCCTCTCTAACTGGCTCCCAGGTAGACGGCTGCAGTCTCCCACCTCTTCTCAATTCTCATTTGCTATCCTTTTTCTCTTTGCCAGATGGTTCCTGTGGGACCTGAAATTACACAACTTCCAACAGAGCTGCCATGATTGGGAGGCATGTGACGTGCCAATGCCTATGTAATATTCCTGGTGGGAAATACAACTCTGATATCTGCAGAGGCTAACAAAGGCTCACTCATACCTACCATGCCTTTCAAGGCACCCTGGTGTTGGAGCCTTACCAGCTGTTTGCAGACAGAGAGCTATCCTCCAGGACCTCAACCATTAAGCACGAGGAGCCAAGAGACAAAGCCATTTGCTGCCAGCTCTACAGGCACCATGAGACACACTTAACGTCACACAGGACAAAGGCTGTATGCCTCAAGCAAGCTCGACACAGAAAATTCAGAGGGCATCCACCAACACCAAGGTGTTCAGGGTCATCTTAAACTCCCTCCACTTGTTCATCGATTCATTCATTCAAAACCATAGGACCCTCATGGTTTAGAAATCAATATCCTAAGTGCTATGGGAATACAAAGATACAAAACAAGCACTTCTCAAATAATAAAATGTATTCAGCAGTTAACACCTCCTCACGTTTATCTTGCTAAACCAGAAGTGAAAATTAAATCCTGTTGAATTACTTGCATCTTTGACCTGACACATAAAAGCACAGTCCCCGATACCCAGAGCGACAAACAAATTGGACACAGTAAAAAAAAAAATCAAACCCAACAATTAACATCTTAATCACAGACCCTTGGAAACCTAACATTTCTAACAACCTGAAAGATTTTAAGCATCTACATACACATATGTAAAATACTAGTACATTAAATAAATAATCGATAGATAATAGATAGAAAGATACATGTGAAGAGTAGGTAGCATAGTAGCAATGACTGAGCTCACCTTCAGACTTGGAAGCCAGACTTGTTGAATTTTGGATCCCAATCTTCCACTTAGTGAGTCACTAGCTATATGACCTTGGGCAAGTTACTTTATGCCTTGCCTCTCTCAGTTATAAAATAATTATAACACTTACCTTAGAGGACTGTTGCAAGAGTTAAGTGAATTATTACATGTAATGCACTTAGAGTGTCACTTGGCACAGAGGAAACACAGGAAGTTTTAACTGCTATTGCTGTGGATGGTGATGAGATCATAATGGTGATTATCACTACATATCTGCATCCCTGTATTGGGCTGGTCTAGGCCCTTAGCAACTTGATAAAGAATAAGTCAATCTCTTGGACAATTAAGCATTTTTTTTAATATTAGCATCCCATCTAATAAAAGCTAAATATGAGTAGGAATTCACAGAAATACAATTCAAAAAACTTTCAGGACCTTTTTTACTGGATGCTGATCAATTATTACAGGCTTCCTATATAGGAAAAAGTAAAATCAGCAGAAAGTAAGACATTATGAGATATTCAAATAAAACAGTAGCCTGACCCATTAAATGGATAGTGGAATAATTTATACATGTAGAGCCAGAAAAAAAGTTAAAGTTGCTTATGAACATAATCATAAATAAGGAATTAGTTCTTTCAACATCGTAAGGCATACTACATGACCTGAAAATATTCCTATGTCCAAAGAAATTATAAATTAAGTCAAAGTACACCTGACTCTATGGCATCCTAAAATAACTGTCAAGTGAAGATCATACCATGATTTCAGAAGTGCATAATCTCTACAAATACACACTCACATTGGCCTCTGTTTATTCATGGAACCACCCATGAAAACTCCTGGGTGTGAACTGCTGAGCTGAGAACTTGAAATAAGCAGGCTTGTCTTCTCTATTTTCTTTTCTGAAGATGCAGGATCTCCTGCGGCTTCAGATCTTGCTTTTATTCATCAGTGGAAACACTAATCCCCTGCTGTTTTGCTGGCTTTCTCATTTGCAGCCAGCATATGGGCTCATCAGCACCAGTGCCCCCAAGAGCAGTCCTTCAAGTGCACAGAATCACACAAAACAAGAGGCTTTTCTTGGAATAAAAGAACTAGAGAAAGACCCTTTGCAAAATTTGGCTTTGGAAATCTGATTTCAAAGTCTTAACCTTGATGGGACAGGCCCAGATTGACACAGTGGTGAGCAAGTGAGTCACTTTCTTTCCGGGTTTTCTCTTCCCCAGGGGTACCTTGGGGTTATTTTTAACACAGTCCCCGAATTGCTGAATGCTTACACAGAAAATTCTGGTTTCCTAAAGGACACTGACAACTTTAGGAACCCTCCTGTATTTTCAACCAATAAAAATCAGTTCAGTCAACTCTCCCTAGAGCAACCAAAATTCAAAGGCCATGCAATAATGAAATAGATTCTTTGTGACTCTGTCACAAAGATCTCTGATTATACCACGCTAACAGTCTCAGTAAGAGAAATAACTGTTTTTCCTTTTCCACTACCATCAGAGGGAGAGGAAGTCTGGATACAGTAGAAGAAAGTTATTAGAGAATGAGGCATTGACGGGAGACCACTGCCCAAGGGTGGGTTTCCTGGTCACTTCCCGCAGGGACCAAATGAAAACTGTGATGGAGCTCATGGTATACTTGAGCGCATCTGTCCCAACCACCTCATCATCTCACTGGAAGCCCTCTAATCTCCCTACGTGATCCTGGAAGAAAAGGTGAACAAGAAGGTTAAAGCCAGTTAATAAATGCTCATCAAGTATCTGTAAGTCTCAGACTATAGAATTGGAGAGGTTCATTTTTTTTATTCAACAATATATACTGAGTGTCTACTCAATATGCCAGACACCATCTCAAGAGCCAAGAATACCAAGGCAGGAAACACAAGCTTTCTACCATTCTGGAGTTCACGCTGTGGTGGGGCTTGTAACCTAACAGAGGAATGGAGTCAGACACATGTGAAAACAAGACAAGTACCTGGTTGTGATGATTATGGGAGGGTTCCAGAAGGAAGGCACAGACTGGAATTAAGACCTCTAGGTTTCAGGATGAGCTGGGTGATGAGAGCCTGGAAAACATCTTAAAGGAGCTGAGCTGAGACTCAATACAGAAAAGTTTTTTTATTTACATCACAAGGTCTCAAGTCAGCAACAGAAGCAGAATTACAACTGTAACACGTCCCCACTTGCCTCCATGCTGTTTTGCTTCACAGCTGCTTCATTCAATGCCGTGCAGCTGGGTAACTGAGCCGCAGATGGAATACTGGCAGCCAAAATATTTTTAGAGACAAATGACACTGTGATTTTCCTTGACACCCATTGAAATTCCTCACTAATTTCCAAAAATATCTAATGTTTGCTTTAAAACAACCAGTGGGGCCCAGACATTTCAGGAAAAACAAATCAGAGAAACAGAGTAATTCCAGCCATCTGAGCGTTCTGAGCCCAGATCAATCAGATGGACAAAAGCCACTTACTGAAGGCCATCCTGGGATACCAGGCAGCTGAGATCCAAACCAAGAGAGACAGAAATGCAGCTTCCACTCCCTTCATTCACCTCCATTTCTGTTCTTTGGTTGCTTGTCCAACCACCCGATGCCAGAGCAGAAAAACAGCAGCTATAAACAGGCCAAACAGAAGTTAACTGCCATACCTAAATGAAGACAAATCATGGGCAAACATCAGAATCTGACTTCACTGTTAAAAGTGCTTAATGTGAGATGTTTGAGACTAATGAGCAAGAGAAAAGAAAGGGATTTCCTTCACTAAACTTATCTCCTTTTTATCCCAAAGAACTCAAAGCGGGTGAGAGTAGATGAGTTTTCAAATCAAAGGTAAGGTAGGTCTTAAAACTTCCAATTATAGACAAAATCAAAGTTCTGGCACTCTCACACTGATATTCAAGTCACCCAGTGGATATTTGATACTGAAGACTCAGAGGGGCAGACACCATCAGAGAGAATGGTGCTAGTAGCCAGTATGGGTTGATTTGATCTGACCCTGGGGTCTTTTTGCTTCTTCAGTCGACCTATTGTTTCTTCATCCCAGTTGGACAAAGAAAACTGGGACTCTAGCTCATATGTGGCTTCCATCCTTAGCTGCAAGAGATGATCCTTTGCCTACAGACACAGAAGTTATTGATTCTACTCCTTAATTCTGTGTGTGTTAGTTGCTCAGTCATGTCTAATTCTTTGCGACTTCATGGACTATAGCTCACCAGGCTTCTCTGTCCATGGCATTTTCCAGGCAAGAATACTGGAGTGGGTTGCCATTCTTTTCTCCAGGGGGTCTTCCCAACCCAGGGATTGAACTTGGGTCTCCTGCATCACAGACAGATTCTTTACCATCTGAGCCACCTGGGAAACCTTCAACTCTGATGCACTGCAACTCTGATGTGGCTCTATTCATTTCATCAATTTAACCTGCTCAACTTACCTGATCACAGTCCTAAGGACATAGCTCAGCTTCCCTGCTTCTCCCACAGGAATATTCTGTCAGGCTTGGAATGAGAAGCTCTATATCTCTCCTGGTGACTATGGCTCAGGAAGGGAGATCTGACTACATCACTAACTCAACGATGACAAAGCAGAAGAGATGAGGCAAAGAAACCAACATCTGTGGTGGCCTACCACTGTGTGCTGGGTGTGGGGATGAGTGTCACATGTGTGTTCTCTCATTCCAACCTACAACATCCCTACAAGGTAGCTACTCTACTTGCAGAGGATGAAATCAAAATTCAGAGATGTAGCTTGCCCAGCTACTGGCAAGTTGCAAAGCAAGACTCAAAACTTAGAGCTCTAAGACCTGCCAAGCTGGTGCTCTTTTTATGGGTAGTGACATCACCTAAGCACCAATGGTGATGTCAAAATGTTAGCCACAAGCAATTCCAAGCAGACTCTTGGATAGGAGCTATCCTGCTGCTGCAGAGTACCTCACTACTCCCATCACCTACAACATGGGCAGACCTGGCTTCCCCAGCTTTGGGCTTGGGTTGTTGGAAAATCCTCCCCTAATCCCAGACATCACTTAGATGAGCAACCCACCAGTCTCCCTGAGAGTCAGGAGGACCCACAGAGAACTCCTGATTGGATCAGCAGGCATGTTAAGTTTCTCATATTGATAAGCTCTCTGCTGGACACTGAGAATGCAAATACAAAGATGCTATCTTTGTCCTAAAGAATCTTAAAGTCCAGTGCAGAAAACAAACAAATTATCAGATAGTTATAATAAAGGTGATAAGTGCCGTGACCCAACAAGTTCAAGGAGCCCTGGGGGACCCCTCCCCTGGGTGAGGTGGGAGTGGAGAAGGAAGGTACAGTTTTTTCAGGAAGAAAGAGCAACCACTGCAAAAACTGGGCATGTGAGGACTAAAATACATTTTCAAACCTGCAAGTCCTTTTTGTGCAGCAGAAGTACTAAGTTCGAGCGGACGAGTGGCCCAAAGTGAGACTGGAGAGGGAAGAAGATCAGGAGATCATGTGGCCATGCCATAGGATCTTCACATTCCCCTAAAAGCCAAGGGGAGTGAATAGGAGTTTCAGCAGAGGTGTGACCTGGTCCCCTTTGGTCTGAACAAAAAATTATTGTGAGGCCTGCATGGAGAAGAGATGAAACAGGGAAGGATTCTGGAAGCAGGAAGGCCTTTTGGATAGTAGCATAATTGCTGTCAACCAGGGAAGAAAGCTTCGCCTGAAGCAGGGGTGGCTACCTGCAGAGGGGATATTGGGAGCTGCACAGATTCTGAGTGGAGGCAGGACAACAACTGGCAGACCAGCTAGCTCCTGCCCACATTGTCCTTTCCGCCTCCAGCTCCTGGAAATGTTCTCCTGACAGAGCCTCCTCCCAACTCTCCGGGCTCAGTTCACGGTTACCCCTTCTGAGTATCCCAAGCAGAAGCAGCTCTTTTTCTGTGCTCCTGGAGTGCTTTGAATCCACCTTTAAAAAAAAAAAAATAGCATTTCACACTCTTTTGCAATTGCTCTGTGTCTGTCTCCCCAAAAAGCTGAGCGCTCTCAAGGTAGAACTTTACATCCTTATGTCAGAAGTTTGCTCTTACATCTCCCAAATAGTACCTGACCTGTGATGTCATTAGCCCATGTTTGTTGAATAAACAGCCTAACCTGTGGCCTCGCAAGCAAGTCGCTCTCTCTCTGAGGAAGTGGCTAACCCCCAGCCACCCTTACAGCGGACAAAACGTCCCATGGTTAGACAGCAGCTGATCTGGGCAGGGACAGGCAGGGGACCAGCACACCGCAGAGTCATCCCCATAAAGCCATGCTGTGGAGCTGTGCCCTCTTCCACCTGGCCATCTGCTGGGCAGGTAAGGACAAGCTGATGGGCCTTTTATTCTGCAGGAAAGTCAGGAACAGTTTGCTGGGGTCAAAGGGAGAGCGTTGCTGAGCCTGGCTCTGACACTCCTCCCCGTGGGACGGAGGGACTTCTCTGAGGCCTCTCTAACTCAGCACTTTCCCTTTCAGGGGTCTCTTTGGATGTAATTTTGGAATCAGAGACCAAAACTCTGACTGTCCTCCTTGGGGAGCCTGCCACCTTCCGTTGCAACGTAACTGGAGGGAACTGGAAGAACTACCAGATGAGTTGGTATAAGAGGAATGAGAATAACGTCTTAACTTTAGTATACAGACTAAGCAGTAATTCTAATGAAAATGTCAGGGGTAATTTCAAGGGGAAAATTGATACTTCAAAAAATCAATACGTACTCAACATTCAAAAAGCAACAATAAAAGATTTTGGAACTTACTACTGTGGATCCGACATCCACAGTGCTACAGTCCTGATTCTGATCGCCTCAAATCTCTCCGAGTCAAACCAAGGCAGCAGATCCAACGAGAGACCATCTTTGGCTAAAATGAGCACCACCCCTGAGGTGAGACCACTTTATAACCTCAACAGGAACATCTGATAAGAGAGTCGGGAGTTGAGCTGGGGCCTTAGCTTTGTAGTTGGTGGAGAGGAACTTTCTTTATCAGCCAAAGTGGGCAGAAAGGTCGGTTAGGGTTTGTACAGGGAGACCAAGGGGACCCTGCTTCTCTCTCACAGACTCCTGAGAAAAGACTGGTGGTAAAAACAACCAGCTTTCAATACTGAGAAATTCCTCTCATTGTGGAGAGGCTGAGATGAACATATTTCTTCTCTAGGGAGTGCTTGCTGTAGCTCATCCCAGAGTCTTTATCATGAAAGCCTTTGTGTGCATAAACCAGATAAAGCAATGATGGTTTTCCATTACCATCCTAATCAAAATTTCCAAAGCTATTAGAGATAGCTTTAACTCCTAGTCTGTGATGAAGGATGACTACAGTCATTTTCTGAGATGCTCCCTAACTATTTCAGGTCGTGAATGTTTTATATCTTCCCTTAGCGACAGAGGAGCCCAGGGGACCCATGGGGAATGCAGGGAGGGATAACACATGGCCTTCTGTTACGTGGGTTGCCAAGAGAAACTTTGGAGACAAATATCTGTGGCAATGCGAGATTTCTGAAGTGGTCATAAATCAACTGAATTTTAAAAAAATAGATCCCTGAGTCACAAGTTGAAATGGAAGAGACTTGAAGTATCTGGAACTAGAGGAAGTCAAGGCCTGGAGGCACCATGGAGCAAACTGATGTGCAGGAAGGATTAAAGACACAAACATTTCATAATCATCAAGGGAGTGATATCATCCTATTGGCCTTAACAGCCATCTCTTTGTTTTTCTGCTCAAGTATCTATCTGTCTGGAATCCTCTGTATACATAAGGTTAAAAGTCAGGCAATAGGATACAGGGTAGATGTGAATGTGAAAACTACAACTTTCCTCACGCTTTCTTCCCAATATTCTTTCCAATGTTACCTTCATCACACATTTAGTTACAGGACACTTACTGTGTTTATAATATTGGTATAGGTCATGGGAATAGAAAGAGTTCTGTGTTAACTTCTACTTTAAGTTGTATTCTCATCAGTGGATTTATAACTCATTTTAAAAGACATCATTAGAAATTAAAACTAGAGAGATGAATAAATGATTAAAAAAATACTAGCAAGTACATTCTAACAGTGAGTGCTGCTACTTCACATGGAGTGTTCCAGGAGTTCATGAAAGGACAATCAGTATGAGAAAAGTTTCCTAGGACAGCTAAGGTTTGAACGAGTTGGGACTTGGATAAGTGGGAAGGAGGAAAAAGGATATTTCAAGGCGAGTGCACTGGGTATCTACCTTTATATAATGAAGTACCACAGCACTTGGAAAGGTTCAAAGCATTTATTATCTCACAGTTTCTATGGGTCGAGAATCCAGGTGTGTCTTAGCTGGGTCCACCAGGGTCTCTCATCAGGCTGCAGTCATCTCAAGCATCGGCTGGAAGAGAATCCACTTTCAGGTTCACTCATGTGGATGTTGGCAGAACTTGAGTCCTCATGTGGACTCCTCCACAGGTTCCATCATAGCATGGTACTTACTTCCTTCCCTACAGCAAAGGAGAGAGAGCATTCAAGATGGAAGGCACAGTCTTTTGGAAACAATCTTAGCATCAGCATTCCATCGCATCTGCCATATATCATTTAGTAGAAATGAGTCACTAAGTGCAGCCCATACTCGAAGGAAGGAGATTATGTGAGAGCATGAATGAATACCAGGAGGTAGGGCTCATTGGGGGCTGCATCAGAGGCTTCCTCCCACCAGGGATTAATGCCACAGAGCTGGGAAAGAGAGAGCAAAAGCTCTGCTTGAGACCAACTTGTTTAAACCCTCCTGGGTACACGACCATAGAGATTTGATTTTATCTTATAAGCCAGATTTTCTCAAACTTTATTGTGTAGGCAAAGCACTAAGAGAGATTGTTTCCAATTCAATTCTGAACCCAATCTACAAAGATTCTAATTCAGCGTATCTGGGGGCAGGCCTAGGAACATGTATTTATAACAAGGACCCTGGGCGATTATGATGCAGGTGGTCCAAGGACATGTCTGAGAAATTCTGATATAAGCAGAAAAAGAACTGTTGGATATATCCAAGTTCTTCTGCCCTGATGACAGAGAAATGGGCATTAGATATGATCAAAGAATCTCTTGAACAACAGTTTTTAATTCCAACTGCATATTTGACTTACTTGGGAAACTCTTTGAATATACCAATGTCTGGAATGTATCTGGAGATTTTGATTGCATTGGTGTGAGCATAGAGCTCTAGCTCCCAGGTACTTCAGCCTCCGCTCCCTGTCCTCTTCTCTTCCCCTCTCTGGTCTAAGACCTCCTGTTCCAAATTTGGTCTCTGGACCAACATCATCAGCATCACCTAGAGGTTTGTCAGAATGTAGAATCTCAGGTCCACCCTAGGTCTACTGAATCAGAATCTGCATTTTATTAAGATTCCCTAGATGAATTATAGGCATATTAAGGTTTGAGAACCACTGGTCTAAGGAACCTGTCATTATTGAAAAATTTCATGGAGACATATAAATCAATTTTTCACTAATGTCACCCAAGAATCTATTTTTGTAAAAAGCTCCTGAAGGGACTCTGATGTGCAGCCAGGTGTGAGACTCACAATAAGCAATCAGTCATCCTCAAATCAGGTTACAGATTATTTGTGTTACTAATATAATAAATGGTCTCACTGAGGTGCTATTGTGTCCTTGTATGCTCCTTGGAAGAAGGCATTACATAAATTCTAGGTATGATCATTTCTCATTTATCCACAAGCAGATAAGGAAATGAATTAATATTTATTGAGTCAGTGTACTCTTTAACACACCATGTGACCTTCCTGGATTATCTACTGCAACCCAGGACCTTGTGTTACACACCTTCAACTCAAAATCAAATCAGAAAAAAAATAAATAAAAAAAACACATGAATCATTAGTGTCTGATTAAGTCTGATGGGGAAGAAAAGGGATGGAAGATAAGACCACGTGTCTCCAACTGTCCGTTCCTCCTGCAGGATGGACGAAAACATGAAGTTCTGTCCCATATTGGAATGAGATAACTCAGAACCTGAAACGGGAATGGGGTGAGCATTAAAAACAGCCTGGAGCAAGGAAAAGGGACATTTGAGGGGAAAGCAAGCAGACTGCCCAGTAACAATCTGAGAGAGTCTGGGCACAAAACTATGGCTGATTCGTGTCAATGTATGACAAAACCCACTGAAATGTTGTGAAGTAATTGGCCTCCAACTAATAAAATAAAATTATAACATCAAAAAAAAAAAAAAGAAAGAAAAAAGAAATCAGACAAGAATTAAAAGTAAAGGCCTGGAGAAATCCCTGAACTTACCAGGAGGCAGATAAGAAAGCCTTTTACGTAATACTTGAAGCCTCAGACGTGGGTGGAGGTAGGGCCACCAAAAGCTCTAATATAGTATGGGCATGGACCAAGTGTTTCTGCAGAAATCCAAGAGCCAAATGAGTGATATGAATGTCAGCAAATATTTTTGTATTGTCCTAGTTCTTCCCTACTGCATTGGTAGAGGTGATTGAGGGTTGAATAAATTTATTTTATTGTTATCCCTATTATCCTGCTTTCTTTGATTGTTATCCAACATGAAAATGGCTCACTTGAAAGAGTTCAGAACAGTAAAGAGAAATCTCAGAGTGTCTTAAAAAGTCTCTGAGGTCAACTGTCAGGGGGTGAAAATAAGCATGCCACTTCCACCAGGTTCCCAAGCAAAAGAGTCCCTGGGCATCCTGTGTGGCTAGAAATGAAGGCTATGATGGCTCAAAAGGTGCAAGAAGTTACCATGTAAGAAAGAGGAAAAAAAGAAGGTACCTTATGTCCAAGAACAGTGGCATCCATTGGCTGCACTTACAAACAAGTCATTCAATATCCTGAAACCATAGTGTGGAGTAAGAGGCAAGAGGGGAAAAAAAGAAAATCAGAGTACACTTCTTCCTCCGCATCAAACCAAGGAAGAGAATGTCATTTCTATCATGAGGTGTCACAATCTTAAAGAAATGACTCATTACAGAATCCTGAAAGTGCCCAGGGAAGATACAGGAAGGGGCCGAGTGAGGAAATGGACTCAAGGAAATCCAAGATGTGACCTTCCTCCTAAACAATTAAGAGTTTAAACAGAAAATTAGAATCGTTGAATTTGAAAGCCGGAAGGGATCTTAAAGGTCAAGTAGGAATCTCTCCATTCAATTTACATGTTCATTAAATATTGATTGAGTAAATGATCTTTCAGTCTCAAGTATTTTCAGTGATAGTCCTTACATTAAAAAATCACTTCTTATTGCAGATCAAAGTCTGCCTCCCTGTAACTTTTTATGTTGGTGTTTGTTACACATTGTGAAGCATAGCACATTAAGTTCAACCCTCATATTTTCAACTGTTTGAAGACAGCTATCACATCCAACCTCCAAATCCTCATTTCTTAATACCAAATACTCTCAACCATTCCTTATTACTGTCTCATACATTCTGAACTCTTTCAAGAGAAGAATCCAAGTTCAATATATTTTTCTGTTCCATACAATTCTCAATACAATGACTACCATATAGTGAGTAGTTAATAAATATGAGTTGACTGTGAATACATGAAGTATGTATTCACCTGTTATGTATTCATTCTATGTATACTAGTTGTTTAGCATATCCATGTAGATGCTTCAAAATTACCTCAGCAGAACTCCAAGACTTAGGTCAAGAACTTGGCTTTAAATATGACCCTTTCCCAAGGTTTCCTATCTTACATATCATCTCAAATCCATACACTTCTTTTCATCCTCCACCACTAACACCTGGATCCAAACTACCATTTTCTCTTGAAATGTCTCATCAGCCTTTGAACAAGCTACCTGGTCTCTGGGACCTTTCAATATATCCTCCCTACAGCCAATGTGATCCATTCAAAATACAATCACAGTCATGTCAGATCCCTGGTTTAAAATCCTCTAAATTGCTTCCCATTGCTTATAAGCAAAAGACCAAAATCCTTAAAGAGACCTCTAAGATTCTGCACAATTTGACCTCTTCTAATCTCCACTTCCAGTACCTCTCACTTTCTCTCCTTCCATTTTTCATGCTCCTGTCAAAGAGGTCTTCCTCCAGTTGCTTAAATGCACCAAGTATCCTTCCACCCCAGGACATTTGCACATAGTGTTTCCTCCTTACGGAATACTTCTGTCTCCTCATCACTTATTTAACTCCTATTCATCTTTTGGATCAAAGTTTACACATCAGATCTTCATATGTGTCGAGATGTCCCAGCAAGTTCAGATTTGGGGTTTTAAGTATGCATTCATAGTTCTGTCTGCAATATATTTCACTAATTGAATTAATGTTTAGTTTCTCATTAGTTTGAAAGCTCTGAGACACTGAGGAATCTATCTGCTCTTGCTTATCTTAAACCTGACAAATTGCAAAAATAAATTTCTATGAATAATTGGATGACTCTCCTAGATTCCAGAATTTCCCAAAATTTGGTGATCATCACTGACTCTGGGCTGCAGGTAGGTCCCAAGCCTTGCTATATTCTCACTTTGGGGTGATCTTGAAGTCTCCAGAGTCACCATGTGCTACAGACCAAGTGTTCTCAGAAACCAGTGATTTCCATCCTTTCTCTAGTTGTCTGATGTACTCAAGAGCCTATTTCAGGGCACACTGGACAACTGAGATGGTCAGAGGATCTATCCTCTGTAGATCTGAGCCAGTTTCCACACAGGGACCTGGGACAGGTAAGCAAAACCTGTCCAGAGAAACTGGCCAGCTATGAGAAATCAGAGGGGCCAATATGATTATGAAGATGATTATCTTCTCAGTGACTCTTGGCTGGGCTTCTAATGAGCCTTTTTGGTGTTTTGGATTTCGGATGGGTATTTTCAGTAGCTATATTATTAAAATACACAAGTCTATAATTACAGGGATGGATACCCTCATCCCTTAAACATGTACTGAGCACGCACAATATTCCTGGTGCTGTGCCACATGCTGAGCATTAGAAACCACTAAGGCTCAATTCCTGTCCTCAAGGTGCTCTTCCTAGTGGGAGAAACAGACAAGAAATTAAAGACATTAACAGAGGAAGGAGCACACAGCTGTGAGAACATAGAGAGGGAAGTGATGGCCTAGAGCTGGGGACGGCTTCTTATAGGAAGTGAGGTGAGCTCCTAACAGAGGAAACACTACTTCTTTGAAGCAATATATGCTTGGAAGATGACCAAGATGACCTGAAGATGATCCAGGAAGAAAGATGAAAATCCTTGATAGCTAAGTATATATACGCATGCACGCACGCGCACACACACACACACACACACACACACACACACACACACACACACTTACTTTTGGCTGTATGATACCTACAGTTTAAACAAACAAACATACTGAAAACAGATGGAAATTTACTGAACTTAGGCTAGACACAATCAGTCTCTTTTTGTGGGAAAGCTAATGTCTATCAGAGCTTTCACAGGGGCTCTTTAACCACAGATGCAGCAAAGTCCCTGCCAAGCAAAGCTTAGAGATTTCCAAAGTACCACTGCTGTGCACACCACAAAACAGACCAGCTAAATGGGAATGGTATGGGTTGAGGAGATAAAGATTTAAGAAAAGCAAAGAGGAAAGGGAGAGGGAAAGAACATTATTTCCTTGGCTAATGGTCACCCTTTCCAACTTTTTGTTCTTATTGAAGAGCCTTCCCAAACCTCAGAGATTTCCCAGAATTTGGTGATATGGGGCACACCCATCCTGCTAATGGGAACTATGAGTAACTGTGGAGAGACTATTAGGAAAGTAATGCAGAAACTTGATATTACTTCTGGATTTACATGGATGTAGTAAATAAAATTATCGTTAGTTCAGTTATTTAAACCTTGAACCAGTTTTTGTAAATTAATGAAATGCTAAGAATAATAAATATGTGCACTTTTGCTTTGCATATCCATCTGATTTTTAATTTATAATAATTTAATGCAAAACTATCAATCATCTTTATTCACCTTAACAATGTAATTTAAATGTCAAAAAAGAGAAAGTAACTGAGACACCGGGGAAGCCCAACGCACTCTACAAGGAGGCAAATAGTGCCAGTAGGACTAGTTATGAACATTCGCTTCTGTGTGTCCTTTGACTTCCTTCATTCAGTTTGAAATATTGAGATTTCCTCTTAGATATGTCAGCATCTGTAGTCTACACTAAGTCTACAAATCTCTATGTAAGCTGATGGAGTCGTCTCATTTTATAGAGTTGTTTCTCGGCAGAGCAAAAGTCTAACTTTTCTACAGTGAAGTATAAAAAAATTCAGCTACAAACTGAGCCACTGTGTTTTCTGCTTCTTCTCCAGGATGTTCTCTCTTCTGGGAGCTCAGGAAAGAAACTCATATTTATAGCAGCCTTCCATATTTCCCTCTTTGTATTTGTCAGCTCTGCTACAGTAACAAACAGCACCAATATGACAATAGCTTAAACATTTTTTCTGTTATTCCTACTTTTACAACAAGTTGGTGGCTTCAAGATACCTGCTAAGTTCTGCTCCCTGCATCTTCTCATTCCAGAATCCAAACTGAAAGATAACTCACTATTTGGGACACATTGTTCTCATGACAGAGGAAGAAGAAAAAAAGAACTGCTGGTGGAAACTCAGAGTGCTCCTCAGAGCATCTGCTTGGACATGACATACATTATGTCCACCCATGTTCATTGACCAAAGCCTTTGGGCCACACTCAAACTCAGCTGGGCAGGAATTCATACCCCTCCTTCAGAAGGCACCATAGGAAATGAAGCAACAGGCAGGAATTCATATTTTTCAAATAAAAGGGAGGATCAAATACTTGCGAATATAAGTGAATATGATAATAATGATACAACCTACCACACCCTTTGACTCCATCCATGTTATTTGTATCCAACATGGAGACTTTTTCCCACACCAATTAAAAAGGATTTTGACATATATATACCTATGGCTGATTCATGTTGATGTTTGGCAGTAACCAATAAAATTCTGTAAAGCAATTATCCTTCAATTAAGAAATAAATAAATTTTTTTAAATGAATTTGATATATTTTTCTTCTTAGAAAAACTCAGAGACCACGCTTGCCAAATTGTTCTTTAGAATGTCACTATCCCTCAAGATGTTAACGGTTATTAAGCAATTTTTTAAAATCCCATAGTCAAATAAATTTGGCAAATGCTCTACCTTAATAGATCTCTATTAGCATTCACAATTATTTCTTAGCATATTATGTGCTCTGAGAACTCCTACTGTAAAGATGCCTACGTAGCCAGAACCGGGTTCAGAGAATGCTTTCTATAATGGCACAACCATTAATATCTCGTGAGATTCTAGTGGGCTTCCTGATAGCTCATTTGGTAAAGAATCTGCCTGCAATGCAGGAAACCCCGGTTCATTTCCTGGATCAGGAACATCAGCTGGAGAAGGGATAGGCTACACACTCCAGTATTCTTGGGCTTCCGTTGTGGCTCAGATAGTAAAGAATCTACCTGCAATGCAGGAGACCTGGGTTCAATCCCTGGGTTGGGAAGATCACCTGAAGAAGGGAAAGGCTAGTGGCTAACACTGCTCTCAAAGATTATCAGAGAATCACCCAGTGGATTCTTACTGTTTTCTTATTCCTGAGCATCCAGATTGAAGGACTAGTGATGATGAGAGGGGTTATGCCTGAAGCCAGTGGCTCTGTACAGGCCTCCAAAAGGAGGCCTGCATTCTTGCTAAAATATTACTCCATGTTAGGAATACGAAGATGCTATTCAGATACTATTTTTTTGCCTGCCTAAGCACACACACCTTCAGTTCATTTCAGTTCAGTCGCTCAGTCATGTCCAACTCTTCGTGACCGCATGAATCGCAGCACACCAGGCCTCCCTGTCCATCACAAACTCCCGGAGTTTACTTAAACTCATGCCTATAGAGTCAGTGATGCCATCCAGCCATCTCATCCTCTGTCGTCCTCTTCTCCTCCTGCCCCCAATCCCTCCCAGCATCAGGGTCTTTTCCAATGAGTCAACTCTTCTCATGAGGTGGCCAAAGTACTGGAGTTTCAGCTTCAGCATCAGTCCTTCCAATGAACACCCAGGACTGATCTCCTTCAGGATGGACTGGTTGGATCTCCCTACAGTCCAAGGGACTCTCAAGAGTCTTCTCCAACACCACAGTTCTAAAGCATCAATATTTTGGTGCTCAGCTTTCTTCACAGTCCAACTCTCACATCCATACATGACCACTGGAAAAACCATAGCTTTGACCAGACGGACCTTTGTTGGCAAAGTAATGTCTCTGCTTTTTATTATGCTATCTAGGTTGGTCATAACATCATAACTTTCCTTCTGAGGAGTAAGCATCTTTTAATTTCATGGCTGCAGCCACCATCTACACATACCTTGGACCGGCTTTAATTCTTCCTTTATGCATCAAATATATCTTGAGTCCTTTCTGTGCCAAATGCCACTCCAGACATGTTTGAGTACATGTTTGAGCTAAACAGGGGCCTTGCCCTTCTTAAGATAAGAGGAGACAGACATAAAGCAGAGAAAGGAATAAATAGCCAACAACTATACAACCTCTCACCTGTGTACTTTACCACTGGCCATCCATTTGTTTCTTTTTTCTTTTTATTGGAATATAATTGTTTTACAATGTTGTGTTTGTTTCTGCTGGACAAAGAAGTGAATCAACCATACATATATCCCCTCCCTCCTGGACCTCCCTCCCACCACCACCCCCATCCCTCATCTAGGTCATCACAGAGCACTGAACTGAGCTCCCTGCCTTACGGAGTAGCTTTCCACTAGCTATTTTACACATGGTAGTGTATATATGTCAGTGCTACTGTCTCAGGTCATCCCACCCTCCCCTTCCCTCCCCATATCCATAAGTCCATTCTCTCTGTCTGCGTCTCTATTCTTGAGCTGCAGAGCTTTCCAGGCTTAGTTTCTGAGATGTTGTACTTTTCTGATTTTCCTCTATATCACTGGCCTCTCCTTCTCAGTCCCCTTGTAGACTTTCTACCTAGCGTCTGAATACGGAGCACCAAGGGCCCTTGTCCAGGTCCCTCTTCCTTTCTGTATCTTCCCCTAGGTGATCTCATTCACGCTCACAGAGTTGAATTCCACAGACGTGGTCAAGACCCCCAAATTAATACCTCCAATGCAAAGCTCCCCTTTGAGGATAAGATCTCCCCCCAGTTGAACCACCCTAGCTCTTACACCTCTCTCTCGCTCTCTTTTTTAAATTTATTTCTTTTCTCTGCACTTAACTCTCTTGAGTCACTTAATGTTTCCTCTCTTTTTCCATGATTGTTTAGAAACTTCCTTTATGCTCCTCCTAATTTATAAACCCCTTGAGGGTAGGAATTCTGTTTCATCTCCAGTTTCTACGGGGTGTTGCATAGTAAGTGTTTAATATATGATTATTGAATCTAATATGTGAGCAGAATTTCTGCTTTAGGGATCTCTAACACACAGCCAGTAATGAAAGGGAATATTTTATTTAAAGAAATAATGCCTCATCCTTCTGTATTTCCAAATGAACAACCTCAGATGAGAGAACACAGCTACATACTTTGACATGAGGTGAATACTTAAATTTAAAAATGCTAAATGGAGCCAGTATCATCCCTTGTGGTCTCCGGAGCTGCCTCAAAGGTTTTATATTAATAAATTACCTACCTGCCACAGCCCATCTGGCAAGGCTGGTGTGTCAGTGCCCATTTGTATCTGCTCCTTCCTTTGAAAAGAAAAGATAAAAGCAAATGACAAAGGTTTGCCCAAAACTGTCCCACCCAACTAGAGCAAGGGTTCAACCACATAATGCTGATTCCTTGATTTAGATTCAGAACCAAAGAGGAGGACAAAAGAGGAAGACCTCCTGGATTCCAGGAAGATGCTTCAACAGCTGCTCTAATAGCTTGTGGCAACTGTAACTCTGCTCCTTCATCTGAATTTTGATCCTGTTCTTTTCCAAGCTCTTCCCAAGGCCTCTTCCACCTATCAAAATCAGCTCGTCTTATATACCTTTAGAAGAAAAGAGGACTGATGGAAGCTAAGGATTGTCTAGAGAAAATCCAAGAGCCTGTTTGTACTTGATTATCTGCTAAAGTGGGTTGGGGGTCATGATGACCATACAGAGAGGCCCTGGTTATAATGTAGACATGACCCCATGGCCCCTTGGTGTGTGTACACAGAAGCTGCTTTAAAAAATTGTGGTTGCCCTGAAAAAAATCTGTCCTTGGCCTCCACATGCTTGAAGCTTAGGGTTTAGTCTTTCAAAATGAGAGGAAAATCGTCTGGATTACCTCTCTTCCATAAAAATAAATATTTTTCAACTACCGTGGCATTTTAAACTCTATTTTCTTTTCCTGCTAGTTTCCTTTCCCTATCACACTTCCCTGAATAAACACATTGTGCTGTAATATTTATTAACAAAGTGTTCTCTGGGCCGACAGCAGTTTTAGGAATTCTACTGGGCGTTTAGTATGCAGTCCAGCTGAGTCCCCAGCCACGTTGTAAGTCAACACAAACACGGCAGATTGTGAGTGGAGGCAACAGTTCTCCTCCTAGCACACCGCAGTCTCTGGGTCACCAATCTGGAACTTGAGCTGGCATGTCTGAAAATAAGGTCCTCTGACAGAGATAGATGATTATCTGTCAGTTGAGTCTTGCAAAAAATCTCCTTTCCCTGGGCTCTTACAGCCCATCTTCTTGGCACGTGCCCTTCCCTCTGCATCTTTTGTTTTCCTGCATCCCTGATTTCTCACTGCAGCCTGGACACGAGGTCGGTTTAGATTGATGTTGTGTGCTCTGTCACAGACCGTGATTTCACTCACAGTGTTGCTTCCATTTGATGGATGCTGAGGTTCTTCCTCACGCGGGACTGTTTCACTGTCCATGGTTCTTCCTTCACTCTCTTTGGTAACATCCCAGTTCACAGTCACTTCTCAGTCACGCATGTGTGCAAACTCTCAGACTCCTCGGCAATTAAAGCCCTGCCAACTTGGGTAGCTTGTATTTCTACTCAGCATTCTCTTCGTTCACTCATACCAAGTGTTCATTATGCAGCTCAGTGTTAACAGCCCTTTAACTTGTCACTTCCATGATTAATATAACAGCACCTGCATTCTAAACTAGACTTGAACACAGCGACACTGTGGTCATCATAAAACAACCACTTGTAACTATTGTGGCTCCAGCCATGGTGAATATGATATATGGATAACATTGTATTTACCCCAGTCCTTGGCCCTATACCCATGCCCACTTTCTACCAGAGACTTGTCACAAACCCCACATAACCAAAGAGAATGTCAAAGTTACAGAGGGTACGGCAATGGGGCGGAAGCAAATGCAGGTGGGTGCCATTCCTGGGACATGACAAGGGTTATGATAACCCAATCTGCTGTCAGACCAAGATCCACTCACATACTGACTTTCCCACTTCGCTGGTTTCAGAGTCTCTTTTTCCAGCCTCCAGAGCTACCTCCTGGCCACTTTTTTTTAATCTACCCAGCTGCCTTCCCCAAAGCATCCTAGAGTGTGTCCATGTTTTCCTTCCATTTTTTCCTCAGCTCTGTATCTTTAGAGCTGACCGCATGTTTTAGCATTCTTTCAGTCTCATTCTTTTTTCCCATCCAACCTGTGATAAAACTAAGCAAAAAAAATATGTTAGTTCAGAGCCCAAGAAGTAGGAGATAGCCTGGAGCTGTGTTTGGACTAGAAGGCCAATCAGAAAAAGTATGGATGACCCAAGTGTTTGCTGGTGGCTGTGGGAGCCACATCTGTTCTGGCAGCTGGGCCACCACATCCTTCTCCCAAGGAAGAGAAAGCAAGGCCTCTCCATCTTGGCATTTCGCCTCCTCTGGCAGCACAGTCCCAACCAGAGAAAAGGGGCATCTCGGTGTCTCTTGCTTGAGGTAGAGTGGGAAGAGTTCACCCTCAGGGGAAGCCTCAGCTATTTCCTCTCCCTTTGATTGGAGGATAAAGGGCTTGGTTTGCTTCTCTGTGGAAGGTTAAGGCAGGGAATTTCCCTGGGGTACTGGGAGAGCCCAATACTGTCACTGCCCTCTGCCTTGGGCACTTTGGCAGGTTAGAGGATGTAAGATGTATAATAGCTTAATTTTACATGGTGCCCAAGTTACAGAATTGGAGCTCCCTAAAGGCATGGAAACATAGACATTCTACAGTCTCATAAACTCCCATCTCCAAAGGAGAAAAAAAAAATGTATCTTCTCCCTCTCTCTGACCTGTTCCCCAGTTCTACTGCCAAATAAGAACCTTGAGAAAAATATTTTTCTCCCGTTTAGGGGAGGAGAGTCAGGGTGTTTTTTCTTATGTGCAGAGAAATATTACAGAGGGGGAGGCTTTACAGGCTTCTATTCCAAGCCTGTAAAACAAATAACCTCTGGGCTCAATCCAGGTTTTTCCAGCTTTTTCCTCTCTATTGGATATTGTTGGATGGAAGTACAAAATTACCATTGTTTGGGGTTTGCTATTTTATAAATAGACTTCTATCAACAAAGGCATAGGATTAGCCTCTTATCAGCATGAACAGCTCTGTTCTGGCCTCTCCATGTTCCACCTGAGGACCACCAGACCCCCACGGTGATTCCAGCAGGCTGGGGAAAAGAAAGAGGAGTTCCAGAGACAGCAATAAATTTACATTCTACCCACAGCTCTCACTGTGACAGCAATCTTCACTGTGAAATCAGCAGTTTCAGGAGAGCAGAAGGTAATTCACCCGCTCCAAAACCACGTGGCCACTTCAGGGCACTGCACACATTTTCACTCTTTATGGCAGGTCTCCTTGGATGACTGGGCTCTTCTGTGAGTCTGGGAATTACAGGACAGAATCAAGGAAGGAAAGAGGGAGGGAGGGTGGGAGCAAAAAAGGGAAGGAAAAGAGAACATGATGAAACACATCAAGAACCCATGACCCTGTGGGTCTGGTGCTGCAGGCTGCGTCCCACCCCACACTCATGGTGATGTGCTGTCCAACCTAACAAATCACAGCCAGCACGCTCTCCTGGCTGAATTCATCCTCTCAGGAGGAAGTCGAGTAAGGTATAATTTAGATCTTGACGGTCAAGGCAGAATGAAGAGGAGGAACCAAAAATCATAGGCTTTGCCCATTTTAATCGGCAGAGAAGGACCCAGACGGACAAGGACAAAAGCACTTAACAACTGTTTACTAAACACCTACTTAGTCCCCAGCACTGCTGTAGGCGTTCAGGGCAACCGGGAGATAGCTGAAGCTGACCTCAACAGGCCCTCCTGCCCTCTGATTCATAGGAGGTGGGCAGTGAGCCATCACCTGAGAGGAGAGTTATTGAGGGCCCTCTCTTGGTCCTGGAGAAAAGGATGAGACTGACAGACTCTCCCAGTCATAGGTGACATCTGGCCACAGGTTTTGGCTTGTTTCGGAGGCCAACACTATAATAAGCCTTCACTGCACTATAAGATATATTCTTTGTTTTACTAAATGATTCTCTTACACAGTGGTTTTCAACCCTAGCTGCACATCAGAATTAACTAGGGAGTTTTCTTTACATCCTGATGTCTGGACCTCATCTCCGACCAATTAAATCAGACTCTCTGTGGATAGCATCCAGGCTTCAGTATTTTTCAAAACTCCCCAGAGGATGCCAGTGTGAGGCCAAGATGGAGAACCACTGCATCAAGGTGGAGGTGATTGTGCTAATTACCTCTCCAGTTTTCCTCTGCCTCTACACTCCTCTTGTATAAGCTGTGATATTTCCTCTTTATTTTTAGTTTGTTCTACTTTGTCCTTTCAGTAGCTAATTCTACAATACCCCATTAAACCTTCTTTCATGCTTTAACTTTGCTTTTTCTCATTTAATTTTCATTGCCCGCTCCACTTACTCCATCTTCCCATTATGCTTATTTTGTGCTGTGCTTTCTCTAGTATAGCATCGACACTTACAGGGCCCTTGACATAAGCAGAGTACTACAGGAGACACTTAACTGCTACTAAAAATTAAATCCAATGCAATCATATTTTCCATTAAATCCTGTGTGACAGTTATGGGCCCTGGTCCTGCGGAAGATGGGCATTTTGGCAAAGTCTATCTCCCTTTCTAGGAAGCAGCTCCCTGGGTACATAAATAAAAGATCCAAAATAAATATACTGCAACAAAAAATAAAAGGAACATCCACAACTAGGGGGGAAGGAAGATTAAAAGCTGTCTGAATCTAAATAGTACATGTGTCCTGCCAAAATATTGGCCTCACTCTATGAGGGAGATGCTGCCATTTGCAGGAGAAAGAAAAAGCCCCCAGATTGTCTGTAAAACTGGTGAGGCTGTTTTCTGGGGGCAGAACATCTGCTAATTTGGGCTCATTTCCGCGTTGTCCACAGGCAAGCCCAACAGCACACAGGTGAGTGCCAGAGGCACTGAGGGTGAGAAGGGGAAGGAAGGACAGGGAGACAGTCCCAGAAGCAGACTCTTCAGAACTCAGGGGAAGCCACGCAGCACATCTCCTGTCACTCAGCTGCATGGGTAGGAGCCACCTTGCAGCCTCAGAACTGCAGATCCTGCAGCTTCTTCCTGGGCCAGGTGAGCCCTGAAGAGCCCGAAATGTTGTCACCCTCAAGGAGCCTAGCCCACCATAGAAGCGAGTGGATGTTTGCCCAATAATTGGGTGAATGGAAAAATGACTTCCCTGATGAAGTGACTCCCGGGAGAGACGATGAAAAGACAAAACTGGAAGGTGGCTCCATAACGCCACTCTGATACTTCAGCCCCTTGACGCTCTGATGGGGCTCCTCTCTCTCTTCTTTTCCTTTGACTTTGTGCTTCAGGAATCAAGTCAGATGTCTTGTTGGAGCAAGAAGAGATGTTTGTTCCTTTTAGAAAGAGTGATATTTTGCAGTGCCAAATGACAGGGGCAGGGAAATTAATAATTTCATGATATACTAGTGTCAGAGGAACCAAGATGGCTCCCTGAACTTTAAATACCAACAAGGAGACTTCTATGGCCCCAATATTCAGAGGCCATTTTTGGCCATTTATGGCCCCAATTGCAGAGGCCGATTCTCCCTGGAGATTCTTGAAACTGCAGTGAGAGAGGAGGGACTTACTACTGGCTGCCCTCACAGTGCAACTCCTCTGGCTCTGCCTGTGCGTGCGTGTTAAGTCACTTCAGTTATGTCCACTTCTGTGCGACCCTATGGACTGTAGTCTACAAGGATCCTTTGTCCATGGGATTCTCCAGTGGGAGTGGGTTGCCATGCCCTCCTCCAGGGGATCTCCCCAGCCCAGGGATAAAACCTGTGCCTCTTATGTCTCCTGCATTGGCAGGTGCGTTCTTGACCACTAGGACAACCTGGGAAGCCCCTGGCTCCGCACAGGTTACAGCAAAGCCTTCTCTTCCCATCTTCCACAATGATCTAAGGGTAGGTTTCCCTATAGGTCAGTCACAAGGTGTACCCATGCATATTATTTTAAGACTGAATGAGGCAGCATTATCCCCATTTTACTGTCTAGAAAACTGAGACTTAGCGAAGTTATGTGACTTGCAAGTAAGTGGTGATGTCAGGTACAAACCCAGATTCTCAGAGTCTAAATCCAGTGGTCTCTCCACTACAGAACAACTGTCCCTTGACACTAGAGAAGGCTGTGGGAAACAAGGGCTCCCGAGGACCCTGCCCAGCCTACTGGTAGACAGTATTTGGTCTGAGGGTCATGTGAGCAGAGTTGGGGTTACCCAGCTGCCTGCTCACAGCAGTCTGTGCAAATTCAAAGAAATAGAGTATGAGTTCAAAGAACTCAACTTGAAGAACTGTAAAAGCAGCTCTCTGCTTGAGGTTATGGGGAAGTGAAAGCTGAAATGTGATGAGAAGCCTTGCAAATGTCCCTACTTACTACCCTCAAATCTTTCCTTCTTTCTACCCTCAAATCTTTCCTTCTTCCTTCTATTTTCAGTGAGGCCAATAAACAGATCTTTCTCCATTGCTATGTCATCTGTGTTTATTTGCTTGGGGCTCCTCAGGCAGCACTCTGGCCCTGAAAATATTTACTGAAATATTAACTACCTCAGCTTCACAGCACTCTCTAACCACTGTGCACTAATGGAAAAGCCAGAAGCACAGTTTGTGTATTAAGGTCAGTAATGCCTTTCTTAACCTTCCTCTGTCTGGTAAGTCTGAAGGAAGCAGATGTTTCTGTAATGATATGACTTATCTTTAGAGCCACAATCCCAAGGCCTGAGGTCCTTCCTGTGGCCGTGATCTTGAGAATGTTCTCTTTACTGATGTTCCTGTGTGCTCCTGGTGTGTTGTAGACAGTGACTCACTTTCAAGTCAGACATCCTGTGAACAGAAGAAATCATTTCATTTCAGTCAGCATTTTTGAGGACCAGTGTGGGTTCCACTATTTCCATTATTTCCCCATCTATTTGCCATGAAGTAATGGGACTGGATGCCATGATCTTAGTTTTCGAATGTTTAGATTTAAGCCAAATTTTTCACTTTCCTCTTTCACTTTTATGAAGAGGCTTTTTAGTTCTTCGCTTTCTGCCATAAGGGTGGGGTCACCTGCGTATCTGAGGTTATTGATATTTCTCCCAGCAATCTTGATTCCAGCTTGTGCTTCATCCAGCCCAGCATTTCTCATGACGTACTCTGCATATAAGCTTAATAAGCAGGGTGACAATACAACCTTGATGTATATTCCGAAAACTAAGATCATGGCATCCAGTCCGATCACTTCATGGAAATAGATGGGGAAATAATGGAAACAGTGACAGACTTTATTTTGGAGTGCTCCAAAATCACTGCAAATGGTAACTGCAGCCATAAAATTAAAAGATGCTTGCTCCTTGGAAGAAAAGCTATGACAAACCTAGACAGCATATTAAAAAGCAGAGGCATTACTTTACCAATAAAGGCTCTAGTGGCTCTAGTCAAAGCTATGGTTTTTCCAGTAGTCATGTATGGATATGAGAGTTGGACTATAAAGAAAGCTGAGGGCCAAAGAATTGATGCTTTTGAACTGTGGTGTTGGAGGAGACTCTTGAGAGTCCCTTGGACTGCAAGGAGATCCAACCAGTCAATCCTAAAGGAAATCAGCCCTGAATATTCATTGGACGAACTGATGCTGAAGCTGAAACTCCAATACTTTGGCCACCTGATGCAAAAAACTGACTCTTAGGAAAAGACCCTGATGCTGGGAAAGATTGAAGGCAAGAAGAGAAGGGAACGACAGAGAATGAGATGGTTGGATGGCATTACTGACTTAAGGGACATGAGTTTGAGCAGGCTCCAGGAATTGGTGATGGGCAGGGAAGCCTGTCATGTTGCAGTCCATGGGGTCGCAAAGAGTTGAACATGACTGAGTGACTGAACTGAACTGATGGGTCTCACAGGTGTTTTGGAGGGATTACACAGGAGATAAAGACCAGACTAAGCAAGAAAGAGGCCACACTTATACCTCACAAAGAACTGCGCGTGCCTGAACGCGAAGTCCCTTCAGTCGTATCTGTCTCTTTGCAACCCTGTGGACTGTAGCCCACCAGGCTCCTCTGTCCATGGAATTCTCCAGGCAAGAATACTGGAGTGGGTTGCCATTCCCTCCTCCAGGGGATCTTCCCAACTCAGGGATCAAAACTGCGTCTCTTACGTCTCCTGCATTGGCAGGTGTGTTCTTTACCACTAGCACCACCCAAAGTAGTGTATACAAAGGCAAAAAGGTGGGTCTGAAGGGCTGTGATCTGGTAGAAAGATGCCTGAGGAATGTGCCTTGAGGTGGTGTTTTCATAGCACACAAGATTTGAGAAAGATGGAAAGAATGGGGGGCTGATGGAGATTATGGGGAAGAATGGATAAAGCATCCCATCATAGTCTTGTCTCTCCTACTAGCTGCCCAAGTCTCAGATGTCCTAGTTTTTATATAAATGCCAAAAAAGAAGGAAACTAACAAATAGCCAAGCAATGAGCCAAGTGTCCGCAAATATAATTTCAAGTATTCCTCAGAGACTGTGAAGAAACATAAGTTCTTCCTGAGAGCTAGCTCTCTCCTGTCACATGAATGGCCAGACATCCCCCAGGGACTGGAAAGTTGTGACCTAATTGCTGAGCAGAAGGCAGAAAGAATTACTACGCACCAGGAACAGAGCCTGCTCAGAGCCTGAGGAAGGGGGCATCCAAGGGTGGGGCCTGGCACACCTTTCTACCTTCTGCCCAGGCAACCTGCATAGACTGTGCTTAAGTTCCATCCTGCTCCTGCCATGGGCCCAGGCCAAGCTGCTGTAGCAGATCCTGACTCTTCTGACCAGGTAGTCTCCTAGCCACAACCTGCCCCATTTTCCTTCTCCAGGGGATCTTCCTGACCCAGGGACCAAACCAGGGTCTCCTGCATTTCGGGAAGATTCTTTACAGTCTCAGCCACCAGGAAAGCCCCTACACTCTGCCCCAGCTCCCACAAAACCTGTTCCCTCCCCACTGCCGTCTTCCACCTCTGGCTTTGATATATTGTTCAGACAGACTCTGTCCTCATCAGACCCAGGATGAGGTTGTCTTTGTCCATTAGCATAAAACTCTTAAAATTACTTCTAACCTGTGGCAGATAGAAATCACAGTCATAAACATAAGCACTATCTTGGAATTTTTCAGAATGACTTCCTGAATGAAGAATTCAACAATAATTATCTAAAAAGATAGGCTTATTTGAGTCCTGCTAACTGTTCTTTAGATATTAATGCAACTTTAGGTCTACAGCACTTCCTCCTGCCTCGGGGCTTTTTAAAAATATGTCCTCCTTTCTTCTACAGAAAGTTCTTTCCCTTCACAGGCCCCCTATACTTGGTGTATCAAGCAGAGTCCCAGCAGGAGAGAGAGGGCACTGTCAAAGGGGTGATTAGAGAGACTCTAATGAAAAGGACATTTGTGGGCAGGTGTTAAGAATGGAATTGTGTCCCTTAAGAAAAACATGTTCAAGTCCTAACCCCCAATAGGTTAGAAAAGTGACCTTATATGGAAATAGCATCTTTGCAATTGATGTAATTAGTTAAGATGAGGTCAGACTGGAGTAGGGTAGGCCTCTAATCCAACATGACTGATGAATTTGTAAGAAAGCCCTGTAAAGACACAGTCGCTAAGCAAACACCACATGACAGCAAAGGCCAGCCAAGTCGAAGAACACTCAGGACTGCCAGCAAACCACCAGCCTCTAGGAAGAGGCAAGGAAGGATCCTGCTAAAGGTTCCAGAGTGGGTATGGCCCTGCTGACACCTTGATTTCAGACTTCTAGCCCCCAGAACTGTGAGACAATAAACTTGTTGTTTTAAGCCATCCAGTTTGTGGTACTTTGTTAAGGCAACCATAAGAAATGAATACTGCTGGGTTATGGGAAACCCAGAAAAAGATAGTGAAACATCTGGGTTTGGCGACAGAAAAACAGCTGCCACCCTAGGCCTGAAGTATGAAGCACAAGAGCCTTTACAAAAACCTGCAGACTCCAGTGAAGGAAAGCAGAGACTAGCAAGGCACAGCCAACAGGAAGTAGCCTGGAGTGAAAACACACCACCTCATCCTTCTCCTTCTCTCCAGTCTCCTGATGGTGCCTCCCATTGGCCAAAATGAACAAGATGTCAGCAAGCAAGGGAACCAGGTGGATGTTGTCCATGGAGGTCAACCTCTTAGAGCAGTGGTCCCAAAACTTTTTTGCAGAAGGGTCCAGTTTTGTGGAAGACAATTTTTCCATGGACCCGGAGGTGGGCGTGGTATCAGGATGATTCAAGGGCATTATATTTATTGTGCCCTTTATTTCTGATCTCATGCTGCAGCTGATCTGACAGGAGGTACTGGTCTACAGCCTAGAGGTTGGGGGCCCCTGTCCTAGGGGAGGAAAAAGAGTGATCTGGAAGGACAAACAGACACTATCCAGCACTCTTGGGTAACTTCTGCTTTTGAGTCTCAACTGCAAAGTCACTGTTTCAGAAAAGCCTTCCCTGACCTCCTGATCAATCCTGGCCCCTGTAATATGCTCTCAAAACCCTGCGTCTGCAAGGTCTTTGTCAGTCTGCAGCACTGGAGAAATTCATTATGCAAATCAGTAAGCAGTGACTGGCGCTTATGCTAGAAACTAAACTCCGTGAGAGAAGAGACCATATCTGTCGTTCATCATTGAATCCTCAAGGTCTGGTGCATAGTAAAAATGACTAGATTTATAGGGTGTGCCAAGAGCCAAGCAACCTGATATAAAAAGATCAGGTAAGTAAGCCCAGAAAGTTGCCTTTGGCAACAAACTGTACAGAACACTTACACATCCTATGGGCATAGATATTGCAGTTTGTAGTGTCGGAGAACGTGACCACCTTGAGTACTTGCTCATGGTCCTCTAGAAATGCTGGGTGAGATGGGCTGTTGAAGAAATGAGATGACAAGAAGAAGAAAAGCAACTACCATGAGATCAAGCAAACTTGAGCTTGCTTCCACCTGAATCCGCAGGCCAGTCTGGTCCCAGTTACGCTGGGGGAACAAGAAAGCTCAGGTGGGTCTCTGCTCCACCTGTGTGGCAACTTAGGTCCTGCACCCATCCTCAGATATGGGACACCTCTTTGTAGCCAAGTGATCCTCTTCCCGGCTTCAGCTGCACTTTCTAGTTTCCCTTACTAATTTACCTGTTTAATTTCAATATCTCATAGATTATTAACCCTGAAACCCAATATGCAGGTCCCAAGCATTCAAATACACTTCTCTTCTGAAGTACATCTAAATTTAGCTGTCATAAACTGGGAGGTAGTGGTGGTTTCTACGTTTTTTACGTTGGATTGCTCTTTTATACTTGGATGAGTCAGTCAACCTTATCCAACTTTGCCTGGAGGGAGTTGGCAGTAAACACAACAACCATTACAACACCCACAGTCCTTGTGAACACACTATCAACCTCCTTATTTGCTGGTTCTTATGATTATGGCTGTAAATGTCAATAATTCTTCTTGCAATTAACTCTTAGCAGTACCACAGAGCACACAACATACACCTCTAACATGAAAGTGGAGCAACAATATCAAATTTAACTTCTAGGGTGGGCAGCATTGACAGGCATTGTCATCTCATTAATAGGCAGCAGGCTCCACATGCCTTCTGTGATTGGCAAAATCTCTCTTCCGTAACAGAACAGCTGCCAGGGGCTGGTTTCCTCAGGCAGAAACATGTCACAGAGAAGGTGTTGGCTCAGAGGAGGGACCAGGCCAGGACCAGTTGGGAGGCAGAGCTGTCCCCAAGCGAGCCATGCAGAGGGTCTGCCCCTTCATCCACCTCACCCTCTTCTGGGCAAGTAAGGCAGATCCCGGAAACTTAACTGAGCAAGACTCAGTGAGGCATCAAGGCTGCCAGGGCCAGGCCCTCGAGCATAGCTCCCCTTATTCAATGATCTTAGCCCCAGTCTTCACTGAGCCTATCTTGTGTCTTTTCTCTAGGAGTCATGTCAGCGGTCGTGTTGGTGCCTCAAGACCAAGAAAAGACTGTGCCTGTGGGGAAATCTGTCACCCTCAGTTGCTCCATGAAAGGAGACTCCATCAGTAAATACTATATTTTCTGGTACAGGAAGACCCCGGGTAACACAATGACTTTCATATACCGAGAAGGGGGTATATATGGCCCTGGGTTTGAGGACAACTTCCGAGGTAAAATTGATGGTTTAACCAACCAGGCTATGCTGGAGGTCCTGAAGGCATCAAAGAGAGATGAAGGATTTTACTACTGTGCCAGTATTACCACCCTGCTGCAGGTTCACTTCTAAGCAACTCAATAAACACAGAGATCTAAGTGGAACAGCATTTTCAACAAGATCATGACTTTCTCTTGAAGAAATAGTTTAACAAATGGAGGCCAGAGAAGGCTGATGTCCATGCCTTTCCTTCAGGTTCAGTGGCTCATATTCTGCCCACAAGCTCCCGTGGTGCTTAGATAGGCAATCCCTAGTGGGGTGTGGTCCAGTGTAGGGCAGGAGAGAAGAGACAGAACAAGAGTCAGAAACTGTAGTGTTTACTGTACATCCCTAACAGTTTTCTTGGAGTTTCATAAAAGATTTGGCTACACAGCCTGAAGTACTTAGGATATGATGTAAAGAGAAACTTCCCAGAATATGACTATGGCAAGCTCCAGTTTCTCCCCAACCACATACACCAGGAATCTAGCTGTTCTTGATGAGCAGGGCTGGGAAGGTGGAAAGACTTCTTCATTCCTTTGGCATCAATGAGACACACAGCCTGTCATCATCCCAACATGGAGGGTAAGATAGGATCTCTAGTTTTCTGTATCATTTTGGACTTTTGCTCTCCTGTCCATCTCTGCCTGTTTACTACTATATGTTCTAGAAACAAAACATTGAACAATTTTTTTCCACTGGCACTTCTTTATCATTCTTTGAGCAGCTCAATTTAAATTCCACTTTTATCTTAAACAGTGTATTTTTCAAGATTTAGATGACTGACAGACTGTTCTGAGGCTGAACTTGTGGCCTTCTTTCTGGCCTTGTCTAGAAAATCTACCATTCATGTTATTTACAACCTTATTGGAATTTTGGTGGTGACGGGTATGCTCAGTAACTAGATTATAGTGGCGGTCTCATGGGTGTATGAGTACATCTGAATTCATCAACTTGTGCATTGTAAATATATGCAGTTTATTACACATCAAGAGTACCCTGATGGAGTTATAAAAATATTTTTTTAATTTAAAACAAGAATTCTTAAAGCCTCAGTGGACTACTTCAAGCAATGCCTAAGGAAAACTTTCTATAGTTAACTCTTCTAATCAGAGGTCTTGCCATCCATAGAACATAGAGGCTGACAAATGTTTTCCAGGCAGGCACACAATCGGTTCCAGTCATAGATCTTCAGTTTTCCAAGGGTCCTCCCAATCATTCCATCTCCCGTGATTCTGCCTGACCTCATATACATATATATATAGGCAGCACTAGTGGTAAAGAACCTGCCTGCCAAAGCAGGAAACATAAGTGACATGGGTTCGATTCCCGGGTCGGGACGATCCCCTAGAGGAGGACATGACAATCGACTCCAGTATTCTTGCCTGGAGAATCTCATGGACAGAGGAGCCATGGGATCACAAAGAGTCAGACACAACTGCGTGACTGAGCACACACACACACACCCACACACACACACATATATAATATATGTACTTATATAGGGATGACATTTGGAAGCTAGTTATGTAGATATTGTCAAAGTTTTGGAGTGATGGTTTTATAAGACCTGCAAGATGTATTCCTATCAAGAGACCCAATGGGTCCTTCTGAAAGAGACTGGAAGAATGTGTTTGATGAGAAGGAGGAGAGAAAATATTTGTACAAATTTGTAGAACTGTGTGTTCTCCGTGATAATGATTAATATCTACTGTGTGCTTACTATACTCTTCTGAACACTTTACATGAGTTATATGAGTTAATTCTCTCAACAATTCTATGATGCATTTTCTATTATTATCCCCATTTTACAAATGAGGACACTAAGGCACAGTAAAGCTAAAACGCTTGCTCAAGATACTCCTGCCAGTGAGGAAGGGTGACAGATTTCAGACTCTGGAGCTGGAGGACACAGTATGCGATTCAGGAGGTTGAGAGGAGGTAGTCCATGGAGGAGGCCGTCCCCAGGATGTGTCAGAAGTAAGGAACAACAGGACTGTGCCCTTGCCACCAGGCCCGTCCAAACCAATGCTTCATGACCATCTGTCAAGAAACTAGGACAACGCAGCAGGGGCCCCAGATGACTTCTCAATGTCTTCTAGCTCCGAGGTTTTGTGATCCTGACACAAGCTTCACTGTCTTCTAAAATCATCTGTACCTCTTTATCTTTGAAACTCAATACGAAAAGTCACATTTTCAGAAATTATGAGTCCATCTTCACAGTGTTATAAAAAAACAAATAATAGGAAGTAAATTGCATTGCACATGAGTAGTTATTCCATAAATTTACTTAACATAAGAAAAAAGGCTTCCCTGGTGACTCAGAGAGTAAAGATCCTGCCTGCAATGCGGGAGACCTGGATTCAATCCCTGGGTCAGGAAGATCCCCTGGAGAAGGGAATGGCAACCCACTCCAGTATTCTTGCCTGGAGAATTCCATGGACAGAGGAGCCTGGCGGGATATAGACCATGGGGTCACAAAGAGTTGGACACGACTGAGCGACTCACATAAGAAAGGTCCAACAATAAAGTGGAATAACTGAGAAGAAATAAACTAAATTATGGAGTGCCAAGATGCAACCACTTTCAAGTGTGAACTCACTTAATCCTTATAACAGCCCCACAGGTCTTTATTGTCAGCTCTGTGTCACAGATGGAGATATTGATCCTCAGAGAGACTGGGTAGCCTACCTAAGTTTCCAGAAGCAGAGCAGGTATCTGGGTCCGAGTAAAAGCAAGTGGCTCAGGCACTGGGCTAGGAGCCATGGGCTACACTAAGGAAATCCATCACCTATAATACAATCTGAATTAGAGAACAACTGGAAACAAGTGTGTGAAGTCTAGTCATCTGTGTGATGCAGAGGTTGTCCTTGACTCCTTGGCCAGTCCTAGGGAGAGGGCATGGAAGTGGCCTCCTTCTCCTTCTTCCTCCTGACTCCTTTCTCCTCCACTTTTCCCTCCCTTCCTTGAAAACACCAGTTGCAATTTCAGCTTCCAGGTTGTTCTCACGAAATGCCTTACTCCCATGACTGAAGCAGGACAGCTGCTACCTAGCCCCCTCCCACTTTCACTCCTGAGCCCAACCCTAGGTCAACAGCTTGTTTCCCAGGCCACAGCATGGAAAACAGACCCACATATTCCTCCTTTCTGATGCCTAGCAGCGGCAATGTCTTATAGAATTCCCTGAGAGTCAAATTCCCTGAGAACTGAGCACCGAAGAATTGATGCTTTTAAACTGTGGTCCTGGAGAAGACTCTTGAGAGTCCTTTGAACTGCAAGGAGATCAAGTCAGTCAATCCTAAAGGAAATCAGCCCTGAATATTCGTTGGAAGGACTGATGCTGAAGCTGAAAGTCCAATACTTTGACCACCTGATGCAAAGAAGTGACTCTTAGGAAAAGACTCTGATGCTGGGAAAGATTGAAGGCAGGAAGAGAAGGGAACGACAGAGGATGAGATGGTTGGATGGCATCACCGACATTATGGACATGAGTTTGAGCAAGCTCCAGGTGTTGGTGACGGACAGGGAAGCCTGGCGTGCTGCTTCCATGGGGCCCATGGGGTCCCAAAGAGTCAGACATGACTGAGCGGCTGAACTGAACTGAGAGTCCCTCGGGTGCTGATGCATTCACTGCCTTCTCCTTGCCTTCAAAGAGACTGCCTCATGTGGCAGCTACAGGAGTCTGGGGCCGGTGTGATGAGAGCTGGAGAAATTCTGTGGGTCCCTGGCAGATCGATAGACTTGTTAACTTTACCATCCATGTACATCTGCACCCTGAGACAGAGTGTCCGAGTTCGTCTCTTCCATTTTCACTGACTTATTGTCACTTACATAGAAGCAGCAAAAGGGCTCAAGATCTATCATCCACAATTCCCTGCATTTAAAATGAGCAAACTGACACCAGAAAGCACTGCTGTAAATTAAGGTGAGGGAGTCACTGTGCAAAGAAGAGAACTGAGTTTAAACCAAACTTCGCTCTAGGGTCTTAGGGTCTTAGCCCCCTGCAGCACTTCAGACAGAAAAGTGCTGACTAATAAACTCTCCATATCAACAAGGTGAAGAAACATTGGAATTGAGGCTGCTTTCCTACTTCTCAATTCAACATCTTACCTCCAAATATAAATTGAAATCATGGGGTTATAACACCTCTAATATTTTGGGGTCAGAGTGCTTTATTCTTCCTCCAGCAAATGCCGTCTCTCCTCTCTATAGCATTCATTACTATTTGATGTGCTGTATATTTTACTTGCTTATTTATTTGTTGTTTAGCTCTCCGCTGGAACACAGGGATTTTGCCTGTTTTGCTTACTGTGTTACCTCTAGCACTTGGAATAAATCTGGCACAAAATGGGCCCGCAGTACATGTGTTGAATGAATGAGTGAGTGAAATGTGCAATGAATGAGCTGCATGTTTGGAATGCAATAGTGCACAAGACCGGTGATAACTTTGCCCTCAGAAATGCTTTATCCAACCCTCATCCATCTGCTAACAAGATTTTCTAAAGAGTAGATAATAGAGCACTCTAGAACACCAAATAACTGACTCTTGGAGAGCAGACATCAATGCTCCTACATTTCTTGGACATCCCACCATGATCGGAATAAAATGGGAGGGTGAGGACAGGGAATGGCAGGCTTTCTCCTTTCCCCCTATTTCCTCTCCTTTTAATCCTAAGGCTCCAAGCCCCAAGTCTTGAACTGTTGGGGAAGTTTGAACATTTCTACCTTATTTCCCAGAGGAATTTTGCAAACTTTCTCTCTAAACAGACTGCTGGGGCATACCATCTCTGAACCAAGAGACACTGGAAAGAACAACTCCTAACTCCCTCTTCCACTACGACCACTGCCATCAAATGATTTGGGAATTCTTCAGGAATGCAGAATCCTCAGGGTCTTGTGTTTTTAGCAACTCACGCATGCACAGACACTTACACTGTGAGTGGTAACAGTGCACGACTGTGTAAATCGAACACTGGAGGAACTCTCTGAAGGCACATAGCCTGGATGCTTGAGGCCCCCAGGCGCAGCTGGCCTGAGCAATGCTTCACCCAGCATGCAGGCTCCATAGGAAGAGAACCTGCTAAAGGAAGTCAAGCCACCGTGCAATAGCTCCTATTCATTTAAATAGGGCGGGCTCTCCAGCTCTGTTTAAATAAGAAATCTAGAGACTTCCCCAGTAGCCCAGTGTTTAAGAACCCACCTTGCATCGCAGAGGACACAGTTTCAATCCCTGGTCAGAGAACTAAGATCCCACATGGGCAACTAAACTCAGGTGCCACAGCTAGAGAGAGTCTGTGCACCACAAACCTGGTGCAACCAAATAAATAAATAATGCAAAAAAAAAAAGAAAACTACTCCCTGTAAGCTTTCCATTGCCTGCATACATGTGAGAGAATAGGGAAGCTTTAATGATCATTTTCTGGCTTAAGGACAAAGCCTCAGGAGAATTTATAACTTTCAAAAAAAGAACTGTCAGTATTACTAGGATAGCAAATTATTAATAAAGGAAACCAATCCAAAGTGTAGACTTTTGGAGATTAAAGCTATTTTCATAAAATATAACAACATTATTTATTCAACAAATATTTATTAAGTAGTTACTATATGCTAGGTACTTTTCTAGACACACTGGGAATATAGAAGGTCAGGAGTTTATTTTAGTGAAAATAAATACAAAATAAGTAAAATATGTGTTAGATTGTGATGACTGCCATGGAGAAGACTTGCAGGGAGGGAGAGAGAGTAGGAAATCAGGGGTCTGATGGAGGCAAATTTTTTAAATCACCTGGTCAAGAAAGGCTACAAGGAGAAGCTTACATTTCAGCAAAGGTCTGGGATGAGCAGTAAGATATATTTAGAGTCTGGGTGTTCTCCAGAATTTTCTGTTAGAAATAACATTTTAATGGCCAGTTTTATGATGCATAATAGTACCAGTTTTTCTGTAACTTGGAGGAATAGGCAACAGTTTTTTTTTTCTCTTCTTCTCTTGCTGCAAGCTCTGTCACCAAGCATTCAGGCTTCCATTTTTTAAAACCAATGTGATGTAGTTCCATAAATTAGTACCAGTGGGAAGGAAGCTGTGCTGAAAGGTCAAAACATAGAACATGAAAAGCAAGATGGTAGAATTGCATTATTGACAAATGGAATCTGGGGTAGGTAACATTTTTTCCTCTCCTTAGGTGACCTAGGAAATGGAGAAATTGACTTTCTCTCCAGCCCACAGCCAGCTGGTAGGAAAGCCAAAAGATAGCACGGCTTCCAATCACTGGTCATGAACACCTCTCACCACTCCCTGACCTGGTTGCCACAGGAAAGCACCCTATCACCCCCATATTTTCAGCCCACATCCCTGCTTTGCCATTCTCCACTCTGGTCAGCTGGAAAATCTCCTCCTAGCCAAGTTGAGCTGGAAAAATAAGATGTCTCATGGGTGTTGTGAGAGTCCAGAGCTCCAAAGAACTCCAGAGTGTTCACTACACTTCCACCCTTGCTTTCTACCCCTTTCTAAAGAGACTCCATGAAACCTCAAATGTTATCCTAGGCATTCTCCATCCCTCTGAGAGCTTAGCTCCATTCCAAGTTCATAACAGGTGTTCAGTATAAAGACGAAAGGCTGGTCTCCCACTCTATCTTCTCAGCCTAAGTAAACCCCACTCATCAGGGACCCTTCTCCTCACTCCCTGACCTTTGTCCCTACGGCAGTGCCTCTGATCCTGTCTACTGAGGAATGGGTGGATCAATGGCCTGAGCCTGCCTTCCATTCAGAGACAAAAATTTCCCCTTCTTTCTTTTTCAAAACAAATGCAAGTCCACCATATGACAATGCTGTTAAGAAAAAGAAAGCTAATGAGGTGCTAGAAGATTATAAGAATGGCAGTGTTATTATACTCAGCACTGAGCAGCTCCTCCCACAGGTCACTGGCCTGACAGGTTTCTGAATTAACCTGAGTAAGTCTTGGAGAAATCAAGCAGCATTGCATTGAAGTCTGTGAAGAGTTATAATGGAAAAGAAACCCACCAGACTGGGATGTGTGTTCAAAGTCTACTTTTGCCCTGTGAGAACCTACACCCCTCCCCAGGCTCATGCACAAGGCAAGGAAGCCAGAACTGAGACAACCTAAGGTCCCGTACCCTTCTCACCCTCTGCGATGCTGTGATCAGTCATCCTATGAGCCAATAAAAAGAGAAAGCATCTTTTCTTCTTTTCCTATCTGGATTCCTTTTACTTCTTTTTCTGCTCTGATTGCTGTGGCCAAAACTTCCAACACTATGTTGAATATAGGGGAATCGGGATGGGGAATACATGTAACTCTATGGCTGATTCATATCAATGTATGACAAAACCCACTGAAGTGTTGTGAAGTAATTAGCCTCCAACTAATAAAAAAAAAAAATTAAAAAAAGAAGAGATACACATAGCTAACAAGCATAAGAAGCATTAAAAAAAAAAAAAAAGAATCTCCTATGAGCCAAGAAAAAGAGAAAACATTCTGAAATTTCAACAAGAAGAAGTTAAAAATGAAAAATCTCCTTAAAATGAAAATCATCAATAGTTGTAAATGGGTACTAGTAACAATGTTCATTGATGGCCTACAGTCGTGGAGTACTTTTCTATGAGGAAGTAGATGAAAACACAGAAGCAAGGCCAGGGTAAGGCATTGCCCAAGGTCATACTGCTGGTGAGTCGCTGAGCTTGGACACAAGCCCAGGCAGCTGCCTCCAAAGATACTGTGCCTTGCAACCCAAGAGGCTGCAGTTTCTGGAGCTTATTAAAACTTTTAAATCATGTCTGTGGGCAAAAGTATGGGTCCAATCCCTTCCCAAAGTTGTTTCTGACTGTATTAGGCTATATTCTATAAAAGGAAGCTGTGCAAGGAGGGAAAAACTATTTCCTTTGAGTTCCCCATGATACTATCCTTACATTTTGCAACCGAGAAGACTGATAGCCTCAGTGATATGTCTGAGAGCACTTTTCCACCCTCAGTTTCCAGCATGTGGTGACTATTTGGACTGACCCTCTTTGTGCTATTCCTCTATGATAATGCATGAATCATCCTTTTGAAGAGAGTATCATGTTTATCTCTCACAATTCTTATCAGGGTTTCCTCTTTCCCAGAGGTACAGTCACTGAATCATCTGCGGGGACCATAAGAAGCACTGGGAACTCCCTAAGGACCATCTACAATGCCTCTGGGTTTAACTTTCCAGTAGGTCACTCACAGTAGTTCACTCTTCTGGGTGAACTACCACCTTCAAGTTCTAGAAAGACCGCATGAATTTTCTTTCTAAAATTAATCCCTTCAGACTAAGGTTAAGCATTTCAAATTTTCCGTGGAGGGAAGATTTATTCTCACTAGGAATAACATCAACAATCACTTATATTTACAAACAAACAGACTGAAACCAGAGGCTGAGTATTCTTGGGCTTTCACCACTACAAACCACAGAGAAACTGAAGGGGGTTGAAATCTCCCTAGTAAGCAGAATAAAAAGGAGAGTGTGCATGTAAGATCAGTGATCTTTCTCCAGCTGGATCTCGTTGTCCCAGACCTAGACCTCCATCTGTTATTTTCATCTGAAATGGTTTCTTTGCTTTGCTATTTTGAACTTTCCCAATCTTTTCATCTTCCAACTTACTGCATCCAGAGGTGCCTGGGCCAAAGGGTGAGAAGAGATGTGATGGTACCCTAAGGAATCAGCTTTGAATGACCCTTTCAGAAGTCCTGCTGGCCAGAAGGCTTGTTCTGAATGGTGACAGGTGGTCAGAAAGTTAAACGCATATCTGCCTCTCACGTGAAGCTGACCATGCATCATGGCTGCTTTTATTAGCCCTTGAATTCTAGAACATTGGAGGAAAGAGACAGAAAGAGCAAAACATATAATTATACCAAAGGGAAAGAAAGATGAGAGTGGGATTTTCTGAGTTTCAGATAAACACGTTCTATAATCCTTCCCACATTTCAGATCTGTGAAAACATCCTTATCGTGTTAACAGAAAGTTTCCTGGCACAGTTTAAGTAGGCGTATTTTCCTCTCTTAAATAGGTGGCAATACAGTGCAGATAACAAAAGTGATTATACAAGAATAAATATGCTTATCATTCACAAAAATATTAAAATGTGTTGAACTTAAAAGCAATCACCTGAAAATGGTCCCTCATATTGGTAAGGTCTTTTTACCTATCTTGATATGAACAAGTTTAAATATTTGGTCTAAAAAATTTAGTCTATAAGCTGCATATGTGTTTTTATACATGAGTTCTTTGAATTGTAAAAAGAGCATGGGTGGTGGAATCAGACAAAAGTAAGAAAGAATCATAGCTCCTCATTTACTGTGGGACCTTGAACAAGGTTGCCCAGCTTCTTAAACCTCTATTTCCTCACAGATAAAACAGAGATAATAATACCTATTTCACAGAGTTATTACAAAGATTAAATAAAATAATTGCTAGAAGTCATCTGGCACTCCTGGGTGATTAGCACTTCAAATGTGCTCAATAATGCTAATATTCTATACCCTTGGCTCTTATTCTTTTTGTTTTTTTAATGTGGACCATTTTTAAAGTTTTTGTTGAATTTGTTACAATATTGCTTCTGTTTTATGTTTTGGTTTTTTGGTCACGAGTCAAGTGAGATCTTAGCACCCCGACCCGGGATTGAATCCACATCCCCTGCATTGAAGGGCAAGGTCTTAACCACTGAACCACCAGGGAAGTCCCAATACCCTCAGCTCTTAGTGGTCTGAAGGAGGGTGGTTTTTATGCAGAAGAGAGAATAAAGATCTAAAATGGGAAGGAACATTGGTAATAACCAGTAAGACTTTTTCAAACCAATAAGTCCAAATGTGCTGCCAGCATATTTTTCATAAAAATATCTCATCAGGAAAGTTCTTTCCACACAATCTCTCTAAGTTCCTGCCATGCACTGATGATAGTGAAAGTCTCAGAGACAAGCCCAGTACCGGAAGGAGCTAGGTCTCCAATAACATACTGTGTCTTCATTGCCCTCTGTTTGTACCAGATGAAGGTGGCCCAGGCCAGTCCCAGCTTTAGCAAAAGTAACAAGGAGAATGAATTTTTCATGCCAAACTCTTCCAATAGACATGGTTTTGTTGTCTAGGACAATAGCTGGACCAGAGTCTCAATTTTCAGAAAGCTCAGCCTTCGAGCTTTGAGGATATTCTCCTGCAGGGCCTTCCCAGTCTTAGGATATTTAATTAATGTACCTTATTAAGAATGCAGAGATCTCTTTTCATCCTTATAAAGGAACCTATTAAGTTTAGTTACTAGCCTGTGAGGGGTGACATTTATCCATCCTCATGTTACTCAAGCCTTCTACCTAGGCTTAGTTCACCATAGCACTTGGCCAAGAAACTCAAGTTCCCCTAAATAAATCTCAAAGGTAAATATCTTCATTTCAGTACTTTGGCTTTGTCCATTTAAAAAAAAACAAAACTATAGAGACCTTATACAGGTGAATTAGAAAGAAAAGTCAGGGAATCAGAGCTACTATTTTGCCAGGAATGCTTTTTCTGCTGGTAGAAGACAGTGAAGGGTATTATCTGTGCCAAATCCCATGAGGGAAAGAAGCTGAGATCTGAGGAAACTTCCACCTGCTAAGAGGAACTGCCAGCCTGTTGACAAAAGTGTGGGGGAGGGGGAGTCAGAACTTCTCTTCTTATTCTGTGACTTTACATGAGTCACTCAAATCCTTTGAGCCTCAGATTGTCATCTGTACAATAGGTTACATTAGCTGATCGCCACGTTTCCTTAGGGCTTCTCTGGTGGCTCAGAGGTAAAGAATCCACCTGTCAGTGCAGAAGACTCGAGTTCGATCCCTACGTTGGGAAGATTCCCTGGAGGAGAAATAGCTACCCACTCCAGCATTCTTGCCTGGAGAATTCCATGGACAGAGGAGCCTGGCGGGCTGCAGTACAAAAGGTCGCAAAGAGTCAGACACGAATTAGCGACCAAACAGCAACATGCCTGCTTCAGCACTAACAAGCTGTGGGTCTCTGTCCAGCAAGAAAGAGAAGGAAGCAGCTATGGGACAAAAGGAATCGCATTTCATGGATTCCCAAGCTTGTGATGCCCAGATTCCTGCCTGGCTGATTCCTTTATGTGACTCAATAAGGATAAAATCAGAAAAAGAACTAAACAAAATACACTCATGGTTAATCAAAGGGGATTGAAAGTCAGTGCTAACCTCAGACCTACCTTACTTTGCCTCCAGTTCACCTCCCTTGGGACACTCCTCCTCTTTAATGCCTCATCGGGATTTTTCAAAAACTGTGATCACTCAAGGTTGAAGCTTTTAATCTCCCATGTATAAAAGGATATGCAAATAGAGTTCAGTTTCCTGTTGGGTCTCTGCCAAGGTCTTAGCCTGGCAGTTCTGGGAAAAGATCCAAAGACCTCATATTTCTTGGCTGTTAACATTCTCCCATCTGTGCTCAAGTCAGCAGCCTGGGCTTTGGGTTGTGGCTTGTCTGTAGTCTTACACTTCCCTAGGTTTTAAGAATGGTTAAGAATGGTTCTGCAAGAAAGTAACTTGTCCCTCAAGAAACCAGACAAGAGAATTGTCTGGTTATATTGGGGGCCAGTAAGAAAAAGGCTAAATTATAGCCTCAGAATACAATCTTATAAACTACTTCAGGTACTGATATTAATTAGACTTAGGTAATGCTTGTAAATTAGTCATCTGTGTCAGTACAGAGTGTCCTACATCGTACATACACAAGGTGGGAAAAGTAATATTCTCAGATGTAATAACAGCTCTGAACATCATTTGGAAACAAAAGACCTGAAAAACGCAAGACATTCCAATGTGTGTCTGAGCCAGAAGCCCTGCCAAACAGCAGAATCAGGGCTCAGACCAGTTGTCCCCTGTGTCTCCCTATTGAACTCACACAAAAGAGCAGCTGCCATTTTTATTCCACATGAGGCATCCAGATCAAGTTCTCTGAACTGTTGTTATCAATATTCTGATGGAAAATAGCAAGTTCCAAACTATATTAAATCCGACCATTCGATAAGTTTGGAATTTCCTCTTTTTCTATAAATGTTCTGGCTTATTTTTATTTTCTAGTATTTCTTTTCTGAAGCCAACAGCCAAAGGGCTTTCCTGCGCTTTCTTTGTATTTCCACTATAAGGTCAACATACAAGTGAAATTTTTTAAACTTTGTCACACACCTCTATGGCGGGACTTCCTCTTCCATTCCTCTGTTATCCCAGGCACCTTCCAGGAGAAAGTAGCTCAAGCTTGGAAATCTCTGGACGAATAGTCACCATAAACATGCCCTCCGTGTCATTTGTTCATGGTCAATTTCTCGCAGTGTCTTCCGTGGCATTTACTTCTCAATATCTTTCTCTAGTCTTGATCATTGGGCTTCCACTTTGTAAATTCAAACTTTCCTCTTTGAAATCCTCCCAGTCTCCCTCATCCTGAGCTTTACACCTTCCAACAATGACAGTTCCCAGATCGTTTACATCTCAACAGGGAAGTGATGCAACATGGTCCCTTCCTACTCTGTGTTTTTGCATCTCAATCCTACCCCTAGCCCTCCAAGTCTAGACAGCGCCACCTTGCGCCATTCATGGGCATTTTCTCAGAGATCTGTTTCCAGAGCAGCATTTTGCATGTTCTGTAGGGAGAAGATGTGTGAAGGATATCTTTTGGGGACCAAGCTTGAATTCCACTGATACTGTGACTATTAAAGAAATGGTCTGATTCAGAAAGATTGGATGTTTCTACCTAAATCCATGTCCAGCTACTTCATCACTGTAATTTGGAAGAAGGATGTGAAGTGAGTGAATGTCACTCAGTTGTGTCTGACTCTTTGGGACCCCACGGACTGTCCATGGACTTCTCTAGGCCAGGACACTGGAGTGGGCAGCCTTTCCCTTCTCCAGGGGATCTTCCCAACCCAGGGATAGAACCCAGGTCTCCCATATTGCAGGTGGATTCTTTACCTGCTGAGCCACAAGGGAAGCCCAAGGAAGCCCAGGGGAAACCACAAAGGAAGCACAAGGGAAGAAGGATGGGCTCTACACATATCACTGTTTTAAAGTTGCAGTGCTGAATCTTAAATTCTACCTGAGATTTGGGTTATGAAGTTCCAGGACAAAGGTTGGGATGTACCAGTTCTGTGGACTATGATGGGAGCTGTCCAGATTATATATCTTCCATGGAAGAAAGAGTTGTCACCTTTGAAACTCCAACTCTCTGGTCTACTTGTGTTCTCTGATACCACACCTCATTCTACCATGCATTTATGGCAGATCTGTCCTACACAAAAATAACCTGGACCAAATCAACACAGTCTTTGTTAGTCTTCAGACTCAAAGTGAAAGAAGTGAAACTGACTCCAGAGTAAAATCTTCCCATCTCTTCAGTACAGACTCTAAGGGCTACATATAAAACAAGTCTCCAACCGCCTTGTTTTTACATTTGGATATATTTCTCCCACTTCCTGTACATAGTTTCTGCATGCACAGAATTCTATGATGAAAACTGAGACTCCATCCAACATACACTAATTAACTCAACTATCAGTGCAGATTGAGTGTATGGAGGGAGGATAATTTTGCACCAAGATTTACTAATCTCTAGTTTCAGGAGAAAATTCTCTCTAACAGAAGTTTTGCCACAAGGGATTAGGATGGTTCTGCCGTTGCCTTTTGGCTTCCACACCCCAAGCCATCTGGTCTCCACCACATCTGAAGGAGGATCTCCCTATTCAGCATAGTTGACGCCATCAAACTGATCCCAGAAGTCACACCTGACTATACAGATTGGCCAATAAACCAGGGAAAGCGTATGTTCTAAGAGAGAGGTGGAAAGTGGTGTGATGGATGGGAACTGGGTGCTGGGAAACTGCTCAAGTCCACTGCTGACTCAGGCTTCTCACCACCTGCCTATTACAACAGATGTGACTTCCTTATGAGGCACCAGAGACCCAGAATATCCACATCCTGTGGTTCTTGTACCCCTTGACACCCCACATTTGAGTTCCTTTCCTATTCAGAGAAGAAAAGCTGCTGGCTTTCAGCCAGTTCACAACAGATGTGGGGCACAACCACCAACTACCCAGGAAGCATCCCCCAGGGCAGGGCATGAGAATCTGCTTCTCAGAAATTCCCATGCTTCTGATCCCATCTGACACCTGCCCAAAGAGAGCACCTGGGAGACTCGCTCCTTTGCATCTTCAAGGATTTAATGCTTCCTGTTGGGAATTAAGAAACCTGAGTGACAGCTAAGTTTAAGAGGCTGGGAGTTGAGGGAATTATTGGAAAACAGGTATCACAACTTTACATGTACTTTAGGCATGCCTGCAAATCTATATAAGACTTGGACAGAATGCCTTCCTAAATCACTGATCTTGTCCAGCTCACTCTCTGAATCTACGCGGTGATCACACACAGGACAGACTTTCAAAGCCGTGAGCAGCAGGACCTTCCTTTTCTCCACATGTAGGACAATGGGGGTACGGATTCTGCTCACGAGAAAGTTATTGCTCTTTGTGCCAGGCTTTGCAAGGATGCCCTTGTACTTCAACTATTTGTCAGAGATTGTATTTTGACTTTTCCTAAGTCTGTATATTTCTTTTGCTACCTTTGTGACCCAAGAAAATAGTCCCTTCTGTCCACTGCCCACTTGGTAAAACTAAGGAAAGTAGGAAGCATGGATACAAAGTACAAGGGAAGACACAAAGGCATTAGCACCAGGGAAAACACTGAGTGGATGTAGTGTGTTTATCACTAGAATTGATTGTAACCCAATACGTCCTAGAAAATAATAACATCAGTATTAGGATGTGTATTTTCTTAACATCTCTGAAAGATAATATGTGCTTTCGAGGAGTACACAATCCTTGAATCTTGCAGACTTCACCAAAAGAAGTGCTTAGCTGTAGCTGGAATGATCCGAAGTCTTGGCAGTAGCTAAGGCAGGCTGCCAGCCCTTTGCAAACTGTAAAGTAGGTCATCTATGGCTCCTCGTCCACATCTTACTGGGCCCTTTCCTTGGATCCTCCTCACTCATATGCTTTTATTCTGTTCCCATCAAAACCTGGTACCAAAAAATGACCTGAAATCAGGTCATAGTAATTTAGTGGACAATGGAAATTGATAGAGGCTTTAGGTTTTCTAAGGCTGGGGTGAGAGGGAGGAAATATTGTATTTAATAGAGACAATAGCCATGAGCTAAGACTAAAGCAACCTTGGCAGAATTTTCAAAGTTTTAGGACCCTGCCTCAAATGAAAGATAGAAGTACATTCTCCCTTTGCTCAGTGTGGATCAGACAAGAAGGAGAGTCTGGAGTCTCCCAGAGTGGGTAGTTCTTTCCCTGTGTCTGGTAAGATAGAGAACATTAACCTGTCTGCAGCAGAGGGAGGAACTGGGACCAAAAAGGGAAAAATGAAGATGATGGATAGATGGAGATAGAAATTTCCAGATATAGATCTAGATGAAGATATAGATATGAAAAAAAGATTCCAGTTCAATACCAGGAGCTTGTTTTCACAGTTGACAGCCATTTGACAGTGAAACAAGTATACTTGTGAGAGAGTAAGTGCAGGTGGATGAATATACTAGAAAGTTTGTCCTCATTGTTGAGTGCTAGAGCTCAATGATCTGAGTTCTTTTCCTCCGGAGAATTCATTATAGAATCTATGTTGAAAGACAATCAGGACTGTCACCAAAAAGGAAAGACAGTTGCTATTTTGGTATATCCTTTCCCACTTTCTTTCTCAATGTATAAATTATTACACACTCTGTATATGTAATTATATCCCATATACATATTTGTATCTATTTCAACATTATGAAGGCTTCCTGATAGCTCAGTAGGTAAATAATCTGCCTGCAATGCAGGAGACCCCAGTTCAATTCCTGGGTCGGAAGATCTGCTGGAGAAGGTGTAGGCTACGCACTCCAGTATTCTTAGGCTTTCCTTGTGGCTCAGCTGAGCCACAAGAATCTGCCTGCAATGCAAGAGACCTGGATTCAATCCCTGGGTTGGGAAGATCCCCTGGAGAAGGGAAAGGCTACCCATTCCAGTATTCTGGCCTGGAGAATTCCAGGGACTGTATAGTCCATGGGGTCACTAAGAGTCAGACACAACTGAGCAACTTTCACAACATTATGAAATCAATTCTCTACTTTATTAAGTACTTTTTATGAACAGTATTTGTACTAAGCTGCATTAATATTGTATCCAAGAATAAGGTATGGTATAATCAGTCCTGTTATGATGGAGAATTTAGGCAGCTTCTACATTTCTCCTATTATAAAAATTGCTGTGATGAACATATCTGTATATAACTTTTCATTATTTAAAATTATCCTATGTGTATGTGAGCAAAATTTCATATATATATATATATGAAGTTTATATATATGTAAGTCACACTTTCTCTCAATTAAAGGATTCAAAATAAAGGTTATTAGCCAACTTGATTATATAAACTCTAAGAAGGATAGATAAATTGTCAAATGTTTCTTTAAATCTTTAATGTATTATTTTGTTACACATGCATATTTAAAATCACATTTCATATAAAATAGCATCAATATATTAATTTTGATGTGCTTGTTTTTGCTTGTTCTCATAGTTCACAGAATTTTTTTCAATTCCTCTCAATCATCTCAAATCAAAGTATTTATCACTAGTAGAGCTGCATTTTTAAATATTCAAACATCTTTGAGAGCATATCAAACTCACTTGTATATAAATTGATTAAATTATAGCACATTAGGAATCCACATATGAAGCTAAAATATTTTGAACCACAATGTCTATTCATAAAACATTTGAACTGTTCATTGCCATTTCTCCTATAAGTGAATATTCATAATTTCCACAAAAAATTACTTGAAAAGATTTGTTTAAGCAATTTGAATACTTGTAATTTCAAAGCCTTACTCCCAAGAATAGTTACTAAGAATAGTGACTAAGTGGTTGTTAAACTTATTAGTCATCTTTTTCACTAAGCTCATCAGCTGATTTCCAGAAGTATCTATGAACTAGCATTCATTAACATCATTAGAGATAGATGCATCTTCACTAAGCTATACTTAACTGTGCAAAATCAAAGAATTACATAAAAGTATTGTAATGTTGTTTTCTGTTCTTTTGTAAGAAATCAAATATAAGGGGGTTCTTTCTTCTCTGAGGATTATAAGCTTCACTTCATATTCAAACACATATTGTGTTTTCTCACTGTAAATTTCCCCAAATGGAAATATTTGCTCAAGCAAGAATGAACATTTTCATCCTCTTGATATTACCTAATTGGCTTGCAATAAAAATAATGCAATATATATTGCTACCAATATCTTGCCAGTATTGGAAACATCACATTTTCTAACAAAAGTATTACTTAAACATCTGCCCCAAAACTAGTTTATTGTTTCTTTATTTACATTTTTTATTGCTAGAGGACTAAAACACTTTTCTAAGTGACTGATTTAACCAGTGAGTAAGTTTTTTCATTTATCCTTTGCCCATTTATCTTTTAAGATCTTATTGATTTGTGTGATTATAATAATGTTGTGCCTCTGAGTTCCACTGCCTTTAACCACAACAACAGCACTGGCAAGATGAGATATCTGAGACATTCTAGAAGGCAGAAGGTGGTGATGGCAAAGTGCCAAGGAAGAAAAAACAGAAGAGGAAGGTTATTGTACTACTGTGTTTCACTGTGACAACGTACCACAGAGGTTTAAGTGTATTAAGCCTCTGTTCAAAATCCCAGCTATGATCTACTGTGTATGTCTCAGCATTGGGAGGAGTCCTCTGAGTCTCATGGGGAAATAATGCATGAGTTTGCTTCCCACTTGCCCCCTGATTCCTTTCTTTAGGAATTTATTCTATATTATCTTTCGCTATAAAGCTTCCCAGGTGGCTCAGTGGTAAAGAATCTGCCTGCCCATGCAGAAGATGCAGGTTGAATCCCTGGGTAGGGAAGATCCCCTGGAGTAGGAATGGGCAACCTGCTCCAGTATTCTTGCCTGGAAAATTCCACAGACCGAGGAGTCCGGTGGGCTACCCCACGGGGTCACAAAGAGTCGGGCACAACTGAGTACACACATATACATGCAACTACCACAAAATTTCAGATATGAAGGACTACCATGAAGTAATCAGTTATAAGTAATCCCACCACATTTTAACAATGTTTATGAAATACAATATTGGCAAATTAAAAGAAAATATCATAGAAGAAGTAGATGAAACTAACGATGGGAAGCCCATGTACCGGGTCACATAGTCATATGTGATAGGGTAAGAAGTTGAACTCACTTCTGTCTAATGTAAATAATTATTCCTGTGTGGCAGCCTGGATGCAAGGGTAGCTTGGGAGAGAACGGACACGTGTATAAGTATGGCTGAGTCTCTTTGCTGCTCACCTGAAACTATCACAACGTTGTTTATCAGCTATGTGCTGTGCTTCGTCACTCGGTCCTATTCGACTCTTTGCGACCCCATGGACTGCAGCCCACCAGGCTTCTCTGTCCATGGGGATTCTCCAGGCTAGAATACTGGAGTGGGTTGCCATGCCCTCCTCCAGGGGATCTTCCCAACCCAGGGATAAACCCAGGTCTCCTGAGTTGCAGGCAGATTTTTTACTGTCTGAGCCACCAAGAAAGCCCAAGAATACTAGAGTGGGTAGCCTATCGCTTCTCCAAGGGAATTTCCCAACCCAGGAATCAAACCCCGGTCTCCTGCACTGCAAGCAGATTCTTTATCAGCTGAGCTATGCAGGAAGTCCCTAATCAGCTATACCCTAATACAAAAAGAAAAGTTTTGAAAAATAAATAATTACTCCTTCAAATAACTCAATGTCTGATACAAAACAAGTGCTTGGAAAGTGCTTATTATCAACTGAATTCCATCATATAAAGACCATTTTTTAAAATACTGTATTTATAAATTCCATACCTACAAGCATATCCATAAGGTGAAATTCTGGCACCAAATCCCAGTTCATATCTTGTTCTTATAAAAAAAAAAAAAAGAAAGAAAGAAAATGTCAAATGAGAGAGTAGAAATGGCAAGAGGGCCATTACTAGGTAGCACTGGACAAGTGATGTCATGAAAAGAACAGATCCTTTACAAGTAAAACCTGAGTTATCACAAAGTAAGTAAATAGGTGGTGGCAAGGAAATATTTGTTGGGTAGAGTTAGCTGGGAAGAGCTCCTGGAGATGACATTGAGCAGATTCTTGAAGATTCACAAGACCTACCCCGACTGGGAATGTTATTGCAGAGTCAGAAGTCTTCTCTCTGACCAAATGTCACTAAGCTCTCTCCTCATCCCAGAGCAAAGGTACCACCAGTTCCCACCCACTTATACTACATTTTCGAAAGATATTTCCTAGGAACTCAGAAAACTGTCTGTTCAATCAGAGGATCAGAGTGTGAATCCCACAGGTCTGAGAGCTGACCAGTCCTGGATTCCCCTTCACTCTTTTTCTGATCTTGCATGTGTTTGATCCTAGAGCACACAGATCATCCTTTCATCTTGGGATTACAATCACCAGTTAGCACATCAGTTACAATTGCTCTTTTCAAGTCCACAAGAGAAAAAGCAACCCACACAGGAAGAAAACTGTACCTAGGCTTCTACACAGATTGTCCAAAATAGCTGGAATTATGGCTTAAAGCAGAATTTCCTAACCTCCAGGCTACAGAGCAGTACCAGTACAAGGCCTGTTAGACACTGCGCCACACAGCAGGTGAGAAGCAGGTGAGTGAGTGAAGCTTCATCTGTATTTACAGCTGTTCCCCAGCACTTGCATTCCTGACTTAGCTTTGCCTCCTGTCAGCTCAGCCATGGCATAATAAATGTAATGCATTTGAATCATCCTGAAACCATCCTCCAACCCACTCCTGGCCTGTGGAAAAACTGTCTTCCATGAAACTGGTCCCTGGGACCAAAAAGTTTGGGGACCACTGGCTTAAAAGGGTAGAAGACATCAGCTCAATAAAATAAAATCAGGAGAGCCCATTTCAAGGAATATAAACAATTCACAAATACAACACTTTTAATGAAATTCTCATTTTTAGAGCAGAAACGGAGCATGTCTTCCCTGGGTTATATATTTTTAAAAGAGCAGATTCTTTTAGCAGTTAATTTTTCAGCACCTAGTGATGAGCTTACAGCACTCATTTCTGGTATAGCAGACTGAGGGCTTCCCATGTGGCCCTAGTGATAAAGAACTCACCTGCCAATGCAGGTAGACATGAGAGATTTGGGTTCGATCTCTGGGTTGGGAAGATCCCCTGGAGGAGGAAATGGCAACCCAGTCCAGTATTCTTAGCTGGAAAATCCCATGGTCAGAGGAGGTTGGCGGGCTACAGTCCATAGGGTCACATGGAGTCGGACACGACTGAAATGACTTAGCTTGCAAGCATGCAGTAGCAGACTGGAGGCATTTACATTAACAGGAAGAAGAAATGTGACTATTTGGGTTTCACATAAGAAAAATCATACAGACAAAAATGCTCTAAGTCAAAACAAAGTTTTAAAACATTGCAAAATCTCAGATACCTCACTGATTGCAATGGGAATACAAAACTTTACAAAAGATAAGTTTTTCTCACCTCATTTTATTCTAGTGATGGATCTTAGCCTCATCAAGTCATTATGTCTATCCTGACATGATTAATGTCATACACAGGACACAACCTCTCATAGACAGTATTCCCAACAAATAAACAAATAAATGAATGCTAATGCAACCTTTGGCTTCCCAGGTGGTCCACTGGTAGAGAATCTATCTGCCAATGCAGAAGATGCAGGTTCAATCCCTGGGTCAGGAAGATTCCCTGGAGAAGGAAATGGCAACCCACTCCAGTATTCTTCCCTGGGAAATCCCATGGATAGAGGAGCCTGGTGGACTACAGTCCATGGAGTCACAAAGAGTTGGACACAACTGAGCAACTAAACAACAACAATCCAAACTTTAGTTCTAGCAGGAGACAAAGGAGCTAGAAGAAGCAAAAGGATTACTCAAAGAAACAACTAGACAAATCCAGAAGGTGAGACATTCTACAGGACGATAGGTCCAGCCCCTTCAATAACCAATGTAATGAAAGAAAACACAAGTACAGTGGAGGGAAAGCAGTAGAAGAATTATTACAGATTAAAGAAACTTCCAGGATTTAGCAATGTAATTGAGTGCATAGTATTGATTGTATTCTTGTTTTTAAAAAACTTCTGTAAAAGGTATTTGGGAAGAAGTAGAGAAATTTTAAAAAGACTGGCTGTTCAAAAGAGACACAGATGTATAGAACAGTCTTTTGGACTCTGCAGGAGAAGGTGAGGGTGGGATGATCTGAGAGAATAGCACTGAAACATGTATATTATCATATGTGAAACAGATCACCAGTCCAGGTTCCATGCATGAAACAGGGTGCTCAGGACTGGTGCACTGGGATGACCCTGAGGGATGGGGAGGAAGGTGGGAGGGGGTTCCAGGATGGGGGACACAGGGGCACCCCTGGCTGATTCATGTGAATATATGGCAAAAACCACTACAATATTGTAAAGTAATTAGCCTCCAATTAAAATAAATTAATTAATTTTTAAAAAAAGACAGGCTGTTGTCAACAAATGGTTTTAAGGAATTGTTGACTTTAAGTGGAAAGTGGTATTATAGACCCGTAGAATAATATTTTTCTATTCAAACACTACATGCTAAAGTGTTTAGAAGTAAATTGTCATGCTACTTGTAATTTATTTTTAAATATTTAACCAAAATAAACAGCAAAAATGACAAAAATTTGTTGTTGTTCAGTTGCTAAGTCATGTCCAACTTTTTGCAACCCCATGGACTGTAGCACTCTGGGCTTCACTGTCCTTCACTATCTCAAACTCATGTCTATTGAGTCAATGATGCCATCCAGCCATCTCATCCTCTATCACCCTCTTCTCCCACTCTCAATCTTTCCCAGCATCAGGATTTTTTTCCAGTGAGTCAGCTCTTTGCATCAAGAGGCCAAAGTATTGGAGCTTCAGCTTCAGCCCTTCCAATGAATATTCAGGGTTGATTTCCTTTAGGATTGACTTGTTTGATCTCCTTGCTGACCAAAGGACTCTCAATAGTCTTCTTTAGCACCACAATTCGAAAGCATCAATTCTTCGGTGCTTGACCATCTTTATGGTCATTAATGATTGTTAAACCTAAGTGGAGACTATAAAGATACTGATTCTATTCACTTATCTTTCTTTATGTTCACATTCCTTGACCTTTATTTTTTTAATTCATTTTTAATTAAATAGTTGCTTTACAATATAGTGTTGGTTTCCTCCACTAGCTTTTTTCGTTGTGATGCTTTCTAAGGCCCACTTGACTTCACATTCCAGGATGTCTGGCTCTAGGTGAGTGATCACACCATCATGATTATCTGGGTCGTGAAGACCTTTTTTGTACAGTTCTTCTGTGTATTCTTGCCACCTCTTCTTAATATCTTCTGCTTCTGTTAGGTCCATACCATTTCTGTCCTTTATCGAACCCACCTTTGCATGGAATGTCCCCTTGGTATCTCTAATTTTCTTGAAGAGATCTCTAGTCTTTCCCATTCTGTTGTTTTCCTCTATTTCTTTGCATTGATCACTGAGGAAGGTTTTCTTATCTCTCTTTGCTATTCTTTGGAACTCTGCATTCAAATAGGAATATCTTTCCTTTTCTCAAATTTTTGCAATAAAATGTTTTTAAGTTTTCATTCTGAGTGATCAAGAAGTCTGCATCAACTTTAAGCAGTGAAAAAGTGGAGTACAATATGTTTCTTGAAAATTAGCATACTTTTTAAAGAATATTGCTCTGCTTAAAGAAACCCTGAATCTGTAGGTGTTTAAACACATTAAAACTGTATGTTCCTATGACATATTTCTACAACAAAGTGAATCTGTTACAGAATGTTTAGGTAATATAAATAACAAAATCCTGGTGACAATGTGGTACATTTTGGATTATTCTTATTCAAGAAATAAGCATAAATGCTGTATCTTAAAATCACTGCTTTGAAGATCTGAGATAATGATAACATCTGAGAATCAAGTCATCCTCTTGTGTGGGGTTGGGGCCATGCCAGGCTTCTACAGATGCAGCAAGGGCTCCAGTCAGTGGATTGTCAACCTCACTACTCCTTCAGCAGAATGGGCATCACAGAGAAGGTAGGAGAGGGTTTTGACAAAAGCCAAAGTGTGTTGGGGGCCCCTTAACTGAGAGGAACTAGACCAGGTATATCTAATCTTGGGGCTTCATATGGGTGTCAGTTTAAAACCTTGGCCCCTTTTATTTCCTGTCCAGTTACTAAGTGCATTGCTTGATCCCTGAACCATGAAAGCCAAGTCAGTCTATTACTTATATTTATAGTTTTGTCAAAAATTCAAGTCACAATCCTAACTACTTGATGCTTAAGCAAGTAAACATTATTTTTAAATGATGAAAAGTTTAAAGTTTTGCTGCATAAATATGGTGTGGGTACTGAACATAAAGTAATCAGATTCTGGACCTTCCCTGAGCCCACCCACTGCCCCCAAAGCACCATCACCATGGATCCAGCTTCTGAGACACTGAGTACCACCAAGGAGAACAAACCACAGGCAGATGACATACAGATCTGCGGTCCTTGACTCTAGAGATTCCACCAAAGTATTCAAGGCAATTTCATCTTTTTTAAGGAATTGGAAAATCACTGCACAACATGGCTTCTGACTACTTATTCATCCATCAGTCAAAGCATATGATACAATTGTCCTGCTAATCACAAGCAAACAAGTAGAGAGTGGTGAAACAGTAGAGAAAACTTGGATTGACTGCTGCCATTTCAGCTTTGGCAACACAAACTACATAAATTAGGACAAAAGTTCTCAAAGTAGAGCTCCATGGATATCTAGGGGCCCAAAGATCTTTTCAGGGAGTCCATGAAGTCAGAATTATTTTCATAATAATATCAAAGCAATATTTGCCTTTATCCTAGTGTTGACATTTGCCTTAATATTACAAAAGCATTGGTGAGTAAAACTGATGGTCCCTTAGGATGAGTGGAGTCAATGGCCTCAATTCTGTATTAGTGGTCATTGAACTCTTCATTACTGTATATTTGCAGGGCAAACAAAGCCAGTTTCACATAAAAAATATGAGACTGAATTAGCTGGCTAGGGCTGCCATAACAAAATACTACAGATTAGGAGACTTAACAGAAATTAATTTTCTCACAGTTCGGAGGCTAGAAATTCAAGATCAAGTTTCCCACAAAGTTGGTGTGTCTTTGAGCCCTCCCTCCTTGGCTTGGAGATGGCCACCGACTCGCTGTGTCCTCATATGGACTTTCCTCCATACATGCTTTTCCCTGTGTCTCTTCTCTTTGTGTGTACAAATTTCCTCTTCTCTTAAGATACTAGTCAGACCTGCAAAGGGTTCATTTTAATCCAAATCAAATGGACTCTTTTAACTAAATCATCTATTTAACAGTCATATCTCCAAATACAATTACATCCTGAGATATGAGGCCTAAGGATAAGTAACATATTAATTTGGAGAGCACATAGTTCAATTCATAACCTTGAAAAACAAATGAAACTATTAATTTTATGAAATCTCCAATCTTGAGTATATGTCTTTTTAGCATTCTGTGTGACAAAAGCGGAAATATATATACAGCATTTCTGCTGCATTTCAAATTATTATATTATCTCAAGGGAAAATCTTTGTGCAATTGTTTGAGTTGTGAACTGAGCTAGCCATTTTGTCCATACTTTTTGTTTGAAAGAATGTCTGACAAACAAACTGTGGGTATTCAAACTTGGGTAGCTGTCAGGTATTTTCTTGAAAATGAGTGACCTGGGCCTGTCACATCAAGAAAAACAGTGGATCATTGCTGCTGATGTTAAAAATCTAAGCTTTTAGGCAAAAAACAAACTTTAGGGAAACTTGTATCTGCCACCATGAGCTGTATGGTTCCCCAATTTTAAATATTATTCCGATTTTTAAATATTGGTGGTCACATTAACTACTGTGGTATTTCTGATATCATATAAAGCTTGTTAGAACTTCCATGGTAGCTCAACTGGTAAAGAACAGACCTGCAATGCAGGAGATCCTGTTTAGATTCCTGGATTGGGATAGGCTACCCACTCCAGCATTCTTGGATTTCCCTGGTGCTCAGATGGTAAAGAATCCACCTGCAATTCAGGAGACCTGAGCTCGATCTCTGGGTTGGGAAGATCCCCTGAAGAAGGGAAAGACTACCCACTTCAGTATTCTGGCCTGGAGAATTCCATGGACACAGGAGTCTGGCAGGCCCCTGTGTCCATGGGATCACAAAGACTTGGAAACGACTGAGCGACTTACACGTTCACTTTCACTTTTCTTTCAAAGATTGTTGATATATGGAAGCTGCCTGACTCAGATGAAACAATTATTTCCCAAAAGACCAATGGATAATCATACAATACCCTGCTTGGATGAAAATTTCCTCCAAAATGCAAGCTACAGCAATGGGCTTTAATGGGAAAGAACAGGAAAGTTCATTAACATGGTTTCTGATTTCACATTGTAACTAACCTAACTTTTTGTACTACATATATGCTTACGTCCAGATTTTGCTCATATATTTCATCAAACCAATGTATTTCAATAATAGAATACATAAAAATGGACATGTAAATCCAACTATCTTTTAATAAGCTAGCTGTACCCTGATGGCTATCCACAGACTACAAACACCTACAGGATCTTACTTTCTCAGTCTATAGTCTCTAAATTTTTCCAGCTGTTTCTCCATGTATGTGATTTGAGGTCTTTTCAACAACGTTTGAATATTCTACAGTTTATTTAGTATTCTCCTTTGAATATACTACAGTTTGTATATAACCTTCAAAGATTACGTCAATATTAGAGGGGGGAGTGGAGATAAATAAAGCAAGTTCAAAGTCCTCAGTCACCAGATTAAGACCTGTAAGATGCCCTTGGCCAATCCTTATTTTTCTTGGCCTGGCATCCCATAAATTTTCTCCAAGTGTCCTGAATCTCCAGGCAGGAGGCCTGATCTCACCCAGGACTGGACAATGCCACAGTAAACTCAATCCCCTCACCCCATCCCTGTCCCCTGAATCCTTCTGAGAATCCCTTCTGAGAATAGGACCCAGTCTCTTGCTAGGAAGAGGTGAATTTCAGAACACAACAATCCTGTGCCTGCTCCTCACTTTTCCCATGGAAGAGTGTCTCCTATAACAATGCAAAGAGAAAGAAAATTCCAGGCTGCCCAAGTTATTCTAAGGTCATTCCAAGGAAGGAGATCAGCTGGAGAAGTGAGAAGATACCCAAACACTTTCAAATTACATGGTCAAAATTAAAGACCAAAAACTGGGTACTTGCTTAGTGTATCAAAAATATCACTGGATGAGGAATTGCAATACTTGATTTCTTCTAAGTTTCTTTGAAGCTAAGTGCCTGGGCCAGGTGTGAAATCACTCTGGATCATTCTAGACTCTTTCATCTGAACACATAGAGGAGTAAATAAATGATCCTTGAAAGCCGTCCCAGTTGTGACATCCTAGGATGCTTCTTTAGAGGTCCAGTTCATCCTTGATTACTCATGTTAGTAGAAAAACAGTGATCTTCTTTTTGCCTTTATTTATTTATACATTCATTCATCTATTTATATTTTGGCTGCTCTGGGCCTTCATTGCTGCACACGGGCTTTCTCTAGTTGCAGAGAGTAGGGCTTTCTCTAGTTGCTGTGCAAGGGCTTCTCATTGCAGTGGCTTGTCTTGTTACAGAACATGAGCTCTAGAGCGTGCAGGCTCAGTAGTTGCTGTTCGTGGGCTCCAGAGTGATGGCTCAGTAGTTGTGGCATATGGGCTTAGATGATCTGAGGCATGTAGAATTTTCCTGGGTCAGGGACCAAACCTGTAATCCCTGCATTGGCAGGTCCTTAAATTGGACCACCAAGGAAGTCCAAGACTGTGATTTGAATACTCCAAACATGTAGACAACATAGAACTCATTCGTCTTTGGCTTTGGAATATATCTCATGGTATGACTGATGCTACTGCTAAGTCGCTTCAGTCGTGTCCAACTCTGTGCAACCCCATAGACGGCAGCCCCCCAGGCTCCTCTGTTCCCGGGATTCTCCAGGCAAGAACACTGGAGTGGGTTGCCATTTCCCTCTCCAATGCACGCATGCATGCTAAGTCGCTTCAGTCATGTCTGACTCTGTGCGACCCCATGGACAGTTGCCCACCATGCTCCCTTGTCCATGGTACAGAGCAAACCACAAAAAAAAATTTCCTTAATCCAATTATGCTTAACTCAGGTTGATGCTAAATTCCAATTAACTGGCACAAGAACCCTTGACCAAGGGGACAGGTGGGGCTAAAATTCACTCTGAGCTCTGCTGGCTGAGCCAAGTTCCTGGTGTGGAGCTGCATCAGCTGGAGAAAGAGAAACCTTTATGAATAAAGCTCACAAAGGTGCCCTCTGTTTGCCAACTTGAACTCTAAAAGCTGCCTCTGCATTTGCCCAGCAAGTCGCCTTTTCCAAGTCACAGAAAGCAGCATATGGGCTCCTGGCCCTGAATTCAGTCACGAGCTAGTCAATGGAGAGGATGAAACTCTGAAGTTTAGGTGAAAGCCCTCTCAACTACATAATACCCTCCATCTGCAAAATATGGCCAGCAGAGGTGATTTGGGAGCTTAGCAGGTGAAAGCAAAAATTACATTGAGCACAAGCATCTTCTGCCTACCTACACTTTGTAGGACCCAGTTGAGACATTCAGGTCTGACAGACTCCTCTGTGGGAAATCATCAGAATGCAGACTGGCCAGAAAGCACAGATGGGAGAAGACGTGATGGTTTCTGAAAGTCCATTCTAGTCGCAAACTCCAGGGAAGATCCCGGCAACAGGTTAGAAGGGCCTCAGACAGAAGCATCCAGGTTAGCCTGCCGTGACCTACAGCCAAGAGTCTGCTCTTGTTATATCTTGAATTAGAGAAATCTCTGGCAGAGGGCCTTCTCAGAGGCCACATAGGATAAAACCAAGGGGAGGTTTTTGTAAAGCTCTGTAGCACTGTGATTGGTTGGGACCACAGTATTACAAACCTCGAAGAGACCTCTACAGAAACTGTAAGAGCAAAAGTGAAATTGCCGTGGGAAATTCTCAGCCTGGCTACCATGACTTCAGATTTCTTGTCCCCTGTGTCTCTCTATTGAACCCACACCAAAAAAGCAGCTGCCATTTTTACTCCACTCAAGGCAGCCAGACCCAAGTTCACTGAAATTTTGTTACCAATGTTTTTGTTCAGCACTCAGTCATGTCCAACTCTTTGTGACCCCATGGACTGCAGCTGGCCAGGCTTCCCTGTTCTTCAACTATCTCCCAGAGTTTGCTCAAACTCATGTTCAATATTCTGATGGAAAATTATATACTCCAAGCTGTTTAAATCTGACCACTCACGAGGCATGGCATTTCATCTTTTTCTATAAATATTCTAGATTATTTTCCAGTGTTTCCTTCTGAAACTAACTCACAAAGGGCTCTCTTATGCTTTCTCATTTTCATTACAAAGTCAACATACAAATTAAAATTTTTCATTTCTTTAGACAACTCTATGGAGAGATTCCTCCTCCATTTCTCTGTTATCCCAGGCATCAAATGGGAGCAAAGAGCTCAAACCTGGGAATCTTGGAACAAACAGCAACCATAAAACATGCCCTCCATGTCATTGTTCCACAATAAACTATTGACTCGGTGTCCATTGCTGCATTTATTTCTCAATATATTGCTCTAATCTTGATCCTGAGCCTCCAATTTATACTCTTATAACCTATAATTTACTACAAAGACTTATAATCTACTCACAGTACTGAGACTCTACAAACATTCCACTACTCAGTTCTTCCTCCCAGGATCCCTCACCCTGAGTTTTACACCTTGCAACAGTGACATTTCCCAGACCATTTGCATCTCAACTGGGAAATGATACAAAACAGGGGCCTTCCTATTCCTACTTTTTGCTCCTCAGTCCTGCCCCTACCTGTACAGGTCTGGAAGGTTAGGAATACCTTGCACCATTAGTGGGCATTTTCTCAGAGATCTGTTTCCAGAGAATCAGTTTGCACATTCTGATGGGATAAGATAGTGAAAGATCTTTCCAGCACTGAGCCTGAACTCCATAAATATTATGATATTTGTTGGTGCCTAACCCAGAAAACATGGAACAACAGACTGGTTCCAAATAGGAAAAGGAGTACGTCAAGGCTGTATATTGTCACTCTGCTTAATTAACTTATATGCAGAGTACATCATGAGAAATGCTGGGCTGGAAGAAGCACAAGCTGGAATCAAGATTGCCAGGAGAAATATCAATAACCTCAGATATGCAGATGACACCACCCTTATGGCAGAAAGTGAAGAGGAACTAAAAAGCCTCTTGATGAAAGTGAAAGAGGAGAGTGAAAAAGTTGGCTTAAAACTCAGCATTCAGAAAACTAAGATCATGGCATCCGGTCCCATCACTTCATGGCAAATAGATGGGGAAACAGTGGAAACAGGGACAGACTTTATTTTGGGGGACTCCAAAATCACTGCAGGTGGTGACTGCAGCCATGAAATTAAAAGACGCTTACTCCTTGGAAGGAAAGTTATGACCAACCTAGACAGCATATTATTTTTTTTTCCAGGTTTTATTTTTTTTAATTTTTTTTATTAGTTGGAGGCTAATTTAGACAGCATATTAAAGAGCAGAGACATTAGTTTGCCAACAAAGTTCCGTCTAGTCAAGGCTATGGTTTTTCCAGTGGTCATGTATGGATGAGAGAGTTGGACTGTGAAGAAAGCTGAGCGCCGAAAAATTGATGCTTTTGAACTGTGGTGTTGGAGAAGACTCTTGAGAGTCCCTTGGACTGCAAGGAGATCCAACCAGTCCATCCTAAAGGAGATCAGTCCTGGGTGTTCCTTGGAGGGACTAATGCTGAGGTTGAAACTCCATTACTTTGGCCACCTCATGCGAAGAGTTGACTCATTGGAAAAGACCCTGATGCTGGGAGGGATTGGGGGCAGGAGGAGAAGGGGACGACAGAGGATGAGATGGCTGGATGGCATCACCGACTTGATGGACATGAGTTTGGGTGAACTCCGGGTGTTGGTGATTGACAGTGAGGCCTAGCATGCTGTGATTCATGGGGTCGCAAAGAGTCGGACATGACTGAGCGACTGAACTGAACTGAACTGAACTGAACCCAGAAAAACTTGGAAGTTCCTACCTAAATCCAGGTCCAGTTACTACCTCACTAGAATCTGCCATTGAAAAAGAGTGGGTTATCTACATATCACTTTTCTAAAGGCTCAGAACTGAGTCTCAGACTCACATGATTTATAGGTTTATGAAGCTCCAGGGCAAGACTTGGAAGCAGGAGTTCTGTGGACCGTAATGGGAGCTGTTCAGATCATATGCTTTCAATGGAAGAAAGAAGCATTGTCACCTTAAACAACTCCAATGCTCTGATTTGCCTGTGTTTTCTGATACAACACATTGTTCTATCATGTATGTATATGGCAGATTTGGTCTACTCAAAAATAACCTGGACCAAGTCAACATAGTCTTTGTTAACCTTCAGACTCAAAGTGAAGAAAATGAATCTGACTGCAGAGTAAAATCTTCTTCTTTCTCCAAAGCAAAGGTTCCAAGTCTAGGTATAGAGCAGGTCTCTAAACACTGTATTTTGACATTTGGTTGTATTTCTCCCACCTCTTGTATATTGTTCTGCTTATGGAAAATTCAGTGATGGAAACGGAGATTCCATCTTATCTATTATAGTTAACTCAACTATCAATGCAAAATGAGTGTATGGAAGGAAAATAGTTTTGCACCAAAATTTATTAACCTCTATTTTCAGAAGGAAATAATAGAGTACCTTCTTTCCTAAATGACTTTCTTTCTGATAGAGTGTTTGCCACAAGGGGTTAGGATGGTTCTGCCATTGCTTTTGGCTTCCACCTTCCAAAGCATCTTGTCTCCACCACATCTGAAGGAGCATCTCCTTGTTCAGCCTTGCTGATGTCATCACACTGATCCATAAAGTCAGACATGACTATACACATTGGCTAATATCCCTGAAAAACCCATGTGCTAAGAGAGAGGTGGAAAATGGTGGGATGCATGGGACCTGGGTACTGGGAAACTGCTTAAGTCCCCTGCTGACTCAGGCTTCTCACCACCCAACTAACCCAGCAGATAGGTCTTCCTTAGGAGGCACCAGAGACTCAAGAGTGTCCACATCCTGTGGTTGCTGTACCCCCTGACACCCCACACTTGAGTTCCTTTCTTGATTCAGAAAACAAAAGCTTTTGGCTTTGGACCAGTTCCCAACATACGGGGACACAACCACCAACTACCCAGGAAGCATCCACCAGGGCAGGGCATGAGAACTTGCTTCTCAAAAATTCCCACACTTCTGTTCCCATCCATCATCTGACACCTGACCAAAGAGAGCCTAGGAGACTTACTCTTGAGCATCTTCAGGGATTTAATGTTTCCTGTTGGGACTTGAGAAACTTGAGTTACAGTTAAATTTAAGAGGTTGGAAGTTAAGGAAATGATTGGAAAGCAAGTATTACAACTTTACACATACTTCAGGCATGCCTATAAATCTCTCCAAAACTTGGACAGAATGCCTTCCTAAATCACTGACCTTGCCCATCTCATTCTCTGAATCTACACGGGGTGGGCTTTCAAAGCCATGAGCAGCAGGACCTTCTTTCTCCACATGCAAGACAGTGGGGCTGGGGATTCTGCTCATGAGAATGTTCTTCCTTCTTTGCACCAGGCTTTGCAAAGTTGTCTTTGTACTGTAACTGTCTGGAAGAGATTGTACCCTCGCTTTCTCTAAGTCTGTATATTTCTTTTTGCTTTTTTTTAAAATTAAAGTATAGTTGATTTACAGTCTTTGGTGTACAGCAAAATTATTCAGTTATACATACACATATGCAGATTTCTTTCATTACCTTTGTGACCCAAGCAAATGAGTTTTTCTGTGCACTATCTGTTTAGTAAAGCTGAGAAGAATAGGAAATACAGGAACCAAGTGCAAGAGAAAATACAAAGGCATTAGTACCAGGGAAAATACTGTTGTGAACTCAAGACTATCACTTAAATTGATATTAACTTGACATTGCTAGAAAATAAAAAGGTCAATACCAAGATGTATATTTTCTTAGCATTTCTGAAAGAAAATATGAGCATTCAAGGGTATAAAATTCTTTAACCCTGCAGTTTCCACCCCCTAAGTAAGATGTTTCACTGTGGCTGGAATGATCCAAAGTCTGGGCATTGGTAGCTAAGGGAGGCTGCCAGCTGCCAGCCCTTTGCAAACTGCAAAGTAAGTCATCCATGGCTCCTCCTTCTCATCTTTCTGGGCCCTTTCCTTGGACCATCCTCCCCAACACATCCCTCATATGCTTTTATTCTATTCTCATCAAAACCTGGTATCAAAAAATGACCTGAAACCAGTTTGTTCTGGTTTAAGAAACAATGGAAATCAATGGTAGTTTTAGGTTGTATGAGGTTGGAGTGGGGTGGAGAGATAATAGCCATGAGTTAAAGACTAAAGCAACCATGGCAGAATTTTCAAAGCTTGATGACACTACCTAGAATGAAAGATAGTAGTTCATTCTCTCTTTGTTGGGAGGCTCAGTGTGGATCAGACAAGGAGAGTCTGGAATCGCTCAGAGCAGACAATACACTCCCTGTGTCCTGGAAGATAGAGAACATTAACCTCTCTGCAGCATATGGCTGAACTGGGACCAAAAGAGAAAAAATGATAGATAGACAGATAGATGACAGGAAGACAGACTGATTGATTTTAAATTATTTCATTTCAATAGCAGGAATTGCTTTGTAACAGTTGACAGCCATTCAGCAGTGAAGATACATCCTTATCAGGGAATGAGTTCAGGTGGGTGATTACACCATGCAGATTGTCTGCATGGTTGGGAACTATAACTCAATGACCTGAGTATTTTCCTCCTATAATTTAATACACTATTCTACATCAAGGAAAATCCGGACTGCCACCAAAAAGCAACTGCAGTTACTCTTTTGATATATTTCATCCAAGTTTAATATATAGATTATTTAATAGTCTGTACATGTAATCATATTCCACATACACACTTGTATCTTTTAAGCATTATACAATCAGTTTTCTGTGTTATTAGACACCTTTCATGATCAGTATTTAATGATGTACGTTAACATCGTATCTGGAAACACACTGTTTTATCAATTTCCTTTATAATTTAGAATCCGATCAGTTTTTTCTTATAATAAAGAATGCTGTAATGAATGTGTATATAGAGAGAGCTTTACATTATTTAAAATTATTGTGAGTATGTATACAGGGAAAACCATGTGTATATACATATGTGTGTGTGTGTGTGCTCAGTCACTCCAGTCACGTCTGACTGTTTGCGACCCCATGGACTGTAGTCCACCAGGCTCCTCTGTCCACGGGATTCTCCAGGCAAGAATACTGAAAGCGGGTTACCATGCCCTCCTCCACGGGATCTTTCTGACCCTGGGATAGAACTTGTGTCTCCTGTGTCTCCTGCATTGCAGGCAGATTCTTTACCGCTGAGCCACCAGGGAAGCCATGTATATATTATATGTACTGAAGTAAGTCCCCACTTTCTCTCAGAAGATTCAAAATAAAGGTTTTGAGCCAACTTGATTCTATATACCCTTGTAAATCAGCACTAGTTTGTCCAATTCCACCTTAAAAATTTTAACATATTGCTTTAGTATTATTTACATTTTTAAACCCTTATATACATTAGTTCTGAAATAAAGCTTGTCCCCCACTCTAATAGTTTATATAATTTTATTTAAATTCTCACGAATACCTCAAATCCATGTATTGTCATCAGCAGAGCTGTTCTTTTCATCTTCAAACATTTTTTAAAAGGATTTCACACAACCTATAACTAAGCTGTTTGAAATATAGCCCATTAAGAATCCATATATGAAGGTTTCACTAAAACATATTTGAACTCCAATATCTATTCACAAAACAGAACTTCTGATTGCCATTTAGACTGTAAGTGAATATTCATGATCTGCTCTGCGCAAAGAAATCATCTACTTTAAAAGATTTATTTAAACAATACTGAACACTTGCAATTTCTAAGCATACCCCAAGAATAGCTACTAAATTGTCATTAAGTTTACTAGTCACCTTTTTCACTAAGCTCATCATCTGACTTTCAGTAGTATTCATGAATTAACCTTGATTAAGATTATTAAAGGTGAACGTTTCTTCACTAAACTGTACTTAACTATACAAGACCAAAGAATTCCATTAAAGTATTGTAATATTGCTTTTTGTATAATATTTTTGAATTTGAATCAAATATAAGGGGATTCTGTCTTCTCTGAGGATAATAAACCTCACTTTAAATTCAAACACATATATATTTTCTCACAGTAAATTCCCCAAGGTGGAAATATTTGCTCAACCTAGTAATAATATTTTCACTTTTTAAATATTATCTAATTGGTTTCCAATAAACATATAACAATTTATATTATTACCAACATCTTACTACCACTGGGAACATCAACTTTTCTAACAACACATTGCTTAAAAACCTGATTATTTCTTAATGGTTTGCTAATGTTTCATCTACATTTTTTTATTTCTAGAGGGTTAAAATATTTTTCTAAATTTGTTAACCAGTGAGTGACTTTCTTCATTTGTCCTTTGTGCACTTACCCTTTAGGTACTTTGTGTTTTATTTATTAATTTGTGTAATGTAATAATTTTTGCCATCGAGTTTTATTTCATTAACCACAATAAGAGCATTGGAGAAAGGAGATTTCTGAGGTTTTCTAGATGACAAGTTGTGATGATGGTAAACTACTAAGGAAAGGATAAAAGGAGAAGAATGTTTTTGTACTGCTGTGTTTCACTGTGACTACATACCACAGAGGTTGAAGTGTACTAAGCACTTGTTTAAAAATCCCAGGTGTTATCCACTGCGTATGTTTCAGCATCAAGAGCCAACATCTGAGCATCATGAGGAAACAATACATAAACTACTTTCCCACTGACTCCTTTATTGAAGGAAATTTACCCATGTGTCTACTCCAATAGTCTCAGAATGTGAACAAATATCACCAAAATCAGCAAAATAAATCATCTCACTACAATTTAACAACATTTATTACATATACCAATGGCAAAATTAAAGAGAACATCATGGAAGAAATACAGGGATGGAAATAAAGATGACCATAGCCTGTGCACTGGGTCATACACCAACATATTCTAAAGACCATAACTAGAAGCAGATCTACAAGGAGAAAAATCTGACACTAAACCCCCAAATACGGACAGTTCTTGTGTCTCTTTCTGATGAGAAAACTAACAAGTGAGCGAGTAGTGAGGGCCAGAAGGACATTATGAGGCAGCACTGGACAAACGACCCAATGATGTAATGAAGAGCACAGACCTTTCCGAAATAAAATCTGAGTTATTACAAAGTGAGCAAAGAGAGGGTAGCTGAGAAGTTCTTGTTGGTAGAGTTAGCTGGGAAGAGCTCTTGAAGATGAATCTTGAGCTGGTCCTTGAAGATGCCACAAGACCTACCCCGAGTGGGAATGTTAGAGTCAGGAATCATCTCTCTGACCTAATGCCACTAAGCTCTGTCCTCATCTCAGAGTAGAGGCACCACCAGTCCCCACCCACTGACATGATGTGTTTTTGAAAGATACTTCCTGGGAACTAAGAAAAATTTCTGTTCAGTCAGAGGATCAATCAGTGTGAATCCCACATGTCTAACAGCTGACCAGTCCTGGCCTCTCCTTCACTCTTCTGACCCTGCTCGTGTCTGATCCTAGACACAGGGATTAACCCCTTCTTACTGAGATTACAATCACCAGTTACCACACCAGCTCCAATTGCTCTTTGTGACTCTATAAGAGAAAAAGCAATGCACAGAGAAAGAAAACTCTACCTAGGCTTCCTCCCAGGTTGTTCAAAATAATTGACCTTATGATTTAGAAGGAAGAATACAGCAGCTTGATCAAAATAAAAACTGAAGAGCCCACTTCAGGGAATATAAACGATTCACAAATACAACACTTTTTATGAAATTCTCATTTGTAGGGCAGAAATGTAATGTATCTTCCTTACGTAGCTTATTTTTTAAAAAAAAAAGCAGATTCTTTTAGATACTAATATTTCAGCATCTAATCTAATTCTTTTAGATACTAATATTTCAGCATCTATTTCAGCATCTAATATTTCAGCATTATAACATTCATTTTGTGTATAGCAGACTGGAGGCATTCGCAGTTACAGGAGGAAGAAATGTGACTAGCTTCTGGCTACATGCAAAACATCAGGCAGAAAAATATACTCCAAGCCAAAAGAAAAAGTTTTAAAACATTGCAAAATCTCAGATTACCTGCTGGTTACAATGGGAATATATAATTTTACAAAAGATAGATTTTTCTGTCCCCATCTTATCCTAGCGCTGGATCAGCCTCATCAAGTCATTATGGCTATCCTAACATGACGCAGGACACTACCATACATAGGACACTACCTCCCTACACAGTATTGCTGCCAAAAATAAACAAATGGAGCCTATAGTCATTAGTTCTAGCAGGAGACAAAGGAACTAGAAGAACAAGTTAAAGGATTCCACAAAGAAACAACTAGACAATTCCAGACAGTGAGACATTCTACAAGACAACAGTTCCAGTCCCTTCAATAATCAATGTGATGAAGGAAAACATAAGTATAGTGGAGGGAATGCTGTAGAATGAGAACTATTACAGGTTAAAGAAAGTTAAAATACTTAGAAACCAAATTAAATACATAGTATTTGACTGGTTTCTGGTTTCCGAAAACCATCTGTAAAGGACATTTTGTTGGAAAATTTAACATGGGTTAGTTATTAAATGATTTTAGGGAATTGTTAACTTTGTTAGATGTGAAGTAGTAGTATTAGGGTTGTATAGAAAATATTTTTGTTTCTTAACAATGTATGCTTAAGGGTTTAGAAACGAATTGCCATGGTGCTTATAATTTATTTTTAAACATTTCACCAAAAACCCAATAAAGCAAACATTAATGATTACTAGACGTAAGTGATGAGTCTAAAGATACTGATTTTAATCTCCCTTTTTTATATATCAAAAACTTTATAAAAATGTTTTTTTGCTTTCATCCCTAAGAAATCTGCAGCAAGTTTAAGCAGTAAAAAGTATAACATGTTTCTTGAAAATTAGCATATTTTTTAAGAATACTGCTCTTCTCAAAGAAATCCTGATTCTGTAAGTGTTTTAACAAACTAGAACTGTATGTCCATGTGACATATTTGTAAGACAACAATCGACTCTGTCACTGACTACACAGTTCGAATTAGTGAGAAAACCACCAGTTATGATCCGGCACAATTTGGATTATTCTTATTCAAGAAATAGGCATAAGCAGTGTACCTTAAAATCACTGCTTTTCTAGATCTGAGATAATGACTATAGCTTAAAATCCAGTCTTCCATTTATGTGGGGCTGGGCAGTACCAGACTTCTACAGATGCACCAAGGGTTCCAAGCAGTGGGTTGTCAAACTCACTTCTCCTTCAGCAGGCTGGACATCACAGAGAAGGTAGAAGAAGGTTTTGACAAAAGTCAAAGTGTGTTGGGGGCCCCTTGACTGAGGGGAACTTGATCAGGTTTATCCATTCTTGGGGCTTCATATGGGTCTCAATTCAAAAGCCTGGCCCCTTTTATTTCCTGTCCAGTTACTAAGTGCATTGCTTGATCCATCAACCATGAAAGCCAAGTCAGGCTATTACTCATATTTATGGTTTTGCCAAAATTTCAAGTCACAATCCTAACTACTTGTCGCTTAAGCAAGTAAACATTATTTATAATGGAAAGGGTGAAGTTTTGCTGCAGAAATATAGTATGGGTACTGAACATAAAGTAATCAGACTCTGGACCTTCCCTGAGCCCTACCACTGTCCCCAAAGCACCATCACCTTGGATCCAGCATCTGAGACACTGAGTACCACCAAGGAGAACAAACCACAGGCGGGTGACATACAGATCTGCGGTCCTTGACTCTAGAGATTCCACCAAAGTATTCAAGGCAACTTCGTCTTTTTCAAGGAATTAGAAAATCACTTTTCACAATGGCTCGACCACTTATTCATCCATCAGTCAAAGCATATGATACAATCGATCTGCGAATCACCAGCAAACAAATAGAAACTGGTCAAAGTAAAGAAAGCCTGGGTTGACTGCTACCATTGCCGCTTTGGCAGGACAAACCACATAGATTAGCAGAGTGGTTCTCAAAGTATGGTCCGTGGACATCCAGGAGCCTAAAGACATTTCAGGGAGTCCATGAGGTCAGAACTATACTCATGATAATGGAAAAATAATATTTGCCATTTTCTTTGTTTTGACATTTGCCTTCATGTTGTGAAAGCATTGGTGGGTAAAACTGCTGGTCGCTTAGTATGAATCAAGGCTGAAGCCTCAGTAGTGTATTAGCAGTCACTGTATTCTACATTCCTATGTATTTGCAGGTGGAAAAAAAAGACTAGTTTCAGCTAACAATGTAATTGACTGTATTAGTTAGCTAAGCTGACATAACAAAATATCACAGGCTATGTGGTTTAAACAACAGAAACTTATTTTCTCACAGCTCTGAGGCTAAAAATCTAAGATGAAAGTGCCCACAGTTTTGACCTCTCCTGAGTCCTCCTCCTTGGCTTGGAGATGGCCACCTTCTTGCTTTGTCCTCATGTGGACTTTCCTCTATACATGTATAATATATCCTGTATGTATCTTCTGTGTACAAATTTTCTCTTCTCATAAGGACGCCAGTCAGCCTGGATTAGGGTCTAATCCAGTCTAAGGTAAAATGGCCTAAGGTAAAATTACCTTATCTTTAAGGGTCTTATCTCCATAGAAGGATACATTTTGAGTTATCAAGGGTAAGGACTTCAACATATGAATTTGGGAAGGACACAGTTCAGTCCGTAACACTGAAAAAACAGTAAAACTATTAATTTTATTAAATCTCCACTCAAGTTTATATCTTTTTAGTATTCTGTGTAACAACAGTGGAAGCACACATAAGTACTTCTGCTGCATTCCAAATTATTTTATTTTCTCAAGGGAAAAGTCTTTTGTAGTCATTTAAGTTGCAAATTGAACTAGCCATTTTTTTCCATGAAACACCATTTTTCTTGAAAGAATAACTGACAGGCAAGCTATGGTTATTCAGACTTGGGTAGTTGTCACACATTTTCTTGAAAATGAATAAACTGAGACTGCACATCAAGAAAACAATGAACCATTGTTGCTAATGATAAAAATCCAAGCTTCCAGGGAAAAACTAGAAATCAGGGAAATTGTATCTGCCATTATGAGCTGGTAGGCTCCCCAGTATTTAAGTACTGTTCTGAATTAAAGATATTAGTGGCCATATTACCTCCTGTGATATATTTGATGCTGTATAATGAAATATATCAACACATAAAAGTTTCTTAATGCAATGAACCAATTATTTCCCAAAAGACCTATGAATAATGCTATAAAATCAAGCATGGATGGAAGTACTATCCAAAATGCAAGCTAGACCAATGAACTTTGATGGAAAAGAATAGAAAAAGTCCACTAACACAGTTTCTGATTTCACATTGCAAAAAATCTACCTTTTTGTAACACATATCTGTGTAGTCTAGGTTTTCCTCATACATTTCATTAAACCAATATACTGCAATACACAGGAGGCATACATAAGCAGACATGCAAATGCACTTGTCTTCCATAAGCCAGCTCTACCCTGATAGTTATTTCAAGACTATGATCAAACACCTTTAGTGTCACCCATCCTTTGGTCTATATTCTCCAAAGTTTTCTAGTTGTTCCTCCATCTATGTGGTTTGAAGTCTTTTCAAGAGCCTGTTCCACATTTTTTTAAAAAGCCTCATATTCTCCTTTGATATACACTGCAGTTTGCCTATAACCCTCAAAGAGTACACATCAATATCAAAGGCCGAGAGTGGAGATAAGAAAAGCAAGTTCACAGTCGATGGTCACAAAATTAAAAGCTCTAGGATGCCCCAGTGCAATCCTCATTTCTTTTCTGGGCCTGGCATCCCACACATTTTCTCCAGGTGCCTTGAGTGTCCAATCCCCCTCCCACCCAGGACTGGACAACATCATGGCAAACTCTCAGAATGCACTCATCTGGCAGCAAGAATGACTCGGCCTCCTTCCAGGAAGAGGTGAACTTCAGGATGAACCCACCCTGTTCCTGCCCCTCCCCTTTCTCATGAAAGAGCATCCCATACAACAATGAAAAGCCACATAAAGAAAGAAAATGCCAGGCTGCCCAGGTCATTCTAAGGTCACTCCAGGGAAGGAGATCAGCTGGAGGACTGAGAAGATACTCAGACACTTTCAAATTATAAGTATTAAAGTAAACGATCAGAGATCTGGATATTTGCCAAGTGAACCAAAAATATCACTGGACTAGGAATTGAAATAATTTATTTCTCTTATGTTTCTTTGATGTTGGCCTTGGCCAGTTGTGAAACCACTCTGGATCACTCTAGACTCTTCCATCTGAACACATAGAGGAGTGAATATATCATCCTTGAAGGCTCCCCCAGTTGCAATATCTTAGATGCTTCTCTGGAGGCACAGTTCATCCTTGATTACTCATGTTAGTAGAAAGACTGTGATTTGAATACTCCAAATATGTAGACAACAAGGAATTCATTTCTCTTTGACTTTGGAATATATTTCATAGTGTAGAGCAAATCACAGGAAATTTAACTTCCCATTGATGCTTAACTCAGACTAATGTTCAAATTGAATTGTTTACAGCTAATGGTGCTATGCTAAACAAATGCAAAATAGTGTTCCATAGTGCAGAGCAGGGTGAGAGAGAGCAAGGACTAGGAATTGGGAAGATGTGGGTTCTAGTCATGACTCTGTCACTTCCTAGCTTATCCTCTCTGAATATGAGACATTATATCATTACAATAGTTTCAGAAGGCACTTTATGAGCCTTGCTTAATGAGGTAATGTCCTGCACAGAGGACACAGACAAATCTCTTCTCTCAAAGATCTTTACCTAAAGAAGATGAGAGGAAATGAGTTTTGACAGCAGTTATAGGGATAAGCACTGGATGCCACAAAAATTAAGGGGAAGGGGGTGCATCCAATACAGTTGTCTTGAGCAATCATTTAGGACTTCCCAGAAGGTCAACAGCTAAGCTAAGCTCACATTATACTTCATCAATAGGATCTAAGGAGGTGGGCTAGAGACCAAACTGGGGAACTGGAGAAGGTAAGGGCATTTCAAGCAAAAGCAATCACAGGGCAAAGGTAAAGAGAGACGAAAGAACACGGAGCTTTCAGGAAGCAAGTAGTTCAGCACAGCTGAGTTTAAGGGAGCATGTGGAAAAGAATAAGACAATGGCCTAGGAAGGTAAACAAAAGCCTGTGCTCAAACCATCTCACCCTAAAGATAACGGGGAGCTACCATAAATTTCAGCACATAATTTCATAGGTCAAGTCACCCTAGGTTTAGAATCTGTATTAAACAGCCATTTCTACTATGATTGTTGCCTATGATTTAAAAAGTTGAGGTTGCTTTACAACTCAGTTCAGACAGTAAAGAATCTGCCTGCAATGCAGGAGACCTAGGTTCAATCCCTGGGACAGAAAGTTTCCCTGGAGAAGCAAATGACAACCCACTCAAGTATTCTTGCCTGGAGAATTCCATCGACAGAGGAGCCTGGCGAGGTCAGAGTTGGACACAATTAAGCAACTAACACTTCTACAATAACAAACATATATTGCATTTGCTCATTGGACTTGCCCTCAGATTGTGGACTGCAATCAGGACTGTGTCTTTGTTCTGGGACTCAGGTCAAAGCAACAGTGACCCCCTGAGCATACCCTTCCCATCTCACAGGACAAAGGCTCAAGAGTGCTGGCAGAAATCCATGACGCCATGCCATGTGGAGCCTCAGCCTGGACCAGGCACTGTCGCCTCCACCCACAACTATGGATCCATGCATGGCCACATCCCAGAGTCAGTGGAGTGGGATGTACACCCACCTGGAATGGGGACCCTGCAAAGTCCTGTGTCAAAGACCCTGGAGGATACTCCTGATACAGGGTGGAGTGAAGCACTAGGAAACACAATACCTGCATTCTCCTTAGGACCCAGCACCCCAAACCTCTCTGCCACGGCCACAGGATTGCAAGATTCACTGCCCCAGAACCACTAGGTTGCCGAGTCTAAGTTCCAGTCTCCTCAAGATTTAATTACCTTCTCATTCCCAACTTTTTGTTTTCTATAGCTGGTTCTATTCAAACCTGTTTCTGATGGCTGCCTGGGGAAGTCTGTGCATCAGCGCTAGGAGGGAGTCAGGGAACCTCAGGGGGTTCAGCAGAAGCCAAATTTATTTTTCAACATGCTAACCACCCACCTCTTGCCATTTCAAAAATTAATACCTAAACCAGCTATGCTCAACTGTCCAAGTTCAATGCTTTAGCCCAACTGGCCTCCTGCCATGAGGTACACATTCTCCTGCTCTCTGCTCAAGCCAGCCCCTGTTACATTATCTGTTACTGAGAAAATAACATTTCTTCTCCTCTTTTCCTGTTTGTTCTTTGAGGTTTTAATCAGGAAAAAGGTGTTAGACTGTGTGTATGGAAATGAAGTTGCTGGCATGCAGTTGAATGGAGGGTAGTAAGGCGCTGTCACAGGATTGTAAGGAATATTGTGATGCTTAAATTAGGCCGTGGATTAGAATAAGATCCTCCAAAGAAAGTATGAAGATCAAAGTTTTTTCAATCCTGCTCCCTCTTGTTAACAACAGCAAGAAAATTCACACTATCCTTTTATTATATATATATCCTTTTATTACATATATTTTTTTTTTCTTTTGGCTGTGCTGGGTCTTCGTTGCTGCTCCGGCTTTCTCTAGATGCAGTGAGTGGGAGCTACTCTCTAGTTGCAGTGCATGGTCTTCTCACTGCAGTGGCTTCTCTTGTGGAGCATCAGACTCTAGGGTGCCTGGTCTTCAGTAGTTGCAATATGTGAGGTCAGTAGTTGTGGCACATGGGCTTAGTTGCTCTGTGGCATGTGGGACCTTCCCAGATCAGAGATCAACCTGTCTCTCCTATATTGACAGGGGGATTCTTTACCACTGGGCCACCAGGAAAACCCCACACTATCCTTTAATGGTTAACTTTCAGTAAAGACATTTTCGATGATCCTTATGTATTGCTTTATTTTCACAGTGACGGACACAGAGATCTAAAGAAAATGAAGACTGCTGTGTTGAGAGCACCAAAGTTTTCAAAAAGGGTATGATGGTGTTAAAAATCAAAAGTCCAACAAGAGTGTAAATTAAAAAGCATGGACTGCTCGGGGCAGGTGCACTGGGATGACCCAAAGGGATGGGATGGGGAGGAGGTGGGAGGGGGGTTCAGGATGGGGAACACATGTTCACCCATGGCTGATTCATGGCAATGTATGGCAAAAACCACTACAATATTGTAAAGTAATTAGCCTCCAATTAAAATGAATAAATTTATTTTTTTAAAAAAAAGCATGGACTGAATTTGGCCAGAGCAACCACCCCTAGGTGCACAGGTTGTGTCTGACACAAGGACTCTCAGCCAAGGGAGCAAAAATTCATCTAAATGGGACTAAAATTCAGCCTGAGCTCTGCTGTCTGAGCCAAGGCCCTGGTGTGGGGCTGCATCAGCTAGAAAAAGGGAAGACTTTATGAATAAAGCTCAAAAAGTTGTCCTCTGTTTTCCAACTTGAACCCAAAGGTCTGCCTCTGCATTTGCCCAGCATGTTGCCTTTTCCAGTTCACACAAAGCAGCAGATGGACTACTGGCCCTGAATTTAGCCAGATGTGATCAATGGAAAGGATAAAATTCTACGTGGAAGCACTTTCCACTCCATAACACCCTCCATGGGTAAGTAGGACAGGCAGAGGTGATTCAGAAGATTAGCAGGTGAAAGCAGAAATTACACTGACCATGAATCTTTTCTGCCTACCTACAGCTTGTAGAACCCAGTTGAGACATTCAGGTCTGACAGACTCTCCTGAGAGAAGCCATCTGAGAGTGAACTCGTCAGAAAGCACAGGTAGGAGAAGAGGTCATGACTTCTGAAGTCCATTCTAGTCGCAAACTCCAGGGCAGATCCCAGCAGCAGGGCAGAAAAGCCTGAGAAAGAAACGCCTGGGCGAGCCTGCCCTGACCTCAAGCCAATACTCTGATCTGGATGGAGACTGACTTGCAGAAAATACCTATGATGGATGTTCTAAGACAGATGGGACAAAACCAAGGGGAGGTTTTTGTAAAGCTCTGCAGCACTGTGGGTGGGATTTACGAGCACTTTGCTACAATACCCAAAGAGACCTGTACAAAAACTGTAGAGGCAAAAGTGGAATTTCCCAGTGAATTGCTCAGTCTGGCTACCATGACTATCAGACTGACTTTATCTTGACTCCTTGACTGAATTCCCACAAAATACCAGCTGCCACATGTCATCCAGTCCCAGTTCAGGAAAATGTTGTTACCAATATTCTGATGAAAAATTATATGTTCTAAACTGTGTTGAATATAATCATTCACTAAGCAGAGGATTTCTTTTCCTGCAAATGTTTCAGATTATTTGTATTTTCTAGTGTTTTCTTTCTACTGCTAACACCCAAAGGACTTTGCTATGCTTTCTCACTTCATTATAAGGTCAATATACAAGTTAAATATTTTAATTTCTTCAGACACCTCTATGGAGAGATGTCCTCTTCCATTTCTCTGTTATTCTAGGCACCTATTGAGAGCAAAAAGCTCCAAGTTGGAAACCCTGGGACCTACAACCACCAATAAAACATACTTTCACTATCACTGTTCTGTAGCCAGTTACTCAGTGTCTTCTGCAGCATTCATTCCTCAATATCTTTCTCTAAACTTGATCCTGAGCCTCCACTTTATAAATTCATAATTTCTCCCTTGACATATACTCACAGGGTTGATAGTCTACAAAATTTCCATATCTCAGTTCTTCTTCCCAGCCTCCCTCAACCTGAGCTTGATACTTTCCAACAATGAACTTTCCCAGAATATTTGTATCTCAACTAAATAATGATGCAAAACAGGTCCTTTCCTATTCCTGCTTTTTGCTTCTCAGTGCTACCCCTTTCCACGTAGGACTGGAAAGTAGGGACCACTTTCCGCAGTTTGTGGACATTTTCCCTGAGGTCTTTCCACAAAGCAGCATTTGGGGCCTGAGTCTGAACTTCATGACACTAACTCTTTAAGATGCTTGACTCAGAAAGACTTCTAAGTTTCTACCTAAATCCAGATCTAGCTACTATATCATTGGAATTCACTGTTGGGAAAAGGTGACCAATCTACTTATCACTTCTTGAAAGTTTCAGAACTGAATCTCAATTTCTAAAGGATATATGGATGTATGAAGCTCCAGGACAAAGGTTGGGATGCATGAGTTCTGTGGACTGTGATGGTAACTGTCCAGATCATACACCAACAATGGAAGAAGGAAGAATTGTCACCTTAGAAACTCCAATTCTTTTGTCAAATTGTGTTCTCTGATACCACACCTCATTCTGCCATCGCTTTATGGTCGATCAAATCTACTCAAAAATAAACTGGACCAAGTCAGCGTAATCTTTGTTATATTCTTCAGATTCAATGTAATGTAAATGAATCTGACTCCAGAATAAAATGTTTCACTCCAAAACAGACTCTACAAGCCAGGTATAAGACAGATTTCTAACCACCCTATTTTTACACTCATGGATATCTCCTACTTTCTGTACATTGTTTCTGCATACCAAAAATTCAATGATGAAAATAGAGACTCCAACTTACACACACTACTCAGCTATCAGTGCAGAATGAGTGTTTGAAAAAGAATTTTTTTAGGCTGCCTATTTAGTTTTTTAACTGTTAGTATGTTTTTTATTTCTTTCTAAGTTTATTTTTAATTGGAGGACAATTGCTTTACAATGTTGTGTTAGTTTCTGTCATACAAAATTGTGAATCAGCCATATATAACATATATATATATATATATATATCTCCCCTGCCTCATGAGCCTACATCCCCTCCACCATTCCACTCCTCTACATTGTCACAGAATAACAGATAGAGCTCCTGTGTTATACAGCAACATGGAGGGATGGCAGTTTTATACTGAGATTATTTAACCTCTATTTACAGAAGGAAAAACACTAGACATTTTCTTCCTAAAACAGCTTTCTCTCTGGATAGAGGTTTTGCCACAAGTGGTTAAGATACTTCTGCCATTGCTTTTTGGCTCCACACCCCAAGTCATCTGGTCCCCAACACATCTGGAGGAAGGTCTCCTTGTTCAGCAATTTTGACGTCATCAAATTGATCCCAGGAGTCAGACTATATACTTTGGCTAATAATCATGGAAAAATCCATATTCTAAGAGAGAAGTAGAAAGTGGTGGGATGCATGGGACCTGGGTGCTGGGAAGCTAGTCCACTGCTGAGTCAGACTTCTCACTACCCACCTTACCCAATAGATGAATCTTCCTTATGAGGCACCAGAGACCCAGACTGTCCACATACTGCGGTTCTTGTACCACCTAACACCCCACATTTGAGTTCCTTTCCTATTTAGAGAAGAAAAGCTGCTGGCTTTCAGCCAGTTAACAGCAGATGTGGGGCACAACCGCCAACTATCCAGGAAGTATCCCCCAGGGCAGGGCATGAGAATCTGCCTCTCAGAAATTCCCATACTTCTGATCCCATCCATCATCTGACACCTGCCCAAAGAGAGCGCCTGGGAGACTCACTCCTGAGCATTTTCAGGGATTTAATGCTTCTGTTGGGAATTGAGACACTTGAATTTCAGCTGTTATGAGTCTGAGAGTTCAGGGAAAGTAAATATTACAATCTTACATGTACTTTAGGCATGCCTGCACATCTATTCAAACTTGGACAGAATGGCTCCCTAAATCACTGACCGTGTTCATCTCCCCAAGTCTGTAGATTTCTTTTTTGTTTGTTTTTGTTTGTTTTTGTTTCTTTGTTTCTTTTATTTCTTTTTTAAATGTGTCTATTTTTAATTGAAGGATAATTATTTTCTTTTTTTTAATTAATGTACAGTTGATTTACAATGTTTGGTATACAGCAAAGTGATTCAGTTATACATATACAAATGTAGATTTCTTTTATTACCTTTGTGGCTGAAGAAAACAGTCCTTTTTATGCACTTCCCATTTAGTAGTTGAGAATAGGAAGCGCAGGGATGAAGTCAGTGAAAGATGCAAATACATTAACACCAGGGAAACTACTGTTGTAGACTCAGAATGCTTATCAATGGTATTGATAAGCTGATATTAATCTGACCTTCTCAGAAAATAAAAAGATCAGTATTAGGATGTGTATTTGCTCAGCATCTCTAAAAGAAAATATAAGAATTTATGGAATACATATTGTTTGATAGTAATCAAATTAACAAAGATCAAACACAAAGAACAAATACTAAAAGCAGCAAGGGAGAAACAACAAATAACACACAAAGGGATTCCCATAAGGATAACAGCTGATCTATCAATAGAAACCCTCCAGGCCAGAAGGGAATGGCAGGACTTAATGAAAGTAATGAAAGAGAATAATCTACAACCTAGGTTACTGTACCCAGCAAGGATCTCATTCAGATATGAAGGAGAATTCAAAAGCTTTACAGACAAGCAAAAGCTGAGAGAATTCAGCACCACCAAACCAGCTCTTCAACAAATGCTAAAGGATCTTCTCTAGACAGGAAATGCAGAAAGGTTGTATAAATGTGAACCCAAAACAACAAAGTAAATGGCAACGGGACCAAACCTATCAATAATTACCTTAAATGTAAATGGGTTGAATGCCCCAACCAAAAGACAAAGATTGGCTGAATGGATACAAAAACAAGACCCCTATATATGCTGCCTACAAGAGACCCACCTCAAAACCAGAGACACATACAGACTAAAAGTGAAGGGCTGGAAAAAAATATTTCACGCAAATGGAGACCAAAAGAAAGCAGGAGTCGCAATACTCATATCAGATAAAATAGACTTTCAAATAAAGGATGTGAAGAGAGACAAAGAAGGACACTACATAATGATCAAAGGATCAATCCAAGAAGAAGATATAACAATTATAAACATATATGCACCCAACATAGGAGCACCGCAATATGTACGGCAAACGCTAATGAGTATGAAAGAGGAAATTAATAGCAACACAATAATAGTGGGAGACTTTAATACCCCACTCACAACTATGGATAGATCAACTAAACAGAAAATCAACAAGGAAACACAAACCTTAAATGATACAATGGACCAGCTAGACCTAATTGATATCTATAGGACATTTCACCCCAAAACAATCAATTTCACCTTTTTCTCAAGTGCACACGGAACCTTCTCCAGAATAGATCACATCCTGGGCCATAAATCTGGTCTTGGAAAATTCAGAAAAATTGAAATCATTCCAGTCATCTTTTCTGATCACAGTGCAGTAAGATTAGATCTCAATTCCAGGAAAAAAATTGTTAAAAATTCAAACATATGGAGGCTAAATAACACGCTTCTGAATAATCAACAAATCATAGAAGAAATCAAAAAAGAAATCAAAATATGTATAGAAATGAATGAAAATGAAAACACAACAACCCAAAACCTATGGGACACAGTAAAAGCAGTGCTAAGGGGAAGGTTCATAGCATTACAGGCTTACATCAAGAAACAAGAAAAAAGCCAAATAAATAACCTAACTCTACACCTAAAGCAGTTGGAGAAGGAAGAAATGAAGAACCCCAGGGTCAGCAGAAGGAAAGAAATCTTAAAAATTAGGGCAGAAATAAATGCAAAAGAAACTAAAGAGACCATAGCAAAAATCAACAAAGCTAAAAGCTGGTTTTTTGAAAAAATAAACAAAATTGACAAACCATTAGCAAGACTCATTAAGAAACAAAGAGAGAAGAACCAAATTAACAAAATAAGAAATGAAAAGGGTGAGATCACAACAGACAACACTGAAATACAAAGGATCATAAGAGACTACTACCAGCAGCTCTATGCCAATAAAATGGACAACTTGGATGAAATGGACAAATTCTTAGAAAAGTATAACTTTCCAAAACTGAACCAGGAAGAAATAGAAGATCTTAACAGAACCATCACAAGCAAGGAAATCGAAACTGTAATCAAAAATCTTCCAGGAAACAAAAGCCCAGGACCAGACGGCTTCACAGCTGAATTCTACCAAAAATTTAGAGAAGAGCTAACACCTATCTTACTCAAACTCTTCCAGAAAATTGCAGATGAAGGTAAACTTCCAAACTCATTCTATGAGGCCACCATCACCCTAATTCCAAAACCAGACAAAGATGCCACAAAAAAAGAAAACTACAGGCCAATATCACTGATGAACATAGATGCAAAAATCCTTAACAAAATTCTAGCAAACAGAATCCAACAACATATTAAAAAAATCATACACCATGACCAAGTGGGCTTTATCCCAGGAATGCAAGGATTCTTTAATATCCGCAAGTCAATCAATGTAATACACCACATTAACAAATTGAAAGATAAAAACCATATGATTATCTCAATAGATGCAGAGAAAGCCTTTGACAAAATTCAACACCCATTTATGATTAAAACTCTCCAGAAAGCAGGAATAGAGGGAACATACCTCAACATAATAAAAGCTATATATGACAAACCCACAGCAAGCATCACCCTCAATGGTGAAAAATTGAAAGCATTTCCCCTGAAATCAGGAACAAGACAGGGGTGCCCACTCTCACCACTACTATTCAACATAGTCTTGGAAGTTTTGGCCACAGCAATCAGAGCAGAAAAAGAAGTAAAAGGAATCCAGATAGGAAAAGAAGAAGTGAAACTCTCACTGTTTGCAGATGACATGATCCTCTACATAGCAAACCCTAAAGATTCTACCAGAAAATTACTAGAGCTAATCAACGAATATAGTAAAGTTGCAGGATATAAAATTAATACACAGAAATCCCTTGCATTTCTATACACTAACAATGAGAAAACAGAAAGAGAAATTAAGGAAACAATACCATTCACCATTGCAACAAAAAGAATAAAATACTTAGGAGTATATCTACCTAAAGAAACAAAAGACCTGTACATAGAAAACTATAAAACACTGATGAAAGAAATCAAAGAGGACACAAACAGATGGAGAAACATACCGTGTTCATGGATTGGAAGAATCAATATTGTCAAAATGGCTATTCTACCCAAAGCAATCTATAGATTCAATGCAATCCCTATCAAGCTACCAACGGTATTTTTCACAGAACTAGAACAAATAATTTCACAATTTGTATGGAAATACAGAAAACCACGAATAGCCAAAGTAATCTTGAGAAAGAAGAATGGAACTGGAGGAATCACCCTCCCTGACTTCAGACTCTACTACAAAGCCACAGTCATCAAGACAGTATGGTACTGGCACAAAGACAGAAATATAGATCAATGGAACAGAATAGAAAGCCCAGAGATAAATCCACGAACCTATGGACACCTTATCTTTGACAAAGGAGGCAAGGATATACAATGGAAAAAAGACAACCTCTTTAACAAGTGGTGCTGGGAAAACTGGTTAACCACTTGTAAAAGAATGAAACTAGAACACTTTCTAACACCATACACAAAAATAAACTCAAAATGGATTAAAGATCTAAATGTAAGACCAGAAACTATAAAACTCCTAGAGGAGAACATAGGCAAAACACTCTCTGACATAAATCTCAGCAGGATCCTCTATGACCCACCTCCCAGAATATTGGAAATAAAAGCAAAACTAAACAAATGGGACCTAATGAAACTTAAAAGCTTTTGCACTACAAAGGAAACTATAAGTAAGGTGAAAAGACAGCCCTCAGATTGGGAGAAAATAATAGCAAATGAAGAAACAGACAAAGGACTAATCTCAAAAATATACAAGCAACTCCTGCAGCTCAATTCCAGAAAAATAAATGACCCAATCAAAAAATGGGCCAAAGAACTAAACAGACATTTCTCCAAAGAAGACATACAGATGGCTAACAAACACATGAAAAGATGCTCAACATCACTCATTATTAGAGAAATGCAAATCAAAACCACAATGAGATACCATTACACGCCAGTCAGGATGGCTGCTATCCAAAAGTCTACAAGCAATAAATGCTGGAGAGGGTGTGGAGAAAAGGGAACCCTCTTACACTGTTGGTGGGAATGCAAACTAGTACAGCCACTATGGAAAACAGTGTGGAGATTTCTTAAAAAACTGGAAATAGAACTGCCATATGACCCAGCAATACCACTTCTGGGCATACACACCGAGGAAACCAGATCTGAAAGAGACACGTGCACCCCAATGTTCATCGCAGCACTGTTTATAATAGCCAGGACATGGAAGCAACCTAGATGCCCATCCGCAGATGAATGGATAAGGAAGCTGTGGTACATATACACCATGGAATATTACTCAGCCGTTAAAAAGAATTCATTTGAATCAGTTCTAATGAGATGGACGAAACTGGAGCCCATTATACAGAGTGAAGTAAGCCAGAAAGATAAAGAACATTACAGCATACTAACACATATATACGGAATTTAGAAAGATGGTAACGATAACCCTATATGCAAAACAGAAAAAGAAACACAGAAGTACAGAACAGACTTTTGAACTCCGTGGGAGAAGGTGAGGGTGGGATGTTTCGAAAGAACAGCATGTATATTATCTATGGTGAATCAGATCACTAGCCCAGGTGGGATGCATGAGACGAGTGCTCGGGCCTGGTGCACTGGGAGGACCCAGAGGAGTCGGGTGGAGAGGGAGGTGGGAGGGGGGATCGGGATGGGGAATACGTGTAACTCAATGGCTGATTCGTGTCAATGTATGACAAAACCCACTGAAATGTTGTGAAGTAATTGGCCTCCAACTAATAAAATAAAATTTAAAAAAAAAAAAAAAAATACATATTGTTTGAATCCTGAAGTTTCCACCAAAAAAAAAGGAAGGGGGGAGGGCTTCACAGTGGCTGGAATAATCCAAAGTCTGGGCAAGAGTTAAGGGAGGCTGCCAGTTGCCAGCCCTATGCACACTGTAAAGTAGGTCATCCATGGCTCCTCATCCACATCTTGCTGGGCCATTTCCTTGGACTGTCCTCCCCATCTCATCCCTCATATGCTTTTATTCTGTTTCTATCAAAACCTGATATCAAAAAATGACCTGAAACAAGCTCATATTAGTGAATGGTGGAAATTGATGAAGGCTTTTAGTTTTCTGAGGTTGGGGTGGGAGATGGGGGAACATTGTATTTAACAGAGATAATAGCCATGAGCTAAAGACTAGAGCAACCATGGCAGAATTTTTAAAGCTTGAAGACACTGCCTAGAATGAAAGATAGAAGTTCTTTCTCTGTTTGTTTGGAGGCTCAGTGCGGATCAGACTAGGATAGTCTGGAATCACTCAGAGCAGGTACATGACTCTTTGTGTCCTGGAAGACAGACAGCATTAACCTGTATGCAGCATATTGCAGAACGGAGGCCAAAAGGAAAAAAAAATGATAGATTTATTTATAGGTAGATAGATGATGGATAGATAAGTAGAAAGATAGATAGATAGATGCACTTCCCTGGTGGCTTAGATAATAAAGAATCCGCCTGCAATGTGGGAGACCTGAGTTCAACCTCTGGGTTGGGAAGATCCCCTGGAGGAGGGCATGGCAACCCACTCCAGTATTCTTGCCTGGAAAATCTCATGGAAAGAGGAGCCTGGCGGTCTACTATCCATGGAGTCACAAAGAATGACTAAGCACAGCATTGACAGATAGATAGATAGGCTTCCCAGGTGGCACTAGTAGTAAAGTCGGGGATAGATAGATAGATTTAAAGTGACTTCATCTCAATAGCAAGAATTGCTTAGTAATACTTGACAGCCCTTCAGTAGTGAAAGATACATCCTTATTGAGGAGTGAGTTCAGGTGGGTGATTACACCATGCAGACTGTCTGCATGGTTAGGAGCTAGAACTCAAAGACCTGAGTATTTAAACCCCTAGAATTCACTACTGTGCTCTATATCAAGAGAAAATCTAAACTTCCACCAGAAAGCAATTATGGTTACTCTTTTGATATATTTCACTCCAGTTTTCTTTTTCAATGTATAGATTATTAATAGTCTGTATATGTAATAATACTCCACATACACATCTGTATCTTTTTTTAACATTGTGCAATCAGTTTTCCATGTTGTTAGACACTTTTCATAATCTGTATTTAATGAACTACATTAATATTGTATTCAGTTCAGTTCAGTTCAGTCACTCAGTTGTGTCCGACTCTTTGCAACCCCATGAACCACAGCACGCCAGGCCTTACTGTCAATCACCAACTCCCGGAGTTCACCCAAACTCATGTCCATCAAGTCAGTGATGCCATCCAGCCATCTCATCCTCTGTCATCCCCTTCTCCTCCTGCCCCCAATCCCTCCCAGCATCAGGGTCTTTTGAGTCCAATGAGGGGTCCAATGAGTCAACTGTTCGCATGAGGTGGCCAAAGTACTGGAGTTTCAACTTCAGCATCAGTCCTTCCAATGAACATTCAGGACTGATCTCCTTTAGGATGGACTGGTTGGATCTCCTTGCAGTCCAAGGGACTCTCAAGAGTCTTCTCCAACACCACAGTTCAAAAGCATCAGTTCTTCAGTGCTCAGCTTTCTTCACAGTCCAGTTCTCACATCCATACATGACCAATGGAAAAACCATAGCTTGGCTGCAATCACCATCTGCAGTGATTTTGGAGTCCCCCAAAATAAAGTCTGCCACTGTTTCCACTGTTTCCCCATCTATTTCCCATGAAGTGATGGGACCAGATGCCATGATCTTAGTTTTCTGAATGTTGAGCTTTAAGCCAACTTTTTCACTCTCCTCTTTCACTTTCATCAAGAGGCTTTTTAGTTCCTCTTCATTTTCTGCCATAACGGTGGTGTCATCTGCATATCTGAGGTTATTGATATTTCTCCCAGCAATCGTGATTCCAGATTGTGCTTCCTCCAGCCTGGCATTTCTCATGATGTACTCTTCGTATAAGTTAAATAAGCAAGGTGACAATATACAGCCTTGACGTACTCCTTTTCCTATTTGTATTAGGAACACACTAAGGTTTAATCAGTCTGCTAATGACTGAGAATTTAGGCAGTTTCTACATTTTCTATTACAAAAATTGCTGTGATGAACATATACATAAAACTATACATTATTTAAAATTATCATGTATGTATATAGGGAAAACCATATATATATACTGAAGTAAGTCCCTACTTTTTCTCAGTTAGAAGATTCAAAGTAAAGTTTTGAATTAACTCAACTCCATAAATTCCTGTAATTCAGGGTTGATTAGTCAAATTCTACTTTAAATTTTTTAACATATTGGTTTAATGATATTACACCCCATATTATATAAAATATTATATTAATTTTGAAATTCTGGTTTTTCCATTCTTAGTTCATAAAATTTTATTCAAATTCTTCACTAGCACCTCAAATCAATATATTGCCATCAGTGGAGTTGTTTTTTTAATCTTTAACCTTTTTTTAAGTTTTCATTTTGTATTGGGGCATAGTAGATTAACAACGTTGTGATAGTTTCAGGTGAACAGTGAAGAGACTCAGCCCTATATATGCATGTATCCATTCTCCCTTACATTCCTCTCCCATCCAGGCTGCCACATAGCATTGAGCAGAGTTCCATGTGCTATACAGTCGGGCACTGTTGGTTATCCATTTTAAATATAGCAGTGTGGACATGTCCATCCCAAACTTCCTAACTATTCCTTCCCTTCATTCTTCCCCCAGGCAATCATAAATTCATTTCAAATATTTTTTAAAAAGATCTCACACTCACTTGTGTCTAAGTTGTTCTAATTAAAGCACATTCACAATCCATATATGAAGCTATGAGTAAAACATTTTTGAGCCACAATATCTGTTCACAAAACATTAGGACTGTTGTTTACCATTTATTTGATAAGTGAATATTCATAGTTTCTACAACAAAACATTTACTTTAAAAGATTTCTTTAAACAATAGTGAACCCTTGGTAAATTCTAAGCATACACCCAAGAATACTTACTAAGTGGTTGTTAAACTTAATGAGTTAATAACTGTCATTTTTACTAATCTTATCAGCTAACTTTCAGAAGAATCCATGAACCAGCATTGACTAGGATCATTAGAGGTGGAAAAAATTGATTATTGGGGTGAAAGTGTCTTCACTAAACTGCATTTAACTGTGCAATATCAAAGAAATGTGTAAGAGAATTGTAATATTGCTTTTTATAATTTTTTTAAGGAATCAACTGTAAGGGGACTCTATCTTTTCTGAGGATAAGAAACTTCACGTTAAATTCAAGCATATATATCAGTAGTATTTGCTCAGTGTAAATTCTCTAACGTGGCAATATATGCTCAAACTAGTATAAATATTTTCACACTCTTGATATTACCTACTTGGCTTCCAATAAATATATAACAATTTATATTGTTATCAACATCTTACCAGCATTGGGAACATCAACTTTTCTAACAAGCATGGCTGAAGTATCTGGATTTTTTTTTTAATGGTGAGGTAATGTTTCTTTTGTACATTTCATTTGTTCCTTTTTTGTACAACTTTACTTCCCTGGTGGCTCAGATGGTAAAGCATCTGCCTACAATGCAAGAGACCCAGGTTCGATCCCTGGGTTGGGAAGATCCTCTGGAGAAGGAAATGGCACCCCACTCCAGTACTCTTGCCTGGAAAATCCCATGGATGGAGGAGCATGGTAGGCTACAGTCCATGGGGTCGCAAAGAGTCAGACACAACTGAGCGACTTCACTTCACTTCACTAGTGGTTCATTTACATGCTTTATTCCTAGAAGGTTAAGATATTTTTCTAAGTTTGTTAACCAGTGAGTGACTTTCTTCACTTTTGTGACTTTTGTCCTTTGTTCACTTTTTTATGGTCTTACCATTGTACTTACTGATTTATGTGCTGGTAGTAATTTTGTTCTTGCCTGGAGAATCCCAGGGACAGGGGAGCCTGGTGGGCTGCCATCTATGGGGTCACACAGAGTTGGACACAACTGAGGCAACTTAGAAGTAGAGGTAACTTTGTGCATCTGAGTTTTATTGCATCTAACCACAATAACAGCATTGAAGAAAGGAGATTTCTGAGGTATTCTAGATGGCAGAAGGTGGTGATGGCAAAATGCCAAGAAAAGGATAAAAGGAAGAGAAGGGTTATTGTAAAACTGTGCTTCACTGTGACTATATACCACGGAGGTTGAAGTGTATTAAACCCTGGTTCAAAAATCCCAGCTATGCTCCACTTCTCATGTCTCAGCATCAGGAGTCAACCTCTGAGCATCAGGGGAAAATAATATACAAGTTTACTACCTACTTGCTCCTGACTCCTTTCTTTAGAGATTTATCCCATATGTCTACTGCAATAGTTCAGAATGTGAACAAGGATCACCAAAGTCATCAAAATAAATTATCTCCCCACATTTTGACACTATTTATTCAATATCTACTCATGGCCATGTAAAAGAGAATATCATGAAAGAAGTAACAAGCAATCATCATGAGCGGAACTAGCAATCATCATGAGCCTATGTCACACACCTGAATATGATGAGGCAAGTTGAGGCCATGTCTGTCTAATCTACACAATTTCTCCTTTCAAAGAGCTCAATGACCAGCACAAAGTAAAAGAAGTTCTTGGAAGGTGGTTGTTGTGGATTGAATATAATCAAACTGTAATGGACATGTATACAGATTACCAATTTCTTTAAATAATATATTCTAAAAGCTGTAACTAGAAGCAAATCCAAAGGTGAAAACCTGACTAAATTCCCAAATCCTGACTGTACTCATGTCTTATTCTGGATGAGAAAACTGTCAAATGACGGAGTAGAGATGGCAAGAAAGTCATTATAAGGCAGCACGGGACAAATGGCCCAGTGATGTGATGAAGAGTACAGATCTTTCATAGTAAAACTTGAGTTATCATGAAGTCACAGTGGTAGCAGGGAAATTCTTGTTGGTAGAGCTAGCTGGGAAGTGCTCTTGGAGATGAGTCTTGAGCTGGTCCTTGAAGATTCCACAAGACCCACCCTGACTGGGAATGTTATTTCAGAGTCAAGGAACTTCTCTCTGACATAATGCCACTAAGCTCTCTCCTTCTTCCAGAGCAGAGGTACCACGTGTGCCCACCCACTTAAATACTCTATGTTTTTGAAAGATATTTCCTGGTAACTCAGAAAAATTCTGTTCAATCAGAAGATCAATCAATGTGAATCCCCTAAGAGCTAACCAATCCTGGCTTGTCCTTCACTCTTCTGATCCTGCTTATGTTTGAGCCTAGGGCACAGGGATTAACCCTCTCATCCCGGGATTATAATCACCAGTTAGCACAACAGCTCCAATTGCTCTTTGTGAGTCTGTAAGAAAAAAATCAATGCACACAGGAAGAAAACTTTACCTAAGCTTCCTCCCAGGTTCAAAATAACTGAACTTACAGCTTAAAGGATAGAATACATTGGCTCAATCAAAATAAAATCAGAAGAGTCCATTTTCAGGAAATATAAACAATTCACAGACATAATACTTTTAAGGAAATTCTAATTTTTAGAGCATAAATGCCATATATCTTCCTTGGGGTATTGACTTCTAAAAGAACAGATTCTTTCAGATATTAATGTTTCAGCACCTAGTGATAAGTCTTTTTTTATTTTTTAAGACCTAGCATATCCAAATAAGTCTTTTTTTAGTATTTATTTACTTGGATGTGCTAGGTCTTAACTGCAACATACACGATCTCTAGTTGTGGTATGTGAACTCTTAGTTTTGGCATGTGGGATCTAGTTCCCTGACTAGGAATCAAACTTGGGTACCTTGCTTCGGGAGTGCAGAGTCATAGCCACTGGACCACCAGGGAAGCAGCTAGTGATAAAACATCCCTTTCTGGGATAGCAGGCTGGATACATTCACAATTACAAGAAGAAGAAATGTGACTAGCTTTGGGCTTCATATTAAAACACACACACACACACACACAGAGAGAGAAAAAAAAATATTTCAAGCCCCCCCCCAAAAAAAATAGGTCAAATTACCTGCTGGTTGCAATGGAATATGAAACTTTACAAAAGATAGATTTCTTTTTCTGTCACCATCTTTTCCTAGTGATGGATCTTAGCTTCATCAAATCATTATGTCTATCCTGACATGATGCAATGCACAGGACATGACCTCCCCTACACAGTATTCCTGCCAAAACTAAACAAATCAACAAAACCTAATCCAGCCTTTAGTTCTATCAGGAGACAAAGAAGCCAGAAGAACAAGTTAGATTAAAAAAAAAAAAAAAAAAACTAGACCAATCCAGATGTTGAGGCACTCAATAATCAATGTGATAAAAGAAAACACATGGACAGTGGAGGGAAAGCAGTGGAAGGAGAATTATTACAGACTGAAGAAACTTCAAATATTTATCAACCTAATTAATTGCATAGTCTTTGATTGGACTCTTTTGTTGCTGTTGTTCAACAAACAAAAACTTTTGGGATCTTAGTTCCCCAATCAGGGGTCAAACTCAGGCCCCGGCATTCAGTACCGAATCCTAATCACTGGACAGACTGCCAGGGAATTCCCTGGATTCTTCTTTTTTTAAACCGTCTGTAAAATATACTTGGGAAGAACTGGGAAGTTTTAGCCTAGACTGGCTATTAAGTGATTTTCGGGAATTGTTAACTTTAAGTGGAAAGTGGTATTATGGTTATGTAAGAAATATTTTAGTTTTTAAAAATGCATGCTAAAGTGCTTAAAAATAAATTGTCGTGATGCTTGTAATTTATTTAGAAGTAATTGATCAAAATAATACCAAATATGGTGAACACTGATTACTAGAACTAGGTGATGAGTCTAAAGATACAAAATTTATCCAACTTTTTTCAAATATAACAAAAGTTTTATAATAAAATGTTTTTCAAGTTTTCATTTCTAAGTGGCCAGGAAGTCTGCAGCAAGTTTAAGCAGTGAAAAAGTGAGATATTGGTTTGCTCAAAGTACTCTTTGAATCTCCAAGTATTTAAGCAAATTAAAAGTAAATGTTCGTACAACATATTTCTGCAACAAAAATGAATATGTTACTGGATATTTAGGTAATATAAATAAGAAAACACTACTGATAATGTTGTACATTTTGGATTATTCTTATTCAAGAAAAAGGCTTAAGTCATGTATCTTAAAATCACTGCCTTTCAAGATCTGAAATAATGATAATAGCTCAAAATCCAGTCTTCCACTTGTGTGGGGGTGAGGCAGTGCCAAAAATTTTGCAGATATACCAGTGACTCCAAACAGTGGGTTGTCAAGCTCACTTCTGCAATAGGGTGTGTATCACAGAAAAGTTAGAAGAAGGTTTTGACAACAGCCAAAGTGTTGTGGGGGGGCCGAGGACTGAGGGGAACTTGAGCAAGTTTATCCTTTCTTGTGGCTTCATATGGGTCTCAGTTCAAAAGCCTGGCCTCTTTTATTTCCAGTCCACCTGCTAAGTATATTGCTTGACCCATTAACCATGAAAGCCAAGTTTGTCTATGCCTTCTCTTTATGGTTTTGCTAAAAACTCAAGTCACCATCCACACCTGTTGTTTAAATAAGGAAACTTTATTTTTAATAAGGTTGAAGTTTTGCTGCAGAAATATATTATGGGTACTGAACATAGAGTAGTCAGACTCTGGACCTTCCCTGAGCCCTCCCACTGTCCCCAAGGCACAATCATCATGGATCCAACATCTGAGACACCGAGTACCAACAAGGAGAACAAACCACAGGCAAGTGACATATAGATCCGCGGTCCTTGACTCTAGAGAGTCCACCAAAGTAATTGAGTCAATTTCCACATTTTTACATAATTGGAAAGTTATGTGCTCACAAAGGCTTCTGACCACTTATTTATCCATCCATCAAAGCATATGATACAATTTATCTGCTAATCACAAGCAAACAAGTAGAAAGTAGTGAAACTGCAGAGAAAACCTGGATTGATAGTTGCCATTGCAACTTTGGCAGCACAAACCACATGGATTAGGAGAGTGTTTCTCTAAGTATCGTCCATGGTTCTCTAAGGGCCCAAAGACATTTTCAAGGATTCCATGAGGCCAGAACTATTTTCGTAATAATATATAAACAAGATGTGCCTTTATGCTTGTGTTGACATTTTCCCCAGTTGCAAGAGCAATAATGGGTAAAAACTACTGGTCTCTTAGCATGAATCAAGGCAGAGGCCTCAAATCTGTATTAGTGATCATAGTATTCTTCACTTCTGTATTTCCAAGGGGAAAAATGTTAAGGTTGGTACATAAGTAATTGTGGTTTCGGACCATGAATTTTAAATTATTATAACTAGGCTCAAACACATCTTTATTAACCAAAATAGGAACCATCACAATCAACACTTTTTTTTTTAATTTTTCAGTGGGTTTTGTCATACATTATCAACACATTTTTGACAACAAAAAATAAGTTTGTTTATTCCTGTAGTGTAAAAATCCATGCTTCAGGATTCAGCGACCTATTAGAAAGCATTTTCTGCCTCTTGCTGATTGTGGAAGCATTTTCCCTGCAAAAAGTTGTCAAGATGCTTGAGGAAGTGGTAGTCAGTTGGCAAGAGATCAGGTGAATATGACAGATGAGGCAAAACTTTGTAACCCAGTTTGTTCAACTTTTGAAGCACTGATTGTGTGATGTGTGGTCAAGAAGGGAGGAGAATAATTGGGCCCTTCCTGTTGACCAATGCCAGCTGCAGGCATTGCAGTTTTTGGTGCAATCAAAAAATTGCAAAAATAATAATAATAATAATAATAATCAACTTGCTGAGCATACTTTTCAGATGTAATAGTTTCACCAGGATTTAGAAAGTTGTTGGGAGTCTGATTGGTGCAAGTTTGGCTTTGGTAAGTGCTTTGAAACTTCTTCTCAGCCCAACCACTGAGCTGATCATCACCAATTGTCGTATAAAATCCACTTTTCATCACACGTCACAATCCGATTGAGAAATGGTTCATTACTTTTGTGTAGAATAAGAGAAGATGACACTTCAAAACAACAATTTTTTTGATTTGTGGTCAGATCATGAGACACCCACTTATAGAGATTTTTCACCTTTCTGCTTTGCTCAAAATGCTGAATGACCATAGAATGGCTGACTTTTGAGTTCTTTGGCAAATTCTCTTGTAGTTGTAAAGAGTATCAGCATTGATGATGGCTCTCAATTGGTCATTGTCAACTTCTGATGGCCAGCCACTATGCTCCTCATCTTCAAGACTCTGTTCTCCTTTACAAAACTTCTTGAACCACCACTGCACTGTCTGTTCAATAGCAGTTCCTGGACCAAATGTGTTGTTGACATTGCAAGTTGTCTCTGCTGCTTTATGACCCATTTTGAACTTGAATTTTTTAAAAAAATTGCTTGAATTTGCTTTTTGTCTAACATCATTTCTATAGTCTAAAATAAATATAAAATAAATAGCAAGTAATGTCATTAGCAAAAAGAAAACAAAGCAAGAAATGCCCATTAAAATGATACATCACATAACCACATTTATTTTATTTAAGAACGTATTCTAATATCAAATGACAAAGTTCAACAATGCAAAAATGCAATTGCTTTTGCATCAGCCTAATAATTTCACTTTCAAAAGATATTAAATGTATTAGTTGGCTAGGCTGCTATAGCAAAACTCCACAGACTTAGTGGCTTAAACAATGCAAACTTATCTTCTCACAGTCTTGAAGCTAGAACTTCAAGATCAAGATACACATAGAATCAATTTCCTGTGCCCTTCCTCCTTGGCTTGGAGATGGCCACCTTATTGCTGTGTCCTCATGGATTTTCCTCTATACATGCAAATCCCTTGTGTCTCTTCTCCATGTGTGCCCAAATTTCCCCTTCTTAAAGGAAACTATTCACTGGATTAGGATCCATTCTAATCCAATTCAATTTCAATTTAATTATATATTTAACAGCCATATCTTCAAATACAGTAGCATCCTGATCCATGAGATAACAACTTTATTTTTTTTTCCAGTGAGTTTTGTCATACATTGATATGAATCAGCCATAGGGTTGCCCGTATTCCCCATCCCGATCCCCCCTCCCACCTCCCTCTCCACCCGATTCCTCTGGGTCTTCCGAGATAAGAACTTTAATATAAGGATTTGAGGAGGACACAATGCAGTCTATAACATTTAAAAAGTTTAAACACTAATTTTATTAAATCTCAACTCTTGAGTCTTTTTAGTGTTCTGTGTGACAAATGCAGAAGTACACATAAAGAACTGCTGCTGCATTCTAAATTATTATTTTATCTCTAGGGAAAAACATGAGCAATCTTTTGAGTTGCAAGCTAAACTAGCCATTTTTCCCATCAAACACTATTTTTCTTGCAAAGGATTATTTGGATAGTTAGTTGTTAGGCATTTTCTTAAAAATAAATTAACTGAGTCTATCACATCAAGAAAAAAATAGATCATTATTGCTAATGATAAAAATCTGAGCTTTGAGGTAAAAATTAGAGGTTAGGAATACTTGTTTCTGCCACCATGGGCTGGATGGTTCCCCAGTATTTAAATACTGTTCTCAGTTAAAGATATTGGTAGTCATATTATCTATTTTTGTATTTTTGACCTTGTAAATGAAATACATCAACATGTGGAAGTCATGTTGTTCACTAACTCAGTGAACCAAATATTTCCCTAAAGACTACCAATGGATAATGCTGCAAACCATGCATTGGTGAAAGTTCTATTCAAAATACAAACTAGGCCAATGGATTTTAATGGAAAATAATATGAAAATTTATTAAAATGGCTTAAAATTCCACAGAACAACGAATCTATCTTTTCAAACTACATACCTGTGTAAGGTCCAGTTTTTCTCTTATATTCACCCAAACCAATGTATTGCAGTAGGTAGAATGCATGAATACACATAAGAATCTGCCTGTTTCCTACTAAGCCAGCTCTTCCCTGATGGTCTCTAAAGACAGTGATCAAACATTCCCCTTAACTTCCTTCCTTTGGTCTACTTTCCCCAAAGTTTTGAGCCTCTTCCTCCATGTACATGGTTTGAAGCCTTTTCTATAGCCTGATATTTTTCTTTGCAATTTGTCTATAATCTTCAGAGACTATATGTTCACACTGGTGCAAGATATAGAGATCAACAAAGAAAGTTCAACATCCACAATCCCAAATCTTCCAAGATGGGAATGCCCCTGTCTAATGTCGATTTCCTTTCTCTTCCTGGTATCCCATAAATTTTCTCCAAGTGCTCTGAATCTCCAAAAGGAAGCCAGGTCACAGCCATGACTTGACAATGAAATGGCAAACCCAGTCCTCACATGTCTGTATCTGTTTCTGCCAAGAGTGACCATTTCTGGCCCCAAGAACATGCCCTAGGCTCCTTCCAGGAAAAGGTGAACTTCAGGATAAACCTACACTGTGCCTGCCACTCCTCTTAACCACAGAAGAACATCTCCTACAGCAGTGGAATGCTACACAGAGAAAGAAAATGCCAGGCTGCCCAAGAGGGAAGGAGGATTGAGAGATCACCTAGACACTTTCAAATAACAAATGTCAGAATAAAGGACCAAAGACCAGATATTTGCAAGTATACCAAAAATTATCACTGGACTAGGAACTGGGACATTTGATTTCTTTTATGTTTATTTGAATCTGTGTGCCTTGACCAGTTGTGAAACCTCTCTGGATCTTTCTAGATTCTTTTATCTGAACACATAGGGAATTGAATAGATTATCCTTGAAGTCTCTTTCAGCTCTGACTAGGATTCTTCCTAGAGGCACAGTTCATCTTAGATTACTCACATTAGTGAAAATAATATGATTTGATTACTCCAAATATGTAGACAATGTGGAACTCATTTCTATTTAGCTTTGAAAAATATTTCATGGTATAGAGCAAAGAACATTTATCTTCCCAATGATGCTTATCTCAGACTAATGATAAAAAATGAATTGTGTACAACTAATGGTGTTGTGCTCTGCTATATAAATAATATAGTTGTATATATAAAACTATAGTTTTCCATAGGTTAGCTTAGGGCCAGAGGCAGAAGGGAATAAGAATCAGAAGGATGTGGGTTTTAGCCATGGCTCTGTCACCTCAAGCTTATCCTCTCTCAATATGAGATACCTCATCCTTCAGATGGATTCAGAAAGCACTGTCTGAGCGTTCATTCAAAGAGGCATTGTGCTGGCAGAGGAGACAGAAATGAAAAAAAATCTGTTTTCTCACAGGTCCTTATCCAATGAAGATGAGAGAAAAGGGGTTTGACAACAAAGATAGATAAGCACTGGATGCAAGAAGATTCAGGGAAAGGGATGTCTCTAACACAGTCCACTTTTTTTTTTTTTTTCATTTTTATTTTTTATTTTTTAATTTTTTTTTTTTTTATTTTACAGTGGGTTTTGTCATACATTGATATGAATCAGCCATAGAGTTACACGAATTCCCCATCCCGGTCTCCCATCCCACCTCCCTCTCCACCCGATTCCTCTGGATCTTCCCAGCCCAACAGGCCCGAGCACTTGACTCATGCCTCCCACCTGGGCTGGTGGTCTGTTTCACCACAGATAATATACATGCTGTTCTTTCGAAACATCCCACCCTCACCTTCTCCCACAGAGTTCAAAAGTCTGTTCTGTACTTCTACGTCTCTTCTTCTGCCCTGCATATAGGGCCATCGTTACCATCTTTCTAAATTCTGTATATATGTGTTAGTATACTGTAATGTTCTTTATCTTTCTGGCTCACCTCACTCTGTATAATGGGCTCCAGTTTCATCCATCTCATTAGAACTGATTCAAATGAATTCTTTTTAACGGCTGAGTAATATTCCATGGTGTATATGTACCACAGCTTCCTTATCCATTCACCTGCTGATGGGCATCTAGGTTGCTTCCATGTCCTGGCTATTATAAACAGTGCTGCGATGAACATTGGGGTGCACGTGTCTGTTTCGGATCTGGATTCCTCAGTGTGTATGCCCAGAAGCGGTATTGCTGGGTCATATGGTAGTTCTATTTCCAGTTTTTTAAGAAATCTCCACACTGTTTTCCATAGTGGCTGTACTAGTTTGCATTCCCACCAACAGTGTAAGAGGGTTCCCTTTTCTCCACACCCTCTCCAGCATTTATTGCTTATAGACTTTTGGATAGCAGCCATCCTGACTGGCGTGTAATGGTACCTCATTGTGGTTTTGATTTGCATTTCTCTGATAATGAGTGATGTGGAGCATCTTTTCATGTATTTGTTAGCCATCTGTATGTCTTCTTTGAAGAAGTGTCTGTTTAGTTCTTTGGCCCATTTTTTGATTGGGTCATTTATTTTTCTGTAATTGAGCTTCAGGAGTTGCTTGTATATTTTTGAGATTAATCCTTTGTCTGTTTCCTCATTTGCTATTATTTTCTCCCAATCTGAGGGCTGTCTTTTCACCTTACTTATAGTTTCCTTTGTTGTGCAAAAGCTTTTAATTTTCATTAGGTCCCATTTGTTTATTTTTGCTTTTATTTCCAATATTCTGGGAGGTGGGTCATAGAAGATCTTGCTGTGATTTATGTCGGAGAGTGTTTTGCCTATGTTCTCCTCTAGGAGTTTTATAGTTTCTGGTCTTACATTTAGATCTTTAATCCATTTTGAGTTTATTTTTGTGTATGGTGTTAGAAAGTGTTCTAGTTTCATTCTTTTACAAGTGGTTGACCAGTTTTCCCAGCACCACTTGTTAAAGAGATTGTCTTTTTTCCATTGTATATCCTTGCCTCCTTTGTCAAAGATAAGGTGTCCATAGGTTCGTGGATTTATCTCTGGGCTTTCTATTCTGTTCCATTGATCTATATTTCTGTCTTTGTGCCAGTACCATACTCTCTTGATGACTGTGGCTTTGTAGTAGAGTCTGAAGTCAGGCAGGTTGATTCCTCCAGTTCCATTCTTCTTTCTCAAGATTACTTTGGCTATTCGAGGTTTTTTGTATTTCCATACAAATTGTGAAATTATTTGTTCTAGTTCTGTGAAAAATACCATTGGTAGCTTGATAGGGATTGCATTGAATCTATAGATTGCTTTGGGTAGAATAGCCATTTTGACAATATTGATTCTTCCAATCCATGAACACGGTATGTTTCTCCATCTGTTTGTGTCCTCTTTGATTTCTTTCATCAATGTTTTATAGTTTTCTGTGTATAGGTCTTTTGTTTCTTTAGGTAGATATACTCCTAAGTATTTTATTCTTTTTGTTGCAATGGTGAATGGTATTGTTTCCTTAATTTCTCTTTCTGTTTTTTCATTGTTAGTATATAGGAATGCAAAGGATTTCTGTGTGTTAATTTTATATCCTGCAACTTTACTATATTCATTGATTAGCTCTAGTAATTTTCTGGAAGAGTCTTTAGGGTTTTCTATGTAGAGGATCATGTCATCTGCAAACAGCGAGAGTTTCACTTCTTCTTTTCCTATCTGGATTCCTTTTACGTCTTTTTCTGCTCTGATTGCTGTGGCCAAAACTTCCAACACTATGTTGAATAGTAGTGGTGAGAGTGAGCATCCTTGTCTTGTTCCTGATTTCAGAGGAAATGCTTTCAATGTTTCACCATTGAGGGTGATGCTTGCTGTGGGTTTGCCATATATAGCTTTTATTATGTTGAGGTATGTTCCTTCTATTCCTGCTTTCTGGAGAGTTTTAATCATAAATGAGTGTTGAATTTTGTCAAAGGCTTTCTCTGCATCTATTGAGATAATCATATGGTTTTTATCTTTCAATTTGTTAATGTGGTGTATTACGTTGATCGATTTGCGGATATTAAAGAATCCTTGCATTCCTGGGATAAAGCCCACTTGGTCATGGTGTATGATTTTTTTAATATGTTGTTGGATTCTGTTTGCTAGAATTTTGTTAAGGATTTTTGCATCTATGTTCATCAGTGATATTGGCCTGTAGTTTTCTTTTTTTGTGGCATCTTTGTCTCGTTTTGGAATTAGGGTGATGGTGGCCTCATAGAATGAGTTTGGAAGTTTACCTTCATCTGCAATTTTCTGGAAGAGTTTGAGTAAGATAGGTGTTAGCTCTTCTCTAAATTTTTGGTAGAATTCAGCTATGAAGCCATCTGGTCCTGGGCTTTTGTTTGCTGGAAGATTTTTGATTACAGTTTCGATTTCCTTGCTTGTGATGGTTCTGTTAAGATCTTCTATTTCTTCCTGGTTCAGTTTTGGAAAGTTATACTTTTCTAAGAATTTGTCCATTTCATCCAAGTTGTCCATTTTATTGGCATAGAGCTGCTGATAGTAGTCTCTTATGATCCTTTGGATTTCAGTGTTGTCTGTTGTGATCTCACCCTTTTCATTTCTTATTTTGTTAATTTGGTTCTTCTCTCTTTGTTTCTTAATGAGTCTTCACAGTCCACTTTTGAGCAGTCACTTAGGACTTCCCAGGGAAATCCTCAGCTAAACTCAGACCAATACATCAATAGAATCTCAGTGGAGGATGGGGCGGGGGTGGGGGATGGGGAGGTTAGGGACCAAATGGGGAAGCCACAAGAGGAAAGCAAAGAGGTATGAAAGACTATGGAGCTTTCAGGTAGCAAGTAGTTCAACACAGTCATGTTTTGGGGAATAAATGGAAAAGTACAAGATATAACTTAGAAAGGTAAGCAAAAATCTGTGTCCAAACTATCTTACTTATCTTGAGGATAATGAAGAAGTTAGCACATATTTAAGCACATGTTGCATAACTGGGATCTCCCCAAGGCTTAACATTTGTAATAATCAACTACTTCTGCCATGATTATTGTCTATTACAAACATTTCCAAAATTGCAGCTGCTTTATAACAACAAACATATATTAATTCTGCTCATTGGTCCACAGGCCAGCTGGATGATGCCCTCAGATTGTGAGCTGCATTCAGGGCTGTGTCTTTGTTCTGGAACCCAGGATGAAGCAGCAGTGACCCCTTAGCACACCCTTCTCACCTCAGTGGACAAAGGCCAAAAAGTGTTGGCAGATATCAATGAAGTCATGCCATGTGGACCTTCAGTCTGGAACTGGCACTGTCACCTCCACCCACACCTACAGATCCATGCCTGGCCTTGTTTTAAAGTCAGTGGTGTGAGATGTACACCCACCTGGAATGGGGACCCTGCAATGTCCTGTGTCAAAGACCCTGGAAGATACTCCTGGTATAAGAAGGAGTGAAGAGCTGGGAAAAACAACAGCTGTATTCTCCTCAAGATGCAGCACCCCAAACCTTTCTTCACAGCCAAAGGATTGCAAGATTCACAAGGTTGCTGAGTTTAAGTTTCAGTCTCCTCAAAATTTAATTGCCTTTTCATTCCCAGATTTTTGTTTCCTATAGCTAGTTCCATTCAACCCAGTCTCCTATGGCTGCCTGGGAAACTCTGTGCACTATCGCTAGGAGTGAGTCAATGAGCCTCATAGGGGGTCATCAGAACCTTAATTTACTGTTCAACATGCCAACATACCTCTTGTCATCTCAAAGACTAGGGCCTAAACCAGCTACACTCAACAGCCCAAGTTCAATGCTTTATTCCCAACTGGCCTCCCACCATGTGATGCACATTCTCCTGCTCTCTGCTCAAGCCAGCCTCTGTTATATTATCTGTTACCGAGAAGATAATATTTCTTCTTCTCCTTTTTTCCTGTTTCTTTTTTGAGTTTTCTTAAAAAATAATTTTATTTATTTATTTTTGACCGTGCTAGGTCTTTGTTGCTGTGCACGGGCTTTCTCTAGTGTGGTGAGTGGGGACTACTCTCTAGCTGCAGTGGAAGGGTTTTTTATTATAGTAGCTTCTCTTGTTGTGAAGCATGGGCCCTAGGGCACATGGGCTTCAGTAGCTGTGGTACATGGGCTCAGTAGTTGCAACTCCCAGGTTCTAGAGCACAGGCTCAATAATTGTGGTACACAGGCTTAGTTGCTCTGCAGCATGTAGGATCTTCCTGGATCAGGGATAGAACCCATGTCTATGGTACCGGCAGGTGGATTCTTTACCACTGAGTCACCAGGGAAGCCCACTTTTTTTAGTATTTTAATCTGCAGGAGTGTTATACCCTGTGTATGGAGATGAAATTGGCTGGGTTCATGGGGGAGGTGTGCAGTTGTATGGAGGTGGGGAAGGACTTGTCACAAGACTATAGAGAAAATTGTGACACTTAAATTAGGCCATGGATAAGATCCTCCAAAGAAAGGTGAAGGTTAAACTTTTTTCAATTGTGCTCCCTCTTGATAACAACAGCAACAGAATTCACACTCTACTTTAAACAGTTAACATTCCATGAGGTCACTTTTGATGACCCTAATATATCACTTTATTTTCACAGTGATGGACATGGAGATCAAAAGCAAAATAAAGCCAGTTTATTGAGACCACTGGATGAAAGTTTTCAAAAAGGGCATGATGATATTAAAAATCAGAAGTACAACAAGAATATAAATAAAAACAGTGGATTGAATTTGGCCAGAGCCACTGCATTTAGGTTCATAGGTTGTATGGCACAAGGGCTTTCAGCCAAAGGCAAATGGGAATAAGCTCCGCTGGTAGAGCCAAGGCCCTGTGTGGTGCTGCATCAGCTAGAGAAAGAGAAATCTTTCAAAAAGCTCACAAAAGTGCCCTCTGTTTGGCAACTTAAGCCCTAGGAGCTGCCTCTGCATTTGCCCAGCAGGTCTTTTTTCCAGGTCACACAAAGCAGCATGTGGGCTCCTGGCCCTGAATTTAACAACCAAGGAGTCAATTGAAAGGATAAAATGCTAGGCTTATGTGAAAGCTCTTTGTAGAATGTATAACACTCTCCATATGTAAAGTAGGCAGACAGAGGTGATACAGAAACTTAGCAGGCAAAAGCCGAAATTACATTGACCACAAGCATTTTCTGCCTACCTACAGCTTGTAGGATCCAGTTGAGGCATTCAGGATCAATAAATTCCTCTGTGAGAAACCATCTAAGTATTCTGGCCAGAAAACACAGATGAATAGACATCACGATTTCTAAAGTCCATTCTAGTTGCAAACTCCAGGGCAGTTCTAGCCACCAGGGCAGAAAAATTGAGAAATGATCACCCAAGTGAGCCTGTCCTGACCTGAGGGCAAGCCTATTTGATGCTACTGTAGCTCAAAATAGAAAAAAATGCAGGGATGTGGGTTCTCAGGGGCCAGATAGGTCAAAACCAAAGGGAGGTTTTTGTAAAGCTCTGTAGCACTGTGACGGGAGTACTCCCACATTGCAACAAAACCCACAGAGAACTGTACAGAAACTATAGGGGCAGAAGTGGAATTTCCTGGTGAATTCACCAGCCTGACTACTGTAACTATCAGACCAATTCTCCCATGGCTCCATGACTGAACTCTGATAAAATACCAGCTGCCATTTTTACCTCAGACAAGGCATGCAGATCAAGGTTCACTAAAATGTTGTTACCAATCTTCTGATGGAAAATTGCATGTTCCAAACTGGGTTAAATCTGACCATTTGTTAGGCAGGGAATTTTCTCTTTTCCTGTAAACATGTTATCCTACTTGTATTTTCCAGTATTTCCTTTCTAAAGCTAACTCTAAAAGGGCTTTGCTATGCTTTCTCACTTCATTACAAGGTCATTGTACAAGTTATATTTATTAATTTCACCATATACCTCTATGGAGAGATTCCTCTTCCATTTTCCTGTTATCCCAGGCACCCCTTGGAAGCAAGGAGCTCAGGCGTGAAAACCATGGGACATACAGCAACCATAAACATGACTTCTAGGCCATTGTTCCATGGCCAATTATTCACTCGTTGTCGTATGAAGTGTTTATTCATCAATATCTTTCTCTAATCTTGATCTTGAGCCTCCACTTTATAAATTCATATTTCTTCTTTAACACCTACTCACAGGGTTGATAGTCTACAAACTTTCCACCATTTAATTCTTCCTTCCAGGCTCCCTCACCCTCCAACATACATTCCATCCTCCCTCACACACTCCAACAATGAGCTTTCCCAGAACATTTATATCTCAACTGAAAAATGATGCAAAGCAGTTGCCTTCCCATTCCATTTTTTTGCTTCTCAGTCCTACCCATACCCATGTGAAGTGGTTAGGATCACTTCACATCATTTGTGAACATTTTCCTCATAAATCTATCCCCAGAGTAATTACCTTGTCTCCTAAGAAACCTTTATTCAGGTCAAGAAGCAACATTTAGAACCAGACATGGAACAACTGACTAGTTCAAAAATGGGAAAGGAGTATTAACAAAGGTGTATATTGTCACCCTACTTATGTAACTTATATGTAGAGTCAAAGTCAAAGTGTTAGTCATGTCTGACTCTTTGCCACTCCATGGACTGTAGTCCATGACTTCCTCTGTTCATGGAATTTCCCAGGCAAGAATACTGGAGTGGGTTGCCATTCCCTTCTCCAGGGGATCTTCCCAACCCAGATCAAAACCAGGTCTCCTGCATTGCAGGTGGATTCTTTACCGACTGAGCTACCAGGGAGGCCCAGACTTAGTGAGGTCATCACAGAGCACCCCCTGTGCTACAGGGCATCTTCCCACTGTGTGCTTAGTCACTCAGTCATGTCCAGCTCTTTGTGATCCTGTGGACTGTAGCCCTCCAGGCTCCTCTGTCCATGAGGATTTTCCAGGCAAGAATACTGGAGTGGGTTGCCTTGTCCTCCTCCAGGGGATCTTCCCAACAGAGGGATTGAACCCAGGTCTCCCGTATTGCAGGCAGATTCTTTACCAGCTGAGCTACCAAGGAAGCCCATCTTGCAAAATGCCAGGCAGGATGCATCAAAAGCTGCAATCAAGATTGCCAGAAAAAATATTAACAGCCTCAGATGTGCAGATGATACTACTCTAATGGCAGAAAGTGAAGAGGAACTAAAGAGTCTATTGTCGAAGGTGAAAGGGGAGAGTGAAAAAGCTGGCTTGAAAGTCAACATTCAAAAAAACAAAGAAAGAAACTAAGATCATTGATATACAGTCCCTTACTTCATGGCAAATAGATGGGGAAATAATGGAAACAGTAACAGACTTTATTTTCTTGGGCTCCAAAATCACTGCAGACAGTTAATGTAGCCACGAAATTAAAAGATGCTTGCTCCTTGGAAAGAAAGCTATGACAAACCTAGACAGTGTATTTAAAAGCTGGGACATCACTTTGCTGACAAAGGTCCATATAGTCAAAGCTGTGGTTTTACCAGTAGTCATCTATGAACCTAACACTTGGACCATAAAAAAAGCTGAGCACCGAAGAACTGATGCTTTCAAATTGCAGTGCTGGAAAAGACTCTTGAGTGTCTTTTGGACCGCAAAGTGATCAAACCAGTCAATCCTAAAGGAAATCAACCTGAATATTTATTTGAAGGACTGATGCTGAAGCTGAAGTTCCTATACTTTGGCAATCTGATATGAAGAGCTGACCCGTTGAAAGAGACCCTGATGCTGGGAAAGATTGAAGTCAAATGGGAAAGGGGCAGCAGAGGATGAGTTGATTAGATAGCATCATCCACTCAAT